>NC_077228.1:188483601-189083601 GCF_027887165.1 Monodelphis domestica | reverse complement strand
TTTGAAAAACTCTAGTATTTACTGCTTTGATATAGTTTTCAAGTTATTTTTTGCCTTCTTGTTATTTTTGGTATTACATAATTTGTCTTCTTGGAGCCACAGGCAATAGTTGGGTGAAAATAGATAGCGAAGGTTGATGAACAGCTCTGAGAAGGGCACAAAAGGTCTTTATTTTGAGATGCTGGTCCTCCTGGAAAACCTCATTCACCCTAAGAAGCTGTAGCATATGCAGAGGTGACACCCAGGTAAAACTTTCTGTGCAAGTGGGCTAAACCAGGTTGAGAGTAACCTGTAGTACTCAAACCCATTGGTGAGTTTGGGGGATGCCTGTCCCAGCCATACGAAGACTTTCCCTGGTGGGGTAGGCAGATGAGAACAAATTGTTTCAACAGTCATTAAAATGACTGAAAAAGATTCTGTGTAATGCCTAGAGATTGGTCAGCCAAGGTTGGTCATCCACTGCATGCTGGGCCATAACTAGTCATTGCTGGACTTTTGTCTTGACACTGGACTTTGATGACTTTGGAAGAAAGTGAGACTGACATATTTGTACCACTCTGCCTTACTTAAATCTAACTAAATTGGAAATCAAGATACAGATATAAATACACACATTACATCTTGCATGTGCTAAATCAGCATCCTTCATGATAATCTTATCAATTTTAGCTGATTTGAGGAGGGGAACATAATTTAAGAATAGTTATTGAACATATGGTCAAATCAGATCCTAGGAAATGAAAAGTGACAGGATTGTAGTGATAATTTCTTTTCACTTAGAGTTAAAATGACCTACGCACTTGCCATTTCTGGTAACTTTGTATTTCGCTTTCTGTAATTATTTATCCTGTACATATCTAATATGTACCTGGTTGTTAGTATGTTTCCCACATTGGACTCTGAGCACCTTGAGAGCAGGGACTGTTTTTTTTTCTTTCTTTTTATTCCCAGAGCTTGGGAGAGCCCCCGAATCATAATGGCACAGTCGTTATTGTTCATGTTACTGTTATTACTGTTTTTACTGGTCTTCAGAAGGGTAGTCTAGTATCCCATTCCACTAAAAACCATAAATAAATACAAGCAAATGAATAACAAACTTCAGATACAAACATTTCCAATCCTATCTTTATCTCAGAGATAATGTGGTGATAGTCTTTGTGAATAGAAGACTGATCCTAGATATTCACTGATCATAGGAAATGAAGCTGGAGTCCCAACCACACAACAGAGTACATTGTTTCATTCATTCCTAAAATTTCCCAGATTTCAAAGCATCATGATCTATAGTTATGAATTCAACAGAGGGTCAATAAACCAAATTCACTGAAGAATGGACAATGCTATATCATAGTGTCAGAAGAATGATAAATATGTGGAATTCAGAGAAACATGAAATGGTTATATGAAATGTTAGAGAAGGTAGTAAATGGAACCTAGAAAACTGAATGAACTCTGATAATCGTATAAATGAATAAAGCAGTAAAATTAAGGAATAGATTTTGTATTTCTGATACCTAATCTTGACATTGGAGAAAAGATGTGGAAGCACACTGCTCTTTATTGATTGCTTAGTTAGGGAGCAATGGAAATGAAATGTTGCATATGCCATATGCCAACAGATAAAGTTACTCTCTCTGATGATTTTCCTTAACTGTATTTCTTTCCAAAAGGGAAAGTTCACTTGGTGGTAGTGAATGTTATATACAGAAAGGATTGTATTGTCAAAATAAAATAAGAATAAAGCACAGATTTTTTAGACCTGGGTGAATAACTGTTTTGGTTTTAATGTTTTTAGTTACTCTTAATTAGGCCTCATTCACCTCCCCATATCTTGTGAACTTCTCTATCAACTTTCATCAGAACTTTTATTTGGTCCTCACCACTTTAAATATGTTGGAAAATGACAAGCAAAAATCTGGGGTTAGTTAAAATTGGCTTTAGTGCTTATTTGTTTTGTATTTAAAACATTAAAATCAGGAAATGAGATAGATGCCTGGCAGCTAAAGCAATTACTTCCATCCATTACTCTTCAGGAACAAATTATTTTACTTCTCAAAACTGTTCTTCCTAATTGTTTTGTGTTTTTCACACTGACATTAAGCCAAGAGAGTCACTCTTTAATTTTATTGACAATATATGGTTTGAATTATGGGTTGAAAATGGCCATATTTACAATATAATTCTTAGCTATTTTCTTGCTTTCCAACTTTCGTTTTGAATTTAATGATTCCAGTCTCTCGCCAAATTAGATTTGGTTTGCTTTATCCTTTTCAATTGCTTTTTTTTCTTCTTAATTTCTACTCTCAAATGGCAAATGAATTCAAGGATGCCAATATGTTTTCTTGCACTTAATCTTGTCTAGTAAGACTCTCTTGTGATTGGTGAAGTAAATACTTCATAGGGATTAGTGATGGTTAGACACCAGAAAGGACAATAAAGCCAAGAAAGGAAAAATAAATGAAAATGTGAAAATTACATCCATTAGATCCTTATTTGTGAGTATTTTTCTCATCTTTAGTGTGGTTTATTCCATAGAAATCAGCTACCATTAGAGCATAAAAAAATAAGTATCTACCCATAAGGAGGGTTTGTATGGGGGTGGGGGGATGGGTGATCAGGATCAGTTTTTTCTCTAGTTTTTAGGGATTATTTTATTTAATATTATTACTTACTTATACATTATATTATTATATTAAATTATATAAAATTAAATACTATTATATTATTTTTCCTCCAACAGTATAGGAGGCTATCTTCTTTGCCTAATAAAATTGTTTTAAAACTCTGGAAGGATAAGGTAGGTGGTGTTCATTTTCAGTAGCATTATTTACCTGGAACAGGTTTATTCATATAGCTTTTAATCTATGAAAGAACAGGGAAAAAGGTAACCTAAAATCAAAATGCCTTAAAAGTTCAAAAGCATGTTAAGAGATAAAAACATCCTGTCAGAAGAATTATTTTTAGAAAATAACAATGGATGTGGCTTTTTATTTCTTAAAAAGTTTGTTACTTGGGTTGATTAAAAATGATCATTATTAATTATTCTAATTAATAATTTAACAAAACATATTTGCTTACAACATTCCTAAAAGGTAAATAGATACCTAACCCAGGGAAGGAGTTTGGGTGAATGAGGAGAAGCAACTGAAAATGAGATTTAAGTAATTTGTCAAGGATTTCACGATATTAGTGCCAGAATTTGAACCTAGATTATTTGATTCCCAATTAAACAGTTTCCACCATAGCCCACTATAATTCTGCAGCCATAATAAATGCACCCAATAGATAACAAGAAATTTTTCAATAGCAGACACAGGACAGAAAAAAATTCAGGAGGAAATCTTGACCTGTATCAAACACACAAGATGGACTGAACAATGGCTATGAATACGGATTATTCTCATGTTAGTAGGCACAGTGCCAAGGAAAAGGCAAACCACCAGGAAAGATATAATATAGTTTTGAGATGACATCTTTGACAATATAAGGCTGCTCTTCCTTTAAAAAGTTGTCATCAGAATTCTCCAAATAGACTCTGAGTTGGAATATATTTCAAAAAGCTTTCAGGGACTGGGGTTAAAGTTCCTTTAGAGAAATGAAGGGTTGGGGCAATTGAGGCAGGTGTGTTTTATCTAGTAAGTGACTGCTCAGCTCAGCACCACAGTAGACATATAAAACAAAGCACAAAAACAGACATAAACATAGAAGAGGGGGGAAAAGTTAGGTTTGTCAGCTAGTGAAGAGGGATCCAAATAGAGAAAGGAGTGTCAAAATGGATTCACCTTTTAGCAGAAGGTGTGAAGCAAGGGAAAATATTATGAAAACCCTGTCAAAATATAGAGGGTTAGGGACCTGAAACGTTTGTCATTCAGCCCAATTGGGCTTCTGAAATGGCAGGGAGATAAATGAGCCTGGTCTCTGGGTAAAAGGGGGAAAGGGAGAGATGCTGAACAAGAGGCATTTCAGCAGTCTAGAAGTAAGCAAACACTGCCAGTGCCAGAGGACATAAGGTGTACAGCATGCCCTAATGCCTCTTAGATGTTAAGAATCATCTTAAATAAAAGATGAGGGGCCTGACTTAACTTCGGAAGGAAAGAGACTTAGTTTCAACGTGTCTGAAATGGTAAAAGCAGAGCGTATCATAATCTCAGCTGTTGTGTCAGAGAAAGAAATAAAAGCATTTCTTTCCTAGAATAAAAACATGTATTTGCTCCCTTTAAAGGCATCACTTTGGAGTAAATAACTCACAGGCAAATACTGAAAATCAATATCTGACCTTTGATGAAATGCAAACAGCTCTTCTCCTCTCCTCCCTTGCCTTCCTCTCTCTTCCTCTCTCCTCCACTCTCCTCTCCTCCTCTCATGGCATATCTTTCCTTTCTCCTCTCCTCTCTTCTCTTCTCTCTTTTCCCTTTCTCCTTTCCCTTTTTTCTTTTCCCCTCTTCTCTTTTCCCATTCCCTTTCCTTCCTTCTCTTCCCTCATTTTTCCTCTCCTCTTCTTTTCTCATATCTGCTGCCTTTTCATCCCCATCTTCTCCTCTCTTCCCTTCTTTCTCTTATTTTTCCTCTTCTGTCCTTTATTTTATTTCCTCTCCCAACCAATTCATTGATAGAACAGATAGCCCTTTACTGGACAGCACTTTATGACTCAAATGTAATGTGGCCCTTAACCCACCACAGGACTTACACAGACTCATCCTAAATGCTTCTCAGAAATTATTCTGTTTGAGGGGTCAGTTGGATGACTCAGTGGATTGAGAGCCAGGCCCAGAGATGGGAGGTCCTGGGTTCAAATGTGACCTCAGACACTTTCTAGCTGTGTGACCCTGGGCAAATCACTTTATCCCATTGCCTAGCCCTTACTACTCTCCTACCTAAGAACCAATACCCAGTATTGATTCTATGACAGAAGGTAAGGGTTAATAAAAAGAGAGAGAGAGAAATTATTCTGTTTGGCTCTTGTTCCACCTTCCCACCCAGGGTCTTCCCTCAGAAACATTTAAATATTGTTTATGTCTAGGTTTCTGCAGAAACAATAAACATACTTCATACTCCCAAAGAATGAGTTAATTATAAAGACAGACAGAGATACAGTCAGTCAAACAAGACATATTAGATAGATAGACAGACAGGCAGATAGATAGATACATATATACATACACACATAGATAAAGATATATTATAGTTTGGTAAAAAAATTATTTAATTCCACAGAAAAATGGAAAACTGAAAAAGAAAAAAAGACTCACATAAGCCTAGAAACTGGTCAGATAAGTTTCCTTCACATTGGTGTTAGATAGCTCTAAGGACTTAGCATTCAAGAGTTCTAATGCCAACTTATTATTGCAAATTCCTCAGGAGAGAAATATATTTGAAGTAAATAGATAATGAACCTTCATCCCAGTCTACTTACAGAATTTGTGTAATTCTCAATAGAAGTGTGGACAGCTAGGGGCCAAAGTGGATGAAGCACCAGGCCTGGAGTCAAGAAGACCTGAGATCCAATATGACCTCAGATGCTAGCTGTGTGACCCTGGGCAAGTCACTCAATCCTCTTTGTCTCATTTTCTTCAGCTGTAAAATGAGCTAGAGAAAGAAACGGAAAACCACTCCAATGTCTTTGTCTAGAAAACACAAAATGAGGTCATAAAGAGTCTGACACAACTGAAACGACTTAAAACTAACAACAATATTAGACGTGAAGGGAAAGGTACAGGTTTGCTCTTTAGCTGTTTTGTCTTATAGAATCACAATAACATAGTGGTTAGAGTCAAGAAATACATGGGTTCAAATACCACCTCTTCACTTACAAGCTGTGTCACATTGAGGAAGTCACTTAATGTCTCTGGTCTTCAGGTTATTCTTTAAACAAGGAAGTTGAATTAGATGGCCTTTAAGATTCTATTAGGCTCTCAATGTATAGTTCTATGATGTTATTTGCAGCAGCAATTCCCTTCATTTCTCTAGGACTTTGGTTTGAGGTTTTAGCTTTTAAGAACTCTCTTTCCATGAATTTGGTTTCAACATTGTTCCCCTTTGGGGGGAACAGGATTTATTTATTAGGACAGGATATCCCTTTATCTCTTTGGGTCCAATGGGTCCCATTTTGGGAACTCTTCCTCTTTTATATTACTGAATCTCCACTGATGCCATCTCTAGGACATATGGGCTGCTTGGCAAAATTGCCTCTTTTTGTTTGCAGTGTTTTCATATCATGAAAAGAGCTACTGCAAATATTTCTGTAATCATAAGTACTTTTTCTTTTTGATCTCTTTGGGACAATACTTGGACAGGAGATGTACACTTCAGTAACTTTAATCAAAGTTACAAATTGTTTTCCACAATGATTGCACTGTTTCAAAGTTTCACCATAAGGACATTAATGTAACTTCTTTCATGAAAACACTCTAATTTCATCCCAAGGGTTTTTCATTTTTCCTTATTTTCCCCCTAGTAAGGGAAGATGGAGTAGAAGGAGAGAAAATAAATGCTTTTTAACTGAAAGTATAAAGTATAAAAGATAATAAAGATGATTGGTTCCTTCTTCCTAGAGACCAAAGATCATTCTCTGTCTGTAGCTTTTTCTTAGCTCTGGTGTATTTTAGATAGTGCTCTTTCTCAGCTCAAATCTGTCTCTCTGTTTTCTCAATTCATTTGATTGACCATCTTCAAAAGTAGGGCTCATATCTGGCCTAGACAGGACTCTAGCCATCATTATCCATCAACTGATATTCATCAAAGATAAGAATTGCCTTCACATCACAGCACAGGAACCTAATCAGAGTTCCAAAGGTGGTGTCAGTGAGGTTGCCTATACCTCCACAGAAGGTTGTAAATCTAGTGTCTTTGTCTTTTGGCATATTATATTCCAGTGTAGAAACTGCTAAATCCTGTGTAATCCTGACTGTCTCAGTGATATTTGAATTTCTTTTTTCTGACTGCTTATAGCATTTTCTACTTGATCTAGGGGCTCTTAAAATTTGAATATTCTTGGAAGTTGTCATTTGGGGATTTATTGTAGAAGGTGATTTATGGATTTTTTCAATTTCTAATTTACCCTCTTGTTCAAGAATAACAGTGCAGCTTACTTTGGTAATTTCTTATATTATATCTAGTCTCTTTTTTTAAAACATGACTTTCAGGTAGTCCAATAATTCTTATATTGTCTCTCCTGGATCTATTTTCCCAGTCAGTTGTTTTTTTTTAATGAGATATTTCATACTTCCTATTTTTCATTCTTTTTTATTTTGTTTTATTGTTTTTTTGATATTGAAATACCAGTTTTAATTAGGAGGGTTTCATAGGGAAGCAACACAGAAGGATTAATACATAAATATTTGGTTATATTTAATAGAGAGGAGAGGTTGGGGAAAGGAGGAGAGGATTTTAAACCTTAATCCCTTAATGTAAGCTCCTAACTAATAACCCTATCTTTCTACACTGAAATCCTAAAGGCCAGTCCAACAGAGATTTGACATAAATAAAGTCCTTGACAGGTAGTTGTTGCTATCCAGATGGAGGTCTTCTGAGGTCCAGGGAATGGCAGTAGCCTTCCTCACTCTTCCCCTTAGTCCACCTAAGGGTATTGGGAAACTTCTGCTTACTCTTGATTGAAGGTCTGCTTATCCAAGGTTCAATGGAGTACAGGAGAGAGAGAAGATTTTCCACTATCAGGTTTCCCTGTCAGCTCCAACTCCAGCTGGGACAAACTGTCTCTCCAACAGCTTTGTAATCTTCCCCTGTCAGCTCTGAAGATTCTGTCTTGAGAACTTTCCAGTCATGCTTAAGCATTAAGCATTACTTCCATTGCAACAGTCTCCCCTTTGCACAAAGCCTAAATCATGTTGAAAACATTACTTTGGCATTTGTGTTCAACCTAAATTACTTATAGATTACCTACACTAAGATATCTACCCAAAATAAAAAACCTACACTCAACGATCTTAAGCTAACTAATACTCCACCTATTCTAGGGATTTTATCAAGGAAAGGGGAAAAGGGTTTAAAATAATGAACAAGTAAAATTTTGAACATATGCAAAAGCACAACAAGCAAATAACATCAAAAACAAAAGATGAGTACAACTTCTATACAAACACAAAACTCATAAATACTACTCTTATCAGTTAGTATAGAACATTCTTTATTTTTTAAACCCTTACCTTCTATCTTGGTTCCAAGGCAGAAGAATGGTAAGGGCTAGACAATGGGAGTCAAGTGACTTGCCAAGGGTCACACACCTGGTAAGTGTCTGAGGCCAGATTTGAACCTAGGACCATATGTCTCTAGGCCTGGCTCTAACCTTGAGCTACCCAGCAGCCCCCAATACAGATCATTCTAATACTATTGTAACACATTAACATCAAAGAGAGAAAATTTTTTGAAAATGACAATAAACATAACATTGAATAAGGTTTACACAGAAATTAAACCAAAATATTAAACTCACTTATGCAAACTACATGTTATAAAAATTAAATTACATATCTAGTAATAAAAGTATTATATTTTATGAGGTTTATTAAGGATTATTAGAAATCAAGGAATAGAGAAGAGACAAAATTAAAAAAAAACATGTGCCCATGACTGATTAGCCCATTCAAAATCACCACACTTAGCTTAGCTTACCACTATACTTCCTACATCATTGCAATGGCAGAGAAGAGAGCATGGTAGGCATTACTGCCAGTTAAATACCAATTGTGATCTCACCTACATGGATACTCAGGTGAGATTATAGGGAATTCTGGGAAATACCAAAGAATTCTAGGGATTGAAGTCTAGGGTTTAAAATCTCCATTTATACAATGTAACAATAGATATGTGAGCTATTTATAAATATATACATATAGTACATACATACAACATATACATGTATGCTATACACATGCACATGTATACATATACCTCATGTTTATGTATGATACATACATGTTACACATATACATATACTATAATACAATTAATTAAAAATCTTCTTATATACACTACATATATTTACATCTGTATTTACAATTTTGTTTGATATGTGATGTTATATGTTATTTGTGTTATTTAATGTATGCTGTCATGCATATTGTAATGCAAATAAGTTTCTAATCTTATATACTTAATAATATCTTCAAAATTCTTCTGTCTACCTAAATTTCTATACTAAAACTAAATTTTTAAATAGCTAAATACATTGTTACCCATTGCCTCTTTTCAGAGTCAATTACAGTTTAAGTACCAAAATGACCTTTTGGGTGGATGGCTTGACACAAATAGGTATACAAGTCTTTTGGTAACAGAGGTTTTCTAGTATCTGCAACCTATATTTCATGTTCTTTACTTCCTCCAAACTTCTCCTTCCATTTCTGAATTTCTGAGTCTACATAAACTTTTTCTAGATTATCAGATTCAATAGTTGACAAATTCATTACATACACTGGAGCATTCCTGGCAGCAAATTTTGCAGTGATATCAGCTCTATGATTTCCTTTAGAGACTGAATCTCTGCCATAAGTATGACTTTTAAAATGGATCACTGCTGTTTAGGTTTCTGGATAGCTAGCATCCAACAACTCAGTTATTATTTCTGCATGAGCAATTGGTTTTCCTGATCTAAAAATAAAACCTTATTGTTTCCAAATCTGTCTTGTAGCGTGACAAACTGAAAAAGCATATTGAGAGTCTGTATAAATATTTGCACTTTTACCATCAGCCAGAAGACATACTTGCTTCAAAGTGACCAAATCTTCACCTTGAGCACTAAGGTTACTAGGTAATGATCCATACCACAGTGTCACATATTTTGTGACAACTACAGAACTGGTACATCTAATGCCATTACACAAATATGAAGAACCATCAGTGAATAAGACCAAGTCTGGCTTTTCAATTGGAGTGACTTTTAAATCTAACATAGGCATATCCACTAGATCTACTACTTCTACACAATCATGTAATGGTTCACCATTCTTTGGCAAATCAGGAAGAAGTGTAGCTAGATTTAATATACTACACCTTCTCAACTCAATGTTTTCACTACCTAGAAGTATAATTTCATACTTAGATATTCGTTGGTCTGAATATGCGTTAGTACGAAATTTCCTTATTGCTGCTTCTATTTGATGTGAACAATATACAATCAATGTACATCCCAAAACTAAATCAGCTGACTTTGGGACTAACAACACCTGCATCTGCTACACCCCTTAGACAAGTAACTGTACCATGTGACAAGGAAATCACTTTAAAAGACTGATATATATCAATTTAAGGTCGCCAAGGAATTCAGCTATGTAATTCCTAAATGAAAACTCAAGTCAGCAGTCAACCTTTTATGGAGTTTTGTTACAAACAGGAGGAAGAAAGGAATTAGAGATAGAGAGAGAGAGGGAGAGAGAAAGGGGAGAGAAGGGAATAGGGCTTAAATACCCCTTCTGTTTAGGCTGGGCCAAAAGGCCCAAGCCCTTAGATAGCTGAGGCAAAGAAAGGAGATCAGTCCCTATTACTCACGTGACCAAAATGGAGAAACAGTCTCAGAGGCCCCCACCTTCAGCTTCCTTCAGAGCAAGCTTCTCAGAGCACACTCCAACCACTCAGACAAACTCCTCAACCACCACCCTGAGTCTTCAGACCCCTCTATCTTTAAGGAAACCATCCAAGTTCCCTCCCCTCAGTTCTCACATCTACCAATCACTGTCCATCAATTTCCCTGTGCCAATGGAGGCTCTAGCTTAACCCAGGACCGCCCAGAGGTCTCTGGCTTTGCACATGTCTGTTGAAGGTTATATTTTCAAATAATTAAATTTTGATCTATGCTGCAGCCCTTCCTCAATCCTGTTAGGACTGAGTAGGGTGGAGATTGATTCCAAGTATCTCCATTGTATCAATTCTAAAATCAATCATGACTCAAAGAAATTCCTGTTCTATGCTTAAGCATAGGTCAAAGTCCTTTCCATTGTTCAGCAAAAGGTTTCTGTCCTAAAGTAATCTTAAGAAAGGAGGAGGAGGAACCTCCCATGCCAATGGGGTTCACATTCCAATAGACTATCAGTAAAAAATTTTCCAAGTATGAAATTTCCCAATGGTGAAATTTCCAACATTTATAAGTCTAAGGAATTTTAAGGTTTACAACCAGCAGCTATTGGATCAATCTGACAACTATAATATTCAATTGGATGATAACCTCGTCCTAAAGTCTATGTCAGTACACCAGAAACAATATCTTTTGCCTCATTTACAAACAGTTGAAATGGTTTTGTATAGTCCAGGATACCCAAAGCTGGGGCAGATAAAATAGCTTCATTAAGCTTACTTAAGGCTTGCAGATGTTCAGGTTTTAGTTTCAGAGGTTCTGGTTCTGTAGTCCTGGTTAGATCTGTTATACATAGTTATTTCATTATATCCAAGTATCCATTGCCTCCAGAAACCAGTTGTTCCAAGAACAGCTCTGAGTTGCTTCTTGGTCTTAGGTGTACTCAGTTTCTGGATATCCACTATTCTTTTCTGTGTGATACTTCTGGAACCCTCTGACAACACAAATCCAAAATATTCTAATCAAGGCAAAATCCACAGTAATGTGCCCTGGAGATTTTATGCCCACATTTATATCATTCAATCAAAAGAATCTTGCTAGCACTTAGACACACTTTAGCAGACAGGAGGAGCAGACAGCTAGGAGGATATCATTAACAAACTGTACTATTTTATTTTCCTTGAATGATATGGTTTATAGGTCTCTATTTAAAATTTGTGAGAAGTGACTCAGGGGGGAAAGGAGAATGCCTATGGAAGATGAGTCCAGGTCCACTGTTTTTTTCTCCCAGGTAAAAGCAAATATTTTTTGAGAATCCTTATGGATTGGTATCAAGAAAAATGCTGAACACAAATCTACCATGGTGAAATATCTTGTCTGACTTGGAATGGAAGAGATTATAGCAGCTGGACTTGATACAATAGGATGTGTCTTTACCACGTGATCGTTTACAACTCTCAGATCCTGGATGAATCTGTAGACAACTTTGATATTCAGTTTTGCCTTTTTTATTGGAAATATAGGTGTATTGTATTCTGAGAAGCAATGTATTATTATCCCTTGTTGAATTAGGGACTCAATAATAGGTCTGACACCCTCTATTGCTTTTTTTTTTTATTTAAGGGATATTGAGGTACTCAAGGAACTGGTTCTTTCTTAGTCCTTACCCTTACAGGAATAGCTGATTTCAATAGACCTACATCTGTGGAAGACTTTGACCAAAAATCTTCAGGCATATCCTCAGGAATAGAATAGATGGAATCCAACTCATCGTTTGTACTGACTGAATCCAAGAACAGCAATGGAAAAGCTTTCAGAGAGTCTTCTAACAGATGTAATGATATGTCACCAGTATCAGTACATTGGATTGTTGCTCATAATTTACACAAAATATCCCTTCTAAGAAGATTCATGGGGCAGTCTGGCATACAAAAAAATGCATGCTCCACAGATAAAGGACCTAAAGTAATCATTTTACCTTGTAATTTTGCTACTCTTTCGGGTTTTCCAGTTGCTCCTATTACTTCCATTGTACCAACAGCTCTACAATCTTTAGGAAGACTTTGCAAAACTGATTAATTGGCTCTAGTATCTACCAAAAGATCATATATCTGTTACCCTATTGTAAGAGATACATATGGCTCTGTAGTGTTTGGAGGCTGAAATGTTTCCAATACTGGTGCTAGCACAGTAACATCAGCACAAAGCTCAGTCATTTACTGTCCATCCAAGTTTATATCTGCTTGAATTATATGATATTCCCAGGATTTTACATCATCAGATTTTACACTACTCTAATTGGTCCTTATAATAATCTCCACCTTGGTATCATTGTTCTCATTTACAATTTCATTATTATTATTCAGTGTATATTCTTCATTGATTTCTCTTAGTTTACATTCACTAGAATTTTCTATTAAATTTATATTACAAATTTCTTTTTTAATTTTCTTTTTACTTATAATTATTAACACTAATTATATTATTCTGTGATTTATTTAATTCATTTATATTAACATCCACCTCATTACCATTATACTTATCTTCATTTATACACCACTCATTATCCCTTGATTTAATTACTGATGTACCCTGGGTAAACCTTCATAACAAACAGGCACTCTTGTTCTGGTCACCCTTCACCAACTGGCTATATTTTGGCCTAGCTCCAGACTTTACCCAATCCTGCATAGTGGTCAGATCAGGCTCTTATTGTTCCTGACAGCAAGTATTTTGGCATTGATTTACATTTCTCATTTGATTATTATTATTCCACTGGTTATTATTATTACAATTGTTGTAGCTATTAATGTTCCAATTATTGTTGCTATATTGTCTATTAAATACTCCATTTTTGTTTATCTATTAAATTGGCCTCTATACCAACATTCTCTGACAAAATGACCAACCTGATTACAAAGGAAACAATGTTTGGGACCTGATCTGCTGACTCTAGGCCTATAGTTGTTCTTAGGCTGTATGGATCTCAAAGCAGCCATTGCCTTGACCTCTTTTATCTCACTGTCTTTAGCTTTTAATTCTGTTTCCACTAAGCTTTCTTTTTAGGTCTTCAACAATAGTATCTTTCTCCTCATATCTATCCTCCGTGTCAGTGGTTAAATATGTAACTTTATGCCTAAGGTCCTCCAAATGCATTTCTTCCCAATCAGGGTAATTATTCTTAAAGAAAAGTTTGACTTTGGGAACCACATTTTTGACAAATATCCTTTTAAGGTGAGCAAAGGTCCCTTCCTTGAGTACATCCATGCTAAGGAATGTTTTAGCTGCCTCAGTAATTCTTTGGAGGAAGGAAATAAGTGTTTCTGTGATCTTTTGCGTAATTGCCTCAAAATTTGACCAGACATTCAGTCTTTTAGTATACTGACCAATAACCTGACCATAACCATTATAGATTCCTTACATTCCTTCATTTCATCATATCTGTGTTTGTTATCCATATCCATATCATATTGCTCTGGCCAAGGTACCAATAGAGGGTCTGATCTTGTCTCCTCTATAAACTTGTTACATTCCCTTTTAGTTAATAATTCCTTCATTAGCAAAGCAAAATCATTATAGTCAGGGTCAACAGATCTATTGCCCTTTTCATTTCCTTAATAACTTGATTGGATTCTTCTGTAAAGCTAGGAGTTCTCCTTTTAATCAATTCCAAGTCCTCAGGGGTGAATCTTTTGTGGGTTTTTACTTGGAATATTTCATCTTTGGAAACTACAGGGAGATCCCTAAGTGGAGATAGGCTAACCATCCCATTAGCCTCTTCTTGTTGAAATCTATTAAATTGTTTCATTTGCCCATTATTTCCAGTATGTCACAGTAGTTTTTGTTTTTTTTTAAACCCTTACCTTCTATCTTGGAACCAATACTGTGTATTGGCTCCAAGGCAGAAGAATGGTAAGGGCTAGGCAATGGGGGTCAAGTGACTTGCCCAGGGTCACACACCTGGTAAGTGTCTGAGGCCAGATTTGAATCTAGGACCTCCCGTCTCTAGGCCTGGCTCTCAATCCACTGAGCCACCCCCCTGCCCCCTCACAGTAGTTTTAACTTTTACATCTATTACTTGTTTCATCCAGTCATATTCTAGCACAATTAAATAAATATTAGGAAACAACACAAATACAATATAGGAAATGTACAGAATGTATTCCCACAACATAATTAATACAGTAACTAACATGTCTCCAGACATGTATACATTAAACAATAATACAGGATTAACAAGTATATTTGTATTATTTTGATCCAATTTGAATAGTTTTTGAGAAACAATTACAAAAGGTTACAATTTGCCAAAATTTTAATTCAAAATGTCTACCCAATATGGCCACCAAAAGCATGTGGTAATTGCTCTTTAGTGTTTTTAAATGTCCCACAGCTTTTCCAGAGTCTTAGAATTCCACTGGCCTCTCCATCTGAACTGTACCACTCTCAGAGGGACTTGAGAATGTTCCAACTAACTGCCTTATCGTTAATGAAACTTTATCTAGATAGATGAAAATACATAAAAATTAAGTTATACAGTCTACCTGGCTCAGCCAACTGAAATACCAGTTTTAATAAGGAGGGTTTTATGGGGAAGCAACACATAAGGATTAACATATAAATATTTGGTTTTATTTAATAGAGAGGAGAGGTTGGGGAAAGGAGGGAGGGAGGGGAAGGAAATATTAAACTTTAAACCCTTAATGTAAACTCCTAACTAATAATCCTATCTTCCTACACTGAAATCCTAAAGGCCAGTCCAACAGAGATCTTACATAAATAAAGTCCTTGACAGGTAGTTGTTGCTATCCAGATGGAGGTCTTCTGAGGTCCAGAGAATGGCAGTAGCCTTCCTCAATCTTCCCCTTAGTCCACCTACGGGTATTGGGAAACTTCTGCTTACTCTTGATTAAAAGTCTGCTTGTCCTAGGTCCAGTGGAGTCCAGGAGAAAGATAAGATTTTCCACTATCAGGTTTCCCTGTCAGCTCCAACTCCAGCTGGGACAAACTGCCTCTTGAACAGCTTTGTAATCTTCCCCTGTCAGCTCTGAAGATTCTGTCTTGAGGACTTGCCAACCATGCTTTTGCACTAATTAACAATATCTCACAAAGTTATCAGCTTCTATTTGTCCAATGATAATTTTTAAATAATAATTTTATTCCATGATCTTTCCTTCTTTGTCATTTGGTCAGTTTTACTTTTCGTGGAGTTCTTTTTCTTCATTGGAATTTTTAACCTCATTTTCAGTTGGTCAATTCTACTTTTTTAAACTGTCATTTTCTTTTCGCATTACTTTCATTTCCTTTCCCCATTTTCCCACCTCTCTTATTTGATTTATTAATTCCTTTTTGAGCTCTTCCAGTGCCCAAGACCAATCCCTAGTTTTCTTTGAAGTTTTACAGGGGGCCTCTTTGATCTCACGGTCCCCTACTAAGTCTGTTCTTGGCTCTTCTTGGTTTCTATATAATTTTTCTATGATTACTTGTTTGTTTTTTCTGTTTGCTCATTTTCCAAACTTTTTTTTCCTTTTAACTTTTATTTTTATCTTAAAGGTAGGCTCTATTTTCAGATTATAAGGGGCACTCTCATTAACTTCAGTTTTTCCTTGCTGCTACTCTTAACTCTAGTTCTGGTTTTCTGAAAATTTCAGTTTTTTCAAGGTGGTATGATGGCCTTTGGGAGGAGCCCTGAAAGGTGATGATCTAGTCTCCTCTAGGGCCAACTGATGGCTTGCAGGACTCAGAACACTCTGAGCTACTTTGCCTTGGGAATAGGGGCTTCACTGTAGGCCTGAATGGACCAAGCACCAAGGACTTGAGTCCTTACTGCAGACTTGTGCCAGGGCTTGAAACTTCAAAGGATCAGTGTGGTGTTTAGTTGGTTTAGACAGGATCTCAGAGTCTTGGAGTTGGCTTGTGCCATATTTGGAACCTGGCACAGTAGGTGGGGGTGGAAGGCTTGCATTTCTCTGTGTGCAGTTTTACTTTGTTTACTCCTTACCCCATGAAAGAGAGCCTTTCTGCCTACCTGTCAATTAGTTTTTTCACAGGAAAGTTACTTCACACTGTCCCCTTGTTGGTTCTGTGACTCCATTTTGTTTTGAGGCACTATTTTAAGGTTAGTTTGGAAGGATTCTCAGAACAATTCCAGCTTTCCCCCTCTGCCATGCCAACATCTTGGCTCTACCTCCTTGAGAAAGTTTAAGGGACTTGCTTATAAGAATTACCTAAGTGTTATAATTACTAAATGTTGAAGATCAGATCTGAACATTGATCTTCCAGACTTGATGTCCAGTTTTCTTTGTCACCTAGCTGTCTCACTATATGAGTGGTACATTAAAAACTAGTGTCATCAAAATGCCACTTATAATTTGAGGGGTACCATCAGATACTAGGAGGAAGACAAAAAGTCTTCTGGAACAAATTTCTTTTTAATTCTGCTTGATGGGATGGCTAGAAATTCAAAAGTGATGAATGTGGAGAGGGAATTTTATCCATAGTAATCATCATGAGCAAAAGAATGGAAGTAAGAAAGCTAAAGGTATATATACAAAAGAAATAGTTAGAGCCCTCTTATCTGGAGATTAAAGTATTTGGAAGAGAATAATTTTCAAAAAGAAGGAAAAGGTAGGGGTAAAGATTGAATCCATCTCACAGTTTAGTACTTTATTCAATAGAAAATGGGTGACATTTATAAAGCTCTCTCTTGCCTGTCAAAATAAAATATTAATTTTTCATTAGTCATTCAAATCCCTACCCAATCTGATTTCATCCCATTTCTGCTTCATATTTTACTCCTTATTCTGTATTCTATATCCTCATATAACTGTTAAGCTAATCATCTTATACCACTTGAGCTTTTTCTTTGTCTTTGTATTAGTCATTCCAATAAATATGTCACAAGTTTATTCAGCAACTAGAAGTAACTGGGTGTAGCAGTAGTTAGAGTGTTAACTTTGTAGTCAGGAAGGACTGAGTAAAGGGCAAGTTGTAGATTAAGAGAACAAGAGAAGGGGCAGCTGGGTGGCTAAGTGGATTGTGAGTCAGGCCTAGAGACCAGAGGCCCTAATTTCAAATCTGGCCTCAGACACTTCCTTGCTGTGTGACCCTGGGCAAGTCCCCAATGCCCAGTCCTTAAGGCTCTTCTGCCATATAACCAATATACAGTATTGATCCTAAGATGGAAGTTAAGGGTTTAAAAAAACAACAACAGGAGAGTTCTAACTTGCTTCAAGATATTTAGGGTCCTTTTTTGAGACTTGAAATGATAGGTTCATTCTGTACTCATCAGACTTTAAGTTGAATTGCTTCAGGCACACCTAGCTCTTAGTTTTGAGATGGAAGGCACCAACCCCACTTCAAATTCCTTCCCTTCAAGCCACACAATGACAGCCTTTGCAACATTTGGGCCTCTATGCACATACGATACTCACCATTTATTCTGTTAGATATATAATTACATTATAATAATATTAATAATGATATAATTATTTTTACATATGAAGAACTGTGGACTGGGGAGATAAAACTAAGAAGCTTTATAATTTCTTGCACATGCCCCTTATTATCCTTATTAGGTTATAAGCTCCTTGAGGGGAAGGTATGTATTTTGTTTTGTTTCATTTTTAGATTCTCAGCTTTTAGCACAGTGCTTTTGTCATGGTAGACCCATAACAGATATTTATGAAATTGAATTGAATGATAACCCATTGTTTTGATGCCTCCTTTTATCAATCTTTAGGAAAGTAAGGTCAAATGTCCACAATGCTTAAATCCCTTATAAATAAACTTATGAGGTGAGTGAAAGAGGGCTGGCTGCTGATTTATTTTTGAATCTTGTCATGTCCTTCAAGGCTGATTTAGTGCCAGTAAAGTCCCTGACTCTCAAGTTCCATTACTGGCCATTCATCAAGTAAAAATGATTTCATTTTTTTAAATCACATTTTTTTTTCACAGATGGGCCATGGGCTTACTTTGAGCTCCAAGTAAAAACTCAGAGCTTTTGAGGTGGCAAAGGCAGAGGTTATATCAATATCTTCTTCATTTTCTCCCAGATTCTGCCTTCATTTCTCTGGTCATCTCTCTCTTAGCACTTGTTCTGTCATGAACCCATAGATTCATTCTTGATGTGTGTGCTTATGTGTGTATGTGGGCATGCATGCATGTGTGTATGTATAAGTCCACAAAGTCCACAGGATCGAGGTTAAAGATCCTGGGTCTGATCCATATTTTCTAACTCCTTAAAATACATTTTCACTTGGAATATATAGATTAACAAAATTTTAGAGCTGGACTAGGCATCCAACTAATTCAAAACATGCCTGGACATCATCTCTTAGAAAATACTACTAATAAAACTCATTCAGCTTTGACCTTAAGAACTATCATGAGGGGAAACCCCATTACCTCTCCTCAAAATCTGCTTCCACTTTTGGCCTGTTTTAATGATTAGGGTGCTTTTCCTTACATTGGTATAAAATCTACCTCTATAATTTTCTCCTATGACTTCAAGTTCTGTACTGTGGGGAAAAGTTGAATGAGACGATTTCTCATTTGTAGGTGGAAAAATAAATAAGAACTGGATTCTAGGTTAAGAAGAGTATGTTAAAAATCCATCTTTAAATATGTACTAAGTTATCTGACCCTAGGTAAGTCACTTAACCTTTGCTTGATTTTCTTCAACTATGAAATAGGCTAAGTAATAACATCTAACTCACTGGGTTGCTATAGGATAATTCACAAAGCTTTTTTGTAAACTTAAAAATGATACATAAATGATAGCTATTACTACTGTTGTTTTTATTGTGTTTTTTTATTTTTAAATTTTATAATATATTATTTGATCATTTCCATGCATTATTCATTAAAGACAAAGATCATTTTCTTTTCCTCCCCCCACCCCCCGTAGCCGATGCGTGATTCCACTGGGTATCACATGTGTTCTTGAATCGAACCCATTGCCATGTTGTTAATATTTGCATTAGTGTTCGTTTAGAGTCTCTCCTCTGTCATGTCCCCTCAACCACTGTAGTTGGGCAGTTGCTTTTCCTCGGTGTTTCTAATCCAACAGTTTGTCCTCTGCTTATGAAAAGTGTTTTTTCTCCTAGATCCCTGCAGATTGTCCAGGGACATTACAACGCCACTAATGGAGAAGTCCATTACATTCAATCATACCACAGTGTATTAGTCTCTGTGTACAATGTTCTCCTGGTTCTGCGCCTTTCACTCTGCATCACTTCCTGGAGGTCATTCCAGTCTCCATGGAATTCCTCCACTTTATTATTCCTTTTTGCACAATAGTACTCCATCACCAACATATACCACAGTTTGTTCAGCCATTCCCCAATTGATGGGCATCCCCTCGTTTTCCAATTTTTGGCCACCACAAAGAGTGCAGCTATGAATATTCTTGTACAAGTCTTTTTCTCCATTATCTCCTTAGGGTACAGACCCAGCATTTCTATGGCTGGATCAAAGGGTAGACATTCTTTTATCACCCTTTGGGCATAGTTCCAAATTGCCCTCCAGAATGGTTGGATCAGTTCACAACTCCACCAGCAATGAATTAATGTCCCTACTTTGCCACATGCCCTCCAGCATTCATTACATTCCTTTGCTATCCTGTTAGCCAATCTGCTAGGTGTGAGGTGATACCTCAGAGATGTTTTGATTTGCATCTCTCTGATTATAAGAGATTTAGAACAAGTCTTCATGTGCTTATTAATAGTTTTGATTTCTTTATCTGAAAACTGCCTATCCATGTCCCTTACCCATTTATCAATTGGAGAATGGCTTGGGTTTTTTTTTTTTAATTTAGCTCTTTATAAATTTGAGTAATTAAACCTTTGTCAGAGGTTTTTATGAAGATTTCTCCCCAATTTGTTGTTTTCCTTCTGATTTTAGTTACATTGGTTTTGTTTGTACAAAAGCTTTTTAATTTGATGTAGTCAAAATTGTTTATTTTACATTTTGTGATTCTTTCTATGTCTTGCTTGGTATTAAAGTCTTTCCCCTCACAAAGGTCTGACATGTATACTATTCTGTGTTTACCCAATTTACTTATGTTTTCCTTCTTTATGTTTAAGTCATTCACCTATTTTGAATTTATCTTGGTGTAGGGTGTGAGGTGTTGATCAATTCCTAATCTCTCCCACACTGTCTTCCAATTTTCCCATCAGTTTTTATCGAATAGTGGATTTTTGTTCCAAAAGCTGGGATCTTTGGGTTTATCTTATACTATCTTGCTAGGGTCGCTTGCCCCCAGTGTATTCCACTGATCCTCCTTTCTGTCTCTTAGCCAGTACCAAATTGTTTTGATGACTGCTGCTTTGTAATATAGTTTGAGGTCTGGGACTGCAAGGCCCCCCTCATTTGTGGTTTTTTTTTTTTCATTATTTCCTTGGATATCCTTGATCTTTTGTTATTCCAAATGAATTTGATATGTTTTTTTCTAAATCAGTAAGAAATTTTTTGGGAGTTCTATGGGTATGGCGCTAAATAGATAAATAAGTTTGGGTACGATGGTCATTTTTGTTATATTGGCTCGTCTTATCCATGAGCAGTTAGTGTTTTTCCAATTGCTCAAGTCTAGTTTTAGTTGTGTGGTGAGTGTTTTGTACCTGTGTTCATATAGTTCCTGTGTTTGTCTCAGGAGGTAGATTCCTAGGTATTTTATTTTGTCTAAGGTGATTTTGAATGGGATTTCTCTTTCTAGTTTTTGCTGCTGAGCTGTGTTGGAGATATATAGAAATGCTGATGACTTATGTGGGTTTATTTTGTATCCTGTAACTTTGCTAAAGTTTTTGATTATTTCAATTAGCTTTTTGGTTGAATCTCTAGGATTCTTTAAGTAGACCATCATGTCATCTGCAAAGAGTGATAACATGGTCTTCTCCTTGCCTATTTTAATGCCTTCAATTTCTTTTTCTTCCCTAATTGGTACTGTTAGTGTTTCTAATACAATATCAAATAATAGAGGTGATAATGGGCATCCTTGTTTGACTCCTGATCTTATTGGGAATGCATCTAGTTTATCCCCATTGCAGATGATATTAGCTGATGGTTTTAGATATATACTGTTTATTATTTTTAGGAACGACCCTTCTATTCCTACACTTTCTAGTGTTTTTAATAGGAATGGGTGCTCTATTTTATCAAAGGCTTTTTCTGCATCTATTGAAATAATCATGTGGTTCTTGTTGATTTGCTTGTTGATGTGGTCAATCATGTGGATGGTTTTCCTAATATTGAACCAGCCCTGCATCCCTGGTATAAATCCTACTTGATCATGGTGGATGACCCTTCTGATCACTTGCTGAAGTCTTTTTGCTAGTATCCTATTTAAGATTTTTGCATCTATATTCATTAGGGAGATTGGTCTATAGTTTTCTTTCTCTGTTTTTGACCTGCCTGGTTTTGGAATCAGTACCATGTTTGTGTCTTAAAAGGAGTTTGGTAGAACTCCCTCTTTGCTTATTATGTCAAATAGTTTGTATAGTATTGGGATTAACTGTTTTCTGAATGTTTGATAGAATTCACTGGTGAATCCATCAGGCCCTGGGGATTTTTTCTTAGGCAGTTCTTTGATGGCCTGTTGGACCAAAACCCACTTCTTGATAAAAACTGCTTGGATAATTGGAAGACAGTATGGGAGAGATTAGGTTTGGATCAACATCTCACACCCTACAAACAAGATAAACTCAGAATAGGTGAATGACCTCAATATAAAGAAGGAAACTATAAGCAAATTAGGCGAACACAGAACAGTATACTTGTCAGATCTTTGGGAAAGGAAGACTTTAAAACCAAGCAAGAGCTAGGAAAAAAAAAACGCAAAATGTAAAATCAAACATTTTTATTATATCAAATTAAAAATGTTTTGTATAAACAAAACTAATGCATCCAAAATTAGAAGGGATGCAACAAATTGGGGAAAAAAATCTTCATTACCAAAACCCCTGACAAAGGACTAATTACTCAAATTTATAAAATGTACAAAAAATCAAGCCATTCTCGAATTGAAAAATGGGCAAGGCACATGAATAGACAATTTCAGTTAAAGAAATCAAAAGTATAAGCACATGAAAATGTGCTCTAAATCTCTTATAATCAGAGAGATGCAAATAAAAACAACTCTGAGGTATCACCTCACACCTAGCAGATTGGCTAACATGATAGTTATGGAAAGTAATGAATGCTGGAGGGGATGTGGCAAAGTTGGGACATTAATTCATTGCTGGTGGAGTTGTGAATTGATCCAACCATTCTGGAGGGCAATTTGGAACTATGCCCAAAGGGTGCTTAAAGACTGTCTGCCCTTTGATCCAGCCATAGCACTGCTGGGTTTATACCCCAAAGAGATAATAAGGAAAAAGACATGTACAAAAATATTCATAGCTGAGTTTTTTGTGATGGCAAAAAATTGGAAAATGAGGGAATGTCCTTCAATTGGGGAATGGTTGAACAAATTGTCTTATATGTTGGTGATAGAATAGTATTGTGCTCAAAGGAATAATAAAGTGGAGGAATTCCATGGGGACTTGAACAACCTCCAGGAATTGATGCATATTGAGAGGAGCAGAACCAGGAAAACACTGTACACAGAGACTGATACACTGTGGTACAATCAAATGTAATGGACTTCTCCATTAGTGGCAATTCAATGACCCTGAAGAACTTGGAGGAACCTATGAGAAAAACCACTATCTACATCCAGTGGAAACACAGTGAGAGTAAAAACACCAAAAGAAAACAACTGCTTGAATACATGGGTCTAAGGGATATGGTTTGTGGTGTAGACTCTAAATGAACACCCTAGTGTAAGCAACAACATGGAAATAGGTTCTAATCAAGGACACAAGTAATACACAATGAAATTGTGTTGCAGGATGAGTGGTTGGAGGGGATCGAGGGAAATAATGTGATTATTGCAACCAAGGAATAATGTTCTAAATTTACTAAAGAATCTTATTTAAATGGAAAAACAAAACAAACAAAACATAAAACAAAGCACAGTCTGGATGTCCTTCATTATTCTGGCTACCCTCATTTGATACTATCCATTTTATAGGTTTCCTTTGTAAAGCCTGCAATGCAACACATCTGGGCTTCATTTTCCCATTTGTAAATTAAAGGATGGGGTCAATTAACCAAAATGTTTATTAAGTGCCAACTATGTATGTCCCACATATTGTTTTCATACTAGGACAAGGATGTCAAATACAAAGAATGAAACAATTCCTATTCTCAAAAGATATATACATACATATATATATATATACATATATATATATATCAGGGGGAAATAAGAATATATATATATATATATATATACAAAAATAAACAATAAATCTTAAAAAAATAATAAGAAATAAATGTTTTGTGATTAGGGATGTAGGATATTAGCAGCTAAAATGATAAAGAAAGGATTAATGTATAAGGTATTACCTGGATGAAGACTCTCTCTCTCTCTCTCTTTGTCTCTCTCTTTGCCATTTTTTCTCTCTTTGCTCTTAATATACTAATTTTTTTCTTCTTTTTTTTTTGTTTGATAAGCATTCCTATTCTTTCACTCCAGAAAACAAAAGAAAAATCTTTAAATGTTAAAGAGTAGTATTTCATTATATTAGAAATGAGTAGGTGTAGATTCTAGATACTGGAGATAGCCAATAAAAAGGGATAGCAATAGACATGGAATTGTGAAAAGGTCAGTTTGGCTGGATTGCAGAGGTCACAGGGAGAAGAAATGTGTAGCTAGGTTGTAAAGTTATGTTGGACCAAGATTGTACATGGTTTTAAAAACTAAGCAGAGTAGTTTATATTTTTTCTTAATGCAAACCTTTAGGGAACCACAGAGTTAGGAGAATGACAGGATCCTCTTTGTGCTTAGAGTATCCCTTGGGTAGCAGAATATATAGTTTGAATTGGAGTGGGGAGAGACTTGAAGAACAGAAATTAATCCAGAGTCACTCACTTAGGATAAAGGTGAGATGTGATGAAGGTGATAAAAAAAATAGATGCTATCTAAGGTTCTTTTGCGTGCTGCCATTTTTTGGCTTTATAAATGATAAATTCTTGGACAGATGGTAAAAGAAAATATCTGTAAAGCTCTGACCAGAAGAATCAGAATAGATTGAGAAAGTGGCAGAGGAAAAGTGAGTAGGAGGCAGGAGTTGGCAAACTTCAACTTGACCAATGCCCCAAAAGCTAGACTTATGTATGCATTTACAGTAAAGGGGGGAGGGGGAGAGGAAATCAACTGTTGATGATAATAGTGCTTCCATGAATATTCAAATTCTTTGTTAAATAATGAATTAATAAAGAATACAGCTTCTCTACAATTTTGGTAGATGGTCTTTGAGAGCTTCTGTGGCTGAAAATACTTATCCTGCTGCCAGGCATGTGACAAGACTCTCAGGCAGGCATGCAATCCAGCACAATATCTATGTTTGAAGTTTAATTTTTAAAGGCTTTTAAACATTGTAACCAACTGGCATAGCCTTTAGGAACACAATATGAGAATTTCATGTCTGCAACAAGGAGATAGCTGATTAACATTTTAAGGGATATGTATGCTTCAGTGGAAAGGGTGCTTTATTTGGAATCAGTATCTGAATTCAAATCCTATGTCTTTTACCTCTTTCCCATGTAAATTTTGATAAATCACTTAACCAATCTAGGTCTTAAAAAAGAAAGAGATTCTACTTTTGGACGTTTGAGATCTCTTTGGGTATAGATCTATGATCCCATGATCTAATGGATTATTATTATTATTATTATTACTAAATAACAATACTATGAATGATATAGTAATAATACTATTTAATAATGGTAATAATAATAGTCAGAGCTTCTTAATAATTACTTTTTACATGAATATTTTCTTGATCCTTTTATTTTCTGATAATTGAGAGATTTTTTAAATGGAAATACCATTGTATTTAGAATCAAGAGATGCAGTTTCAAACCTCAGTTCTAACACTTATAAGCTATTTATCCTTGAAAAAAATCATTGAAGCACTTTAGGCCTTTGTTTCTCCTTGTGTAAAATGTTAACACCAAGATGTCCCATGCCTATTTCACAGGCTTGTTATGAGAGAGATGTCTTGTAAATCTTAATGGTTTTTAGAAATGTGAATTCTGGGAAGATTGGATTTGACTCTCTCTTGATTGTAACAACAAAGGTGCTTAGCTCTTCCTTGATTGTGAAGATTAAATTGTAATCCCTTGTCTATTTTTAGATTTTAATCCCCAAAGTGTAAATGCAGTATTTAAAGTTGAGTATGGAGATCTATCCATTTTGTATTTTAACCACAAAAAGGTGTGAATACCCATTTCATACATTGAGTGGCAGGTCTGTGACCCACATGTGAAAGATTGGGCAGTCTTGGAGTGGAGCGTCAGCTGTGACTGGTAGATGTAAAATTTAGGGGAGTTGACACAAGAGAAAAGGGTCTTTAAAAGTGGAAACAGAAACACACTTAAGGTCGGACACTCGAACTTGGAGTGAAGAGGAACACTTGGCTATGGAACTTAACCCTGGAGGAGCTCTTTTGGGAGACTTCAGACTGCTTTCCTTTTAGACAGTCACCTTGGTGAGTGTAAGGCTGACTTCCTTGCCCTTTCTGGAGGTGTGAGTCTCTGGGAAAGGCCCATTGTCTTGAGACTCCTTTCCCCTGTCTGGGGCCTTAGAATTGCTACGTGGGTCAGAGGAAGCTCTCTCTCTCTCTCTCTCTCTCTCTCTCTCTCTCTCTCTCTCTCTCTCTCTCTCATCCCTTTTTTCTTCCTTAATATCTTCCCTCTATTGTAAAATAAACTACCATAAATTCTATTTGACTTTAGTAATTTATTTTGAGATTGTAGAAATTAAATCCCTGGTGACCAATTAAATATTCAGTCCAACTATAAAATTAACAGTTCTTAATATGGAAATATGTCTTTAATGATTATACATGTAAGATCTAGATTCAATCACTTGACAGCACTGGGAGGGGAAGGGATGGAAGGAAATAAGTTCAATCATATAACTTGGGAAAATTTGTGTGAAAAATTATTACATGTAATTTATAAAATAAAAGAAAATAAAGAAATGTGAGTTCTTGGTAAGATTTTCTTAAGAACATCCTTGTGAGTTAAGTGGTAGAGGTATTGAGTGTTTGAGTATTGAAAACTCTTATTGAATATATTTTATTGTTTCTATTTTTTCAATGACAGAACAGAAAATAGAGATTCTAAAAATTGAAGAGAATGTGATAGACCAGTTGTATCAAATTGAAAGCCATGCAGTTTACCAGCACTCCAAGAAACACACACACACACACACACACACACACACACACACAAATATGATTTATATTGCTTTGTAAGAGACAACATGGTACAAAGTAGAGAACATTGTATCTCTAGTCAGAGTTCCTAGGTTCAAATCCCATTTGTACTTCTTACTATCTATATGATCTTAGGCAAATCACTTAACCACTCTTTATATCAGATTATAATTAGGAAGATGAAAAATTGAACTAGATGAATTATAAGCTACCTCTATTTTCCAGTAATTCCTGAAACTTTGATACCTACTCTGAATTCAGTTACCAATCATGAGTCCATGTTGTATTATTTTACCTCTCTACTGTGCTCTGTTTCCAAATTTCATACTCTCTTGTCATTTTTTGGCAGAATTTAGCTCTGATATATTCCCAGATTCTATCTCTTTTACTTCTACTCATGGCTTTTTGAATGCAACTGGAAGAAGTCACAAATCTCTCATGACTGGATATCTCATAAATTGATATTATCCATCTTCAAATGGGACCTCAGTGCAGCCAAGTAGTTCTTTATTTCCTCTCTCTAACTGATTACTTATCCTGTTCCAGAAGTTATTCCAGAACTTCTCTATTCAAGCCTGCCATATTACTTCACACATATTCCCTCATTTTCTTAACTCATCTTATACTTTACTTTAAAAAAATATAAAATAAAAATGGCATTACTGTTTTTTTATCTTTAAACCCCTTGATATCACCCCAACCCTGATTTCTACTTTCCCTTTTGTTTTTGACAAGGATTTAGCTTTTCTCCTTGTCAAAGACATTGTCTCTGTATGTTCTGTTTTCAAATTTAACCAAATCTTTCTTATCCTAAAAATGAACAAACAGCAACAAATCATTCTCATACTACGGTCTCTTCAAATACTCCTTTATCTCTTCTCCTTTCTCATTGAAACTCCTAGGCAAAGCTGTTAATGATTATTGACTATTTCCTCTCCTGTCATTTTTCATTCCTTTGGTATCTGGTTTCTGACCAGTTATTCAAAAGAAATTACTCTTTCCAAAGTAAGCAATGATTTCCTAATAGCCAAATCTTGTGTGTGTGTGTGTGTGTATCTGTGTTTCTGTGTTTTCTCAGTCCTCATTCTTTTTGAGCTACTTGATACTATTGACAATCCTTTCTTCCTGGATACCTTTCTGAGTTTTTGTGACATGACTCTCTCTTGGTTCTCATCCTACCTATCTGATCACTGCTTTCCTTCTTTGCTAGTTCATAATTCATATTATGCCCCTGTATTTTAATAAAAAACCAAGATTTTTAAAAGTTTTTTTTTTTGTTTGAGAAAGATCTTCAAGGAAGAAGCTTTCTAACTCCTAAATCCAGAGAATGAACTATTGCAGAAAGATACCAGAAAACCTACATTACATCAAGATCAAGAATGAACCTTGGGGCGTGGTTGATTGAACTGAAGGTTGATTGAATTTATTTTGAATGTACACTCTTCTGCCAAAGGGGACTGCCCCCTAATTGGCTTTTGTCAATGTGCCTAGCAAAACATTGGTTTTGTTGTCTCTCTCTATCTCTCCTATTTTTCCCTTATCTCTATCATAATTTCATAGCTGGTATGTTTACAAGACCCATCTGAGAGACTAGTCTTCCTCAGGCCTCAGGGGGAATTGTGAATTTCAAAAGTACTCCACCCAATTTGGACCATTCTTTAGAAGATCAGATTTAGCTATTTCCTTATCAATAACAATAGAGATACTTGGAATAACAGACTTAGGTCTTGGAAATTACATTTTCCACCCTACTAAGTGTAACAAGATTAGGAAGGGCTGCAGCAAACTCAAGATTCAATTATTTGAGAATATGGCCTTCAATAGACATGTGCAAAAAAAAAAAGACAGACCTCTGGGTGGTCCTAGGTCAAGCTAGAGCCACCATTGCCACATGAGAGACACAGGAAGTGAGGTAGAGAACAGCTTCTGGAGTTCTCGGGACTTCCTGTGAGGAGGGTAGAGTCAGTTCGAGGCTGGTGCTTGGAGTTGGAGGAGCCCCACTGACTGCTTTCCTTCAAATTGGTCACATGAGTGACAGGGACTAATCCCCTTCCTTGCTTTGGCTATCCAAGGCCTTAAAGCCTGCTTTGGCTCAGCCTGAGCCAGAATGGGTCTGGGTTAAATTTATTTGCTTCTCTCCCTTATCCTTCTCTCCTCTCTCTCTCTCTCTCTCTCTCTCTCTCTCTCTCTCTCTCTCTCTCTCTCTCTCTCTCTCTCTCTCTCTCTCTCTCTCCCCCCCCCAATACTTTCTTCCTCCTGTTTGTAATTAAAACACCATAAAAATTTGGCAGCTGACTTGAGTGTTTCATTTAGGAATTACATAAGTGAATTCCTTGGCAACCTTAAATTAATATATATCAGTCTTTTAAAGTGATTTCAATATCACAACCCTAAGCTTTGGTTGTTTCTCAAAATTCTGACCTGTCTTCTTATCTTCTCTACTCATAAACTCTTCCTCTTTGCTCTCATTAGTTCTCTTATATTTCATTATTATCTCTAAGTAGCTGACTCCCAGATCTATATATCTAGCCTCAGAATCTTCCCTGAGCTTTAATTCTACATCACCAATTGCTGATAGGATATTTGAAATTGTATATCTTGGAGACATCAACATATTCAACATAGAGCTCATTTCTCTAAAGGCACTACTATTCTTCTATTAGTCTCAACTTATTTTCTATTTGCTGCCCATTATTATGCATTTCCGATCAGGCACAAATTTTGCTAATCCTCTCTCCATCCGACTTCTTTTCTCTACTCACCTTTATGTTATGCTTCTTTATGTGAAGATCATATCACCTTTCAAGTAAATTATTACAGCTTTCCTTGCCAAAAATCTCTCATCATTATGATCTATCCTTAAAACTGACACTAAAATAATTTTTTATATGTAGAACTGACCAAACCACTCTTTTACTCAATTTCAAGGGCTCTCTGTTATTTCCAATATAGAATGCAAACTCTTCACAACGTGGTCCAAACTTATCTTTTAAGCCTCATTGGACTCTAACATCCAGCAAAAATGGCTTTCTCTTGGGTTCCTGTCACATCACTTTCTGTCTCTCCTTTCTACAATGTTACAAGGAGCTGTGTGTGTCCCATGCCTGAAACACATTGTCTCATAGAATTGCTTTATTTTTTTTTAAAGATACAATTCAAGAAAACCACTTAGATGTGGTTTTCGTAATCTCCTCAACCTCTTGTGTTCTTCCCAATCTATCTTGTTATTAACTACTTTATACTAATTTTTATATCTTCTCTTTTTATATATTCTGAATATCCTTTTACATGTAATTATTGTTTTCTTCTTTAGAATGTGAGTTACTGTATTCTTCTTTGCATCCAAGTAAGACTAGGAAAGTGTCAGGCCCAAAACATGGGCTTAATAAATACTTGTGAATTGATTGATGATCCCTTGTAATTTTAAATCCTATCATCTCTTCCCCAGTATTCCTCATTACATCATTTGGGTTGCCAATGAAACTGACCTTTGCTGAGATTATTTGCTCCTAGAATCCCTAGAAAGAAATGACTAAGAAGAAATGAGAAATCATTTTATTTGTTTATTTGTTTAGGGTAAGGTCTCAAATTCATATATCTCTTGAAGTTTTATATATCCTCTTAAATATGAGAAATCTCAACAAAATCTACTGATCTCAGAAATGCCCCTGGCATTTAAAGCAATGTCTCTTATTTTCTTAGTGAGCTCTCCCACTCATAAACCTTCTTTATTCATCTATTTGAAATTTAGATGCTAATAACCAACATGTTCTTCTAATAAAGCAATGGGCATGAGTCTTCAAGGATGTATCAGAAAAAAATGCCTAGCCATCTGGAACTGATTCTTTCTGTTACCAGTATTCCTCTTATGAATAGATACATAATATAGATATAGATGAGCACTTTTACGTGCCAAATGTTTAAATCTAGCAAAAAGAGATGTGATTTTCCAGATTGAATATATCCAATAATTGCTGACTTCACTCTTAATTTATCAACAAATTATGATAATTATGTTGTCCTTTTAATGATCTCTAAATTTTTCCAGGAAAAAAAGAGTTAAGACTTTTTTTTCCTTAATTTTTTCTAAGGTGGGAGGAGAGGGATAAGCATGGCTTGGAATTCTTCCTCCTGATCCACAAACTTATGATAAAAAATTCAAGAAGAATTTTGAAATAATACAAAGGACAGATTGCTGAGTAGCATTAGGACAAGCATTTCCAGTTTTAAAAAAACTTTGGTCTACAAGAATTTCATGAGCTAAATAAATAGGAATCATAAAGAAAACCCTTAAATCTGAGCTATAGACTATATCCCATGTTAAAATAAAAATCTAACAAGGATAAAGGAAGGTGATGATTATCCAACATGTTAGATTTTTAAGGACATTATTATTATGAGGCATACATGAAGAAAGTAGGAACATTTTCCCTGAACAAGATATTCTGGGTTTAATAGTCTTATTCAAATATAATTCCAAATCCAAATTAAGACATTTGGATGCAGATTTATTAGGACATTTAAATGCAATTAATCAGGCTAATTTGTTTGACCATATAGAAAGTTACTTTCATTTTGTTGATATTTTGTTTTTGTTTTTGTTATCAATTGGGGCAGGTAGATAGTGCACTATATAGAGTGTCAGACCAGAGTCAGGAGGACCTGAATTAAAAATCTGACCTCAGACACTTAGTATCTGAGTAACCCTGGTTAAGTTACTTCATCCCATTTGTCTCAGTTTTCTCATCTATAAAATGAGCTGGAGAAAGAAATGCCACCCCCTCCACCCCCCCAGTAACTTTGCTAAGAAAACTCCAAATGGAATGATGAAGAGTTGGACAAAACTAAATAATAAAAAGCTGAACAACAATCATAATTATTTCAGAGAAATTCTGTTGAGTGGGCTTGAAATTGAAATTCATACTTCATTGTTGGACTGCACTCATTTTCTGTGATACTGTCAGCTGTGCTTTGCGATTCTATTTCATTATGCCTGTGATCAAAGGAAACTTGAGGTTGACAAGGGATAAATACCAGGTTGCTTTGCTGTGCATTAAGACTGTAGCAGAACAAATTGCTCATCATTTATTTCAACACAAAAATCACATGCAAAGTGCCATTTTAAAAGTCATTATCCAAATCAGGAAACAATGGAGATAATTAAGCCTAGAAAAGGTTTTCCTGAAAGCCATAAGGGGGTGGAAATTTCCAACATGTTACAATAGAATCAAATTAGAAGAGAATACATAGGGCAAGTTTTCCTAATAGTATGTGTACAAGAATTTCTTTTATACAATATAATGAACTAGTGGTCATCTAGCTTTTAATTAAAGCTCTCTAGTGAGGGGAAATTCTCAACTCCCTTAAAGTTTTGGACAATTGTCATTATTAGGAATTTTTATTTTTGTTTTTTGATTAGTTGGGTCCAACTCTTTGTGGCTCCACTTGGGGTTTTTATTGGAGTGGTTTGGAATTTCCTTCCCTATCTTGTTTCATAAATGTGGAAACTGAGACAAATAAGGTTTTGACTTTCCCAGAGTTACACAGCTAGTAGGCCTAGGCAGCATTTTAACCCAGGTCCTCCTGATTCCAGGGCCACTATTCTTCCCACCTCACCATTATCTGTCCCTATTTTTTGCTATTTCAATAATTGCCTAAATCCTAAATAACATATTTAAAAAATGCTACTCATTGTACTTAGTTCTGCTTTCTAGGGACAAGCAGAGCAAGTCTCTGCCACATGACATATCTTCAGACATTTGAAGACAGATATACTATTCCCTATAAATCTTCTCTTCTTCAGAATAAAAATACCCAGTTCCTTTCACTGAATATCACATGACATGAACTTGAATCCCACAACCATCCTAATTTATCTCTTTTGGATACTATCCAGAATATCAATTTCTATCCTAAAATGCCCTTTCTAGAATTGAAAATAATATTTCACACGTGGGCTTACAAAGGCAGCACATTGTGGGATCCACACCTTCTTATTCCTCAATGGTCATTTTCTTACAATATAACATGGTCATTTACTTAGTTGTCATCAAAATAATTAACTGAAATATAGTGAGTTCTCAATGAAGAGTTACTTCTCAGAGAAATTATAAATCTTTTTCTTAGTCCCCTGAATAAATGAAACTCACAACATAAAAAACCAACCTTGAAGCAGATCAATGAAAACCCTATGGAATTAGGAAAGCATAGAAAGAGTCTAAGAGATTATGACATTGATATTCTCTCATTTTTTGGATGAGGTCCTAAATTGTAGGTGAACATTCAGGCCCTTGGTTACATGAGCCATTTTCTTCTAAACGATTCAGATTCCACTGTTTATTACAGAAATGGTAACCTCGTCATGCAAAGGCTTTCACTAACAATGATAGAGTTTTGGTGAAAGACCCATTGGAGAGGGAACTGACAGATTCACTCTTATTCTTGATAATCTGGAGATCCCTGATCCTGCTATTCCTACACCTAATGGATTCTGCATTAACAGATTGTCTTTGGCTCTCTCCACATTGGCAGCATACCTAAGTAGTCACTAAATTATTGATTAACTACTTCAAGATAACACCTAGCATGAGCTAAGGACAGAAAGCAAGATGTCAGTGAAGGAGTAATTTATCAAATTAATATAGAAATGAACCTAAATACAGATACAAAAGTTAATCAAGTGATTAATACTATAACTTGTCATCTGTGATTACAGTAATACTTGTCTTGGTGTGCTAAAATTATGTTTTTTTTATATTCACATATTTGATGTATGATCTGTACACACCAAGGTTGGGGTCACCTTTACTCAATGCTTTCTAACATTTCTGGCAGTTATTGTGAAAAATTAGTGAAAGAAGTAGTTGAGGCAGATCTGGAAACTAGAAAAGAAAAAAAAAAGTTGGCAATATGGTAGTATAACAATTGAAGGGAAAAACAGGAAATAATCCAATTTTGGACAATCAGTCAGATTCCAAACAGGTTTTAGTATACATAAGGATGTGATTTGACTTCATTTAAGTATGGGATCCATTTAAATCTCTGATCATTGTTCTCCCACTTTTTCTAAATATGTTTTTAACTGTGGAAAGTTCCTGACTACCAGTATATTTCATATAAGAAATAGCACTCTTGGCATAGCAATTTAAAGGAGATGGTAGTCTACTATTGGTATAGTGTGTATTTGGAGTACATTTATTAATAGTTAGGACGTATTTGATCACATCTAAGGTCATAGGGTCATAAAATCACAGATCTAGAGCTTGAAGGGAGCCCAGAGTCTAGGTAGTAATACTCTCTCCCTTGGAGGAAACTCAGAAAATGGGAAGTGAAACTCAGAATGGTTTTGACTTTACCAAAGTCACATGGGTCATGTCTTTAAGAGGTAGACACTTAACAGGTTCTCTGAATTCAATTTTAGGGTTCTTTCAACTGTACCTATAATAGTGGTAACCAGGGAAGCTGCCTAATAAATTTGATAAATTTCCCAGACAATCTGATGAGAATACAGGACTTGGACCTCTGCCTGAAGGGCAGTTCCCTATCTCTTTGGTAAGAGGATGCAAGTTACTTCTCTGATTAGTCTCCAGTCACTGGAGCTGATTCCTCATTAATATTTAACGAAAGTACAAAAAGAAATACTCTTCTTGTTGGAGGATCTCACCAAAAATCTTACAACGAGGGACTTCTCTAATAAAGTGGAACAGTCAATAGCATGAGAATCTTCACTAGGGATAACGAGTATGGAAAACAAACAGAAGAAAATGAACTAGGTGGCAAATGTATCAAGACGAGGGTCATATCCTCATTAATGTTACACTCTAAGTAGCTGAGTCACTGGCTTTCCTGGCCCTAGAAGCACCCAGGGGTGGGCATTGGTCCTTGAAATAGTTCTACTCACTGGGAAGGATGTTGCTCTGGGATTGAAAAACATCATTTAAATCACATAACATGACTTCTTATAGGAAATTCATTGCTTTTTATAGACTTATGATGCCTGCTGTGTCTTGCAATTAAAAAGTTCCAGAAAAGCCTTCTCAGCATGTCAGATTCCTGAGGCTGATTTATAGGATTACAGCTTTCCCCCTTTGTGATTCAATTAGAGCATTTTGTATTGGAGTATTATTGGGTTTAGGCTCTGATCATAGTTAGGATGCTTAACTATTAGATTCACATGTGATCTTATTATAAATAAATCTAAACCCTTATTTGTAAAAGACAATAATTAAACCTGCAGACAAAAGGCATATAAGGAGTGATCGCTAAAATAGATACCAGTAATACTATAGAATAATAATATATAGCATAACAAAGATATGGAGATAGGGAAATGTATAATTATCAGTAGAAAACAGAGCAAATGTTACTTCCAGAGAGATGCCTGCCTTCCTGGCCTGAAAAACACTTTAAGTGAATATATTCTCTTTGAATATTTTCTCTCTCTCTCTCTTTCTCTCTCTCTCTCTCTCTCTCTCTCTCTCTCTCTCTCTCTCTCTCTCTCTCTCTCTCTCTCTCTCTTTTTCTAATAACCCTTACCTTCCATTTTAGAATCAGTATTCTTTATTGGTTCTAAGGCAGAAGGACAATAAGAACTAGGTAATTGGGGTTAAGTGACTTGCCCAGGGTCACATAGCTAGGAAGTATCTGAGGTCATATTTGAACCCAGGACCTCCTGTCTCTAGATCTGGCTCTCAATCCAGCTTCCCCCAGTACATAGAGACAATCCAACCAAAGTGCTAGTTTCATGTTTTATAAGATGTGGATTTAGTGTGGCACTTTTGAAAAAGCCCAATTTATTGGGAGAAAATTAAGAGCTACTTAGAGGAATGCAGCTAAGTAGTATAGTGGCTAGAACACTCATTAGTAGAATTAGGAAGACTAATTTTCATGAGTCCAAATCTGGCCTCAGACACTGGCTGTGTGATCCTGAGCAAGTCACTTAACCCTCTTTGCCTCTGGTTCCCCATCTATAAAATGAACTGGAGAAGGAAATGTTAAAACATTCCAAAGTCTTAACCAAGAAAATTCCAAATGGGGTCATGAAGAGTTGGATACAACCCAACAAAAGCAAGGAGGGATAAAATAGTTTCCCTCAAATAAATGAGCCCTAAGTTATATGTGAATAAAGGAGAAAGTCATTGGCAGTAGCATTGGCTTTGGTCTGTGGTTTTTTTTGTTTAGCTTTTTCTTATTTTATAATGAAGAAAACCATATACTGTAATGAATAGGTGAGCTCATCCATAATAATTCTTTCCTCACAGATTAGATACTGAAACTCATCACCTTTTTAATCTATGTAATTCTTCTCCTTGTCCTATATGTATTTTTTCTGTTCACAAAATACATAATGTGTTAAAGACCTTCTCCCAGTACCTTTATTATTTCATGGATACTATTTTGTTATTGAATGTTACTTGTAATACGATTGACGGATTTTGATTTAATTTACCTGGTCTCAGACTGACCAAGGACATTTTTTTGGCCATCTTTAGCCAGCCAGCCAGCCAGCCCTTCAGAAAACATAAGTGCTTAATTGGAGGCAGATACTAAAAATTAGGGAAACAAATACAGGTAAAGATACAATCCTTGTCCTCTAGCAGCTCATAATAAAATGGAGGAAGAAAATATGTAAAAAAGAAAAAAAAGAACAGGTACAAAATATAAACAGAGTAGATGGAAGGAAATTCAGGTGTGGAGAGGAGTAGAAAAGATCTGCAAAACTGGAATTTGACCTGAGTCTTGAAGGAAGCTGCGGAAGATAAGATGCAGAATAGAAGATGGAGACTATTCAGGTATGGGTAAGTAGTGTAAGAGCAGAGTTAGAAGCAATGATGTTTCAGGTATCATCTACCATGCTACCCTTCCAAGCTACCCTTCAAACCCTTGCTCTTCTATATATGTAGGCTGCCCCTATTACAATATAAGTTCCTTTAAGGCAAGGAGCATCTTACTTACTTGCATCTGTATCTTCAAACTTTAATAGTTTCTGGGACATAGTAAACACTTGAATGTGCTCTTTTTTTCTCCTATTTCATACTGGTAAAGCATTCATGTCATCCCACTGTTGTCCTTTGTTGTCAACAAATGGATGGTTCTCTCCCTTTTCTGGTAATGCATATTTTTACTATATACTTTGTGAAGCATCTTGCTATCAAATTAAATTTGACAATAACTTGCAGTCTTTTCATCTATTTCATCAAATAAAGCAATAATATTTGTTAAATGCTCACCACATATAAAACATTAGGGTTATGGGAATCCCAAGAAAAAAATAAAATAAGTATTGGCCTCATGGGACATGCTTACATGCATCTTTCTATTGCCTTTTGGGTCATTGGCAATTTTCATTATTCTTTAAGTGTGGTTGCCCTTTGATTGCAGCCAAGGCTTTCCAGCTTGGTCATACCCAGTGGAACTTTTGTTCCAATGTGACAACCCTATCAAGAATGCACAATTACCTCCACAGTATGATGAAGTGCTAAAGTAAGACTTTTGCAGAAGAAACTATGTTTGGATTATGTGAATGCTCAGGTTTAAATCTACTGCTAATCTCATACAAATGTATGGAGACTCTCCAGATAGCTATCATATTTAACTTAGCTAAGGTTCTATTAAGTTCTTTTTTAATTTATTTTTGTTACATTTATCTATTTATGCTATTATTATTTTGTCATCTATCTCCATCTGTATCTCTTTTTTTTCTTTAAAAACTTATATGCTATAACAGTTGATGCAGACAGGTCCAATACTGATAATGCTTCATTATCTATAGTACCCCCTCCAAACATAATATAGTTACCCTGTTCTTCCCTTCTAGTTACATCCATTTTAGCCCCGACTCTGTCAGAGACCATGACTGCTATCCCTGCCTTCTTTGGATCAGCTGAGGCATAGTTTATTCTGCTCTAGCCTTTTACCTTCAGTCTGTCTCTCATTTTTAGTGTGTTTATTTTAAACAACACATTGTAAAATCCTAGTTTTTCATCCTTTCTACTATCCATTTTCTTCCCATGGGTTAATTCCTCCACTGAATGTCATAGGTACTAGCTGTGCATTTCCATTTACTCTTTTCTTCCTTACTGATTCTGGAATTCCTGGGCAGTTTTGCTTGATTATTTCTAAACTGTCTTTTTGATTGTAACTTTCCAAGAGTCTCTAACCTTTCTCATTTGTTTTTTGAAGTCTTTTTTAAGCCCTTCTAAAAAGCTCATGTTGAACTTATGGCCATTGTTTGTATTTCTTTTCAGTTTTTGAAGTAGGTGTTTTTATTTCACTGTCCTCTGAATCTGAGCTGTGACCTTATCTGCCCCATAATAGTTATCACTAGCTAGGTTCTTTTTTCTTTGCTTGTTCATTTTTATTATTTTTTAAATTTAATGGCCAGACCAATAGATTTAATAATTTATCAAAGAATTACAAAATCACATTAAATAAATAAATAAATGACATAATAAATTAAATTTAAAAGTCTTTACTGGACTCTCAGGGTACCTAAGAATTTTTTTATGTGTTTGTCTTCACCTGGGCCCTATTTAGTTTTTCCAGTTTTTATACTTAAAGATGTGATGTAATCCAAGGTCCCCCACTCAAGCCCTAGTCCATGATTGACTATACATGTTCTGAACAAAGCCAGTGAGCAGTTCTGTCAGTGTTGCTGCAAGCATCCAGTCTGCCTCTCCCTGTCAGCAAACAGGGAATCTACCCTCCTGGGAGTGATTACAGCAGATGGGCCCCAGGGCCCCAGCAACCACACTCACAGGTGTGGGCTTCTCCTTCCTCTTCTCCAGCTGCATCCAAGGACAGGGCAGCATTCCTTGGGCCTCTAATGTCCTTTTTTCTCTAACAGTAAGGCCTGATCTGCTGACCTCAGGGCCCGGAACCTACAGACTCTTCAGTGTAGACTTCTTCATTTCTAAGATGGGGGCCAGTGGAGGTCTCAGGAACCAAGGCCACAGTGAATACAGGTGCTTTCAGGCCTCTGCCTGAAGTTTCCAGTGTTATCTTCGAGGATGCAGGCAAACAATGTGAAGTTGTTAATCCTGTCTCCAGGGGTTACCTTGTTTATTCTACTCTGTTTGCTGGTTCCTGCTTCCAGTGTCTATAACAGTGGGACTGAGGCTAGGGAAGTAAGAAACCTTCCTCCCTAGTTTTCCTGGGCAATTCAGCTTCACTCCTGACTCCTGTCTGTTTTGACCATTTTTAGCTTTGATTCTGTGGAGTTATTTTTGGTTGTTCCTGGGGAGTATTAGGAGAATGAGAAAGCACTCTGCCATTTTCCTACAGTGCATCCCTTAATTTATAATAAACCCACAACACTAGATTGGAGCCACTTTGTAAAGGACTTTAAGTGGCTCTAAGAAGAGTTTATATTTGATGCATTTTGGCAATCAGGTGAAATAGTGATAATTATTAGCTATTTGATCCTTTGTGTATCACTTAACCTCTCTCAGATTTAGTTTCTTCAACTGTAGAATTGACTTAATTGTAGTACTTACCTTATAGGGTTTTTGTGAAGATCCAATAGAAAAATACATGTAAAAGTGTTTTCTCATCTTTATAGAGCTATATAAATGCTCACAATTACTACTTATTCAGTTGTTTTGAGAATCAAATGAGATAGTGTGTAAAAAGTGCTTAGTAAATTTTAAGTCTCTACATAAATATTAGAAATAAAGTTATTTAACATTAATTATTGATTATTAAATATTGGTAAGGATATTAGGAGACTAGTACTACTAGAGGAATGATATGGTTAGATTTGTGCTCTTTGACAGCTACATGGAAAACAAATTGGAGATAAGAGAAAGGAGAGAGTTGAAATAGGGAGAGGAAGCGATTAAAATAGATGTTGAAAGGACTAAATTAGGATGATAATCTGCTACATTAAAAGGATAGCCTTTTGAATGGAGAGAAAGGGATGAATTTGAGAAATGCCTGGAGGTAGAATCATTGACTTGGCTAGATGAAATCAGTGAGTAAAAGTCAGTAGTAGGGTATGGGATATTAGGGAATAAACCTTTGTGTCTAGAGGGATTGTGGGTGCCCGGTTAGTAGAAGTGGAGTGAGTTTGGAAATTTTGAATTTGAGATGCCAGTTACCTTTTGGAAATGTATGTTCAATAGAGAATTGGTGATAAACAAGACAGGAACTAAATTCAGGAAAAAGATTAGTTTCTCTGCCTCTGTCTCTCTCTTTTGCTCTCTCTCCTTTTCTCTACCACATGTATAAATGTGTTGCCAGATCAAATAGCCCAATTATTTCTATATAAGGAAAGGAGAGAATCATTGGCATTAGCTTTGTCACTGATGATGGTTATTTGTTGTATACATGCATATATAGAGAGACTACACGTTACATATGTTTATGCATATATGGGTATATAGTTGTACATGTATGTACATATATGTCAACATTTTAAGTATAGGGACTAGACCTGTCTATAATTTCATCAGCATAGGGAACTCCTGTATGAGGGAATTTCCTCTACAAATACAAGTAGGCACCTTCTCTGCAACTCACAGATTTTGAGATTTATTCAGAATACTGAAAGGTAAGTGACTCACCCAGGGTCACACAGAGAGTAATGTCTGAGACCAGATTTGAACTCAGGGAGATAAGTCATTCTTACTCAAGGCCCAGCATTCTATCCACTGTGCTACCTAGTTGCCCTTCAGAAGCAAAAGGTGAGTTGATTATTAACAATATAAAATTTTGAGAGATCAGCACCTTGGGTTGTTATTGTATTTGTATTAATTTTTATTGGTTAATTATTGTATTTCCTATTAAGAAACAATTCTTGCAAATATAGGATTTCAATTTGTTTTTGTTTTTTTTAAATCACATTTGAAAGAACAGTTTGGGTTTATACCTGATCCCTAAATAAAACAAAATTCTACAACATCCTTCCCCTTCTGTGACCCAGAACTTCTAAGAATATCATTATCACAGGCCCTAGGGATTTCTCCTTCTTCTTTGGGTTCCTAGATAAGACACTGCTTGCATAGTTACTGCTTCTGTGAATAGGTCTTTTATTTTAATACTGGGCCTGCTTCCAAAGGAGGAACCTTCCTCATTCACAAAAGTCTAAAGGAAATTTCAAGGTAAGTAGTAGTACCTTGAAATAGCTTTTTCAATACAATGATGAGTTTTCTTTTTTTTTCCTGAATGTGTGTGATGTGCTAAGATCTTCTCTACCCCTCATTTAGAAATGAGATCAAATAGTGGTAGAGTTTAGGAAAATTATGAAGATAGATTTCCTGATAGCAAAGGGAGCTAAATGCTAGAATAATTTCTGAAAAGCACTGTAAAATACTGTAGGAATATAGAACTCATAATTAGGAAGATCTGGGTTAAAATTCCTCCTCTGATATTTCCTAATTGTGTGGCAATGAGCAAATCATTTAATGTCTCTGGCTTTAGTTTCATATATAAAATTGGGTTAGTAATCCCTATAGTACTTACATATAGATTACTGACTATGTGACCCAGAGCAAGTTACTTAACCTCCCTTGGAGAGTGCCCCAGGCAAGACTCCAAGAATATAAATTGTATTTTTTAGAAATAAAACCTGGAAATAAAGAAAAAAGCACATCCATCATCAAAGTCTGATCTAACTACATTACATGAATATTATAGAATTACTGTTCCATGTAACAGTAGTTTGAATATGAATAATTTAGAAAACAATAGGATGATAGATAAACTGATACAAAAAGAAGTTAGTAGAACCAGAAAATTAATATATAAAATAAACTAAAAATAGAGTATGAGTTTCTTGAAGGCTGTGATTATCCAGATTTTTATATTTACATCAGCAGCACTTAACACAGCACTTGGCACATAGTATTTTCAAAAGCTTTTTTTCACTTATTTATCCATTCATTCTTTCAGTCATTTTTATTCATTCGTTCATATATACATTTATACATATATATATATATATATATATATTTCAAAATTAATCTAGCTATTATAGGGCTAGTCTAGTTTAGGGATAGGGAAATGCAGAGAAATAAAGAAGAAAAAACCTACTTAATTGGGCAAAGGTGTTCTTTCATCAAAAAAGATCAAAATTAGCTGGTTTAGTATTGATTTCTAATTCTCAGACCACATGGGACAATGAGAAAGATTTTTGGATTTGTAATTAGAAGATCTAATTCACTAAAGTTTAGATCCCAGTGCTACAGTTTGCTACCTATGTGACCTTATATGAGTTACTTAACCTAATTCAGCCTTGGTTTTACTCATATTTTAAAGGAATTACATTAGATAGCTGTTAGCTGGATAAGCTCTCAATCTATAATCCTATGTTCTGCCACTTAGGTATGAGGCCTTGACCAAGACATTGCTTAGTTTTCCTGGGCCTTTGTTTCCTTATGTGAAAAAATGAAAGGGTCAGACTAGATCTGTATTCTAGTTCCAAATCTGATTTTGATGGGGATTTTGCACTTGGATTATCTGTAAAATTTAAATTTTAAGTGATCTCTACCTCAAGCTATTCTGATGCAAAATTCTCAAGTAGGTATCCTCCCAAGATTACTTCCCCTATGACATCCAGTCATGTTCCATTTTGTATTTTTTTTTTCATGAGAGACATTATATACTTCACCATTTTGATGAGAATCTTATCAAGTCTATAGAAGGTCTTCATATTTTTTTCATAAAACTGCAAGAAGAAAAATTCTGTCCTAATAGATAATTAGCCAGTCATTAACTAATTAATCATCATTATTAGCTTAAAGGATCATCTGAGCTCTAAGGACTGCCCACACATTTATCTGCAATAAACTTTTTAACAATTAAAAAATGTTTAAGCAATAATTCAAGGCCTCAAATGAAAAGAAAACACATGTGTAATTAGAATCCTTCATTGGAGCCAAGACCAGCATTATAAAGTTGCTGAATCTCCAGATTTAGTTTAAATAAAATTGCACACAAACTATTAAGGACCTAGAATAGTCCCATTATAGTTAACCCAGTTCTTGAAAATGAATTTGATCATGAGATCTCAAAGGCTTGAGGGATTATGCCAATCCTGACCTAGACATAGTTCTCTATTTATCCTAAGGAAGTTAACATCATCTTCTAGAGTTTCTTCAGAAGCAAAAATCTCTGTTCATTGACTGGAGGGAAGAGTCATAATCAATCAACCAATCAATTAAGAAGTACATATTAAGTACCTACTAGTTGACTAATCCAGTCATTTTGTTAGACATGAAGGCTATAAAGGTAAAGAAACACAACAATAATAAAATATTTATTTTATAATTTAATTTAAATAATATCAACAACAAACAAAAACAAAACAAAAGCCACCACAACCAAAAATTTCATGCCCTCCATTATTCAGAGAGGAAAAATGTTTAAAGTTAGTATCTTATGGAGGGGCTAGTTTATGAAAACCTCCAAAGAGGAGAGGAATAATATAAATTCAAATCCCAGGGGGATAAATAGGGTGAATGGACCTGCCCAGACTGTGGCTAATGGATTAGAATGACTGATTTCCAAAAGATTAAACTGGGAATGGAATTCTCCAACTAGTCCCCCAGGCAATGCTGAAGGCAAGTGATAATAACACCTACCTCTTGGGTTGTTTTAAAGATCAAATGAATGAATAAACACATCTTAAAGCAAAATATAAATGCTAGCTATTATTATGCTTGCTGTCATCATCATCATTATCACCATTTTAATTAATATTATTAGGTGCAAAATAGCACTTGACCTGTATAGGAATGGGAGTTTTCACTGGGGACAAAAACATCTTGGGAAGGGGCCAATCACATGGACAACAGGTTGGTAGAGTTCTTTTACAAAGCTCTTCACTTTCCCAATCTCAAAAGGAAATACCTATCTATGCATCTATGTATCTCTCAATATCTCTCTATATACAACTACTAGAGAAAACAAAAGTTGAATTTGCAAAATAAGAATTTAGAAATAGCACTTAAGTTTCATAAAGTAAGAACTTAACTATTGAAATAGCCTATTTATATTATTCTCTCCAACTCCTCTACCTATCACAAACACCCACATTTAATTAAATTTAAGGTTTCTTAATCTGGCCCTGGAAGACCTACCCACCTAACCCCCACCAACAAGAACGCAATTAATACACTCTCAAATTCAATGTATGCTATAATAGGTGGTCTCCTTGGGGGCAATTTGAAAAGGCTGAAATGCCCAACCACATTCATAATAATTTTCACCATTGGAAGTATAATTATGAAACATGAATGACTCATGATTCAGTTATCAAGAGAAATCTCTGTAACAACAGCTGGGCTTCCTTGTCCTATAATCAAAATGATCATTTTCTCATGTTTTGCTCCCAGAGATAAATGATACCTTCATGCCTCTGACAAATGGACCTGAGGATATGCAAAAGACTGGATCCACAGCAGGTATTTGTGAAAAATGATTAGATTATAGAGATTTGGTCTTCAACAAAATAAAAAAAAATAATTTAGAAGAGGAAGTCATTTGCATCCAGTTGAAGCAGATTGTTGATTTTTGTGTTGGACCTCTACCTGTGTGTTCACTGGTATGGGAAATTTCTTTTAAGTACACTTCCTCTGTCTAACACAAATTTTGGGCAGTTGCTGTCTTAGAGAGCTGGGATACTTAGGTCACTTCACTGACATTATTCCCAATTGTGTGTCTAAAATAAGACTTGGACTTTGATTTCCCTGACTATGAAATTGACTCTCTAACCATTGGTCAATGATGCCTAATGTCCTTAATTTCAGATGGTTGTTAGTCTCAAATGAGCTAAGGAATGCAAACACACACACATACATATGTGTGTGTGTGTGTATCTATCTATCTATCTGTATAAGCATCAGTCATTATTTTTTTTTCTAGCAACAGAAGAGAGAAGTTTGAAGGCCCTACTCCCCAGAGTACAGCAAAATAGCTATCAGCATGATTTCTGTGGACTATATAAAAACTGTAATGGTCTCTAGTCAGTCAATATGTTTACATGCAATACCCAGGCAAAGATTTCTCTTTCTTTTCTTTCTTTCATTTTTAGGGGGATTTTTGAGTGGTAAGGGTATATTTTTGGTCAGTTCTCTGATTGATGATACTAAATCAGACTAATGCTCTCCTGGGAGATGGACACTAATTAAACTCTGATATAATCATAATTGTGTATGAAGTATGCTCCCAAGTCTTCCCTATGTGGTTGCTTATTTATCTTTTAGAAGAAAACCAGTACAAAAGAATTCATACTGGTCAACAAAAGGATCATATATCTTGAGAGGTTTATAATTAAGTAGCATTCATGATATATCAAAGATCTAATTTGATCTCAGCAATTCTGTGAAATAGTGTAGGCAATGTTCTCATCATCATTTAACAGACAATGAAAGTGAGGCTTAGTTAGGTCTAGGATCTTAAAGTTGGTGGTAGAAGAGACTTTAGAGTTCATTTTATCTACACTCTTTGCCCTGTTTAATCAAGAAGGGAATTGAGATCCAGGAAGATTAAGCGACTTCCCTAAGGTCACCAAAGGGAATAATATTTCATATTTCAGTAGCTGGATTTGTATACATTACTTTGGACACCAGAGTCAGGACCCTGATAGAATAAGAGCACCAAAAACTCTGCTTGGAAGGGATGGGGGAAGGAAAAAAAGAAAGGTATCATGTAAGAGGTGCTGCCAGAGATTTTTTGTAGAAAGTAAAGGATTTTAAAAGGTGGAGGTGAGGATGGGTCAAGACATGAATGAATCACTAGTACAAAATACCAAGATAGGGGATAGAATGATGTACTCACAGAGAAGAACTCTGACCAGTTTCACGTAATAGAGAAATAAGTGAAGGAATGGAATGAGACACGTGAACATGACTTATCCATTAGCATCCATAGTGCATACTGTCTCTCTTTTTTCCCTCTTTTGGATCTTAATGGGGAGATTTTAATGAACAAAATTTTCACACTTCTTATTGAAAATGTCTCAAAACAAGAAATTGAAAACATTTCTTTCAGAAGATTTTATTCTACTCATAACTGCTGGTCAGTGACATAAAATCAGCCATGATTAATTTCTTTAAAAAATTCACATTATGTCTGAGTTCACAAATAGAAGTTTGCTATAGAATGCTCCAAAAACTAGAAACAAGGAAGTTCATTCAGTTAGAAAGGATAAGATTTTTTTTGCTTCAAAAAAATCTTACAAATTCAATATGATACAATATTCAATTTAAGGTATTAAATAGGCTATAAAGCTATCATTTTTGATGGGCCTATATTTTCTCATACCCATTAAAATAACTATAATGAGGACAAAGTATTAAAAACTTGATTAACTATAGGGGACCTGCATAAATTTGAAATCGGAATATGATTTAGGAGGACTTGTGGAATGATCAAATAGTATAACTGCAGATCCAAAGGATGAATGGGGGCACGGAGCATTAAAACATAGCTTCCTCCATGAAATATTCTTTAATACCCTCATGACAATCCAACTGTGCCTTATTCCTTAGATCTTTTCTAATTCTCTACCTTTTCTAGAAATGTGTAAACCTCAAATTTCCTTAGACTGATAATTGTTGAAAATTTCACCATTGGGATATTTCATACTTGGAAAATTTCTTACTGATAGTCTATTGGAATGGGAACTCCATTGGCATGGGAGGTTCCTTCTCTTCCCTTCTTAAGATTATTTTAGGACAGAAACCCTTTGCTGAACAATGGAAAGGACTTTGACCTATGCTTAAGCATAGAACAGGAATTTCTTTGAGTCTTGATTGATTTTAGAATTGATACAATGGAGATACTTGGAATAAATCTCCACCCTATTCAGTCCTAATAGGATTGAGTAAGGGCTGCAGCCTAGATCAAAATTTAATTATTCCAATCTCTACCATACTCAAGTTAACAGGATTTAGAAAGGGCTGGAACAAAGGAGTAAAGATTTAATCATTTGAAAAATATGACCTTCAACAGACATGTGCAAAAGCCAGAAATCTCTGGGCGGTCCTGGGTTAAGCGAGAGCCTCCATTGACAGGAAAATTGATGAAGAGTGATTGGTAGATGTGAGGACTGAGGGGAGGCAACTTGGATGGTGTCCTTAAAGATAGGAGGGTCTGGAGACTAGAGAGAGAGGATTGAGTTTTTGGTCGGAGTGGTTCCTGGGCTCTGAGGAAGCTTGCTCTGAAGGAAGCTGAAGGTGGGGGCCTCTGAGACTGTTTCTCCATTTTGGACACGTGAGTGAAAGGGACTGATCTCTTTTCTTTGCCCCAGCTATCTAAGGGCTTGGGCCTTTTGGCCCAGCCTAAACAGAAGGGGTATTTAAGCCCTATTCCCTTCTCTCCCCTTTCTCTCTCTATATATATCTCTAATTCCTTTCTTGCTCCTATTGTAATTAAACTCCAAAAAAGGCTGACGGCTGACTTGAGTTTTTCATTTAGGAATTACATAGCTGATTCCTTGGCGACCTTAAATTAATATATATCAGTCTTTTAAGGTGATTCCCTTGTAACATTGTGGCTGACCACATGGGAGTCTAAAGAATCCTCTCAATAAAACTTTTTCCTTGCCTTTTTACTATACTGTTTCACCACTTAGTCCTTTTTTAAAAAAAAAAAAAAAAACTTGGCTTAAAGACACAGCTGCTAGAACACGTGAGTATAAAAAACTTTTTCTCTTTTCTCCTTAAGTTAAATTGGAATCAGCAGTTTTTTCTTTTTCTTCCCTTTAATCTTAAGGGACAGCTGGGTAGCTCAGCGGATTGAGAGCCAGCCCTAGAGGCAGAAGGTCCTGGGTTCAAATCGGACCTCAGATACTTCCCAGCTGTGTGACTCTGATAGACAGAAAACAGCTGTTTTTAAATCTCAGCAACAGGACTCTAAAGTCCTGGCTGGAAGAACTGTTTCTAAATATCCTTTCCCTTAAGGAACAACTTCCTGGAAAAAAAAAAAAAACCCTGTGGAAAGTTTGTTGCTTTGCCCTGCTCCCCACGTGTTTTGTGAAATTACAAAATATACATATAAAAATGAGTACTACATTCTTTGACAATTATATGGCAGCTGAAGAAGTAGGGGCATTGAGGAATGAAGGATACCTCCAAATTTTTATATTAATAGGTACTGTCATTTTTGTACTCCTCAATACTATATTTAGAGATGAAAAAATAAAAAATATTGAGGATAAAATAAAACAAAATGAGGATAAAATAAAACAAAATGAGGATAAAATAAAACAAAATGAGGATAAAATAAAACAAAATGAGGATAAAATAGAAAATATTGAGGATAAAATAGAAAATGTTGAGGATAAAATAGAAAAAAATGAGGATAAAATAGAAAATATTGAGGATAAAATAGAAAATATTGAGGATAAAATAGAAAAAATTGAGGATACAATAGAAAAAATTGAGGATACAATAGAAAAAATTGAGGATAAAATAGGAAATATTGAGAATAAAATAGAAAAACTTGAGGATAAAATAGGAAATATTGAGAATAAAATAGGAAATATTGAGGATAAAATGGGAGATATGGAAGATAAAATAGGAAAAATTGAGGATAAAATGCAAGCCCAATTAGAAGATCTAAAATGTTTCTTACAGGATCAATGGGCAAACACCCACTCTACCAGAAACAGTCCTGTTTCTGAACCTTTGAATGAGGAAATTTCCTTCCCTGAAATAGAGATGGAAAACACCTTCCCTATAGCCCAGTTAACAGACTGCTTCTCTCGTGCAGTGCAAATCTTGTCTGAATTTAATCCCCAAAACCCTTCCCCTGCAATCCCAGCTTCTCATGTTCCTTCTCCTACAGAAAACCAAATTCCAATGCAAGGGAGATCTTGTCCTCCTAGAGAAACCTGTCCTTGTCAAACTGACCCACAGGTGCAAAATTCAACTAGAGGCCTGTTTCCTCTAAGAGAAGTACCTGAAATAGGACGAAATGGGGATGTGGTGACTTTAAGACATAGGATACCGTTTACTCCCCAAGAAATAAATGAATTTACACGAAATATCCCCACATATGAACAAGATCCTTTTCTAGTAACAAAAAAGATGGGAGACATATTTTTTCAATATAATCCGTCTTACAAGGACGTTGAGAGCTTACTACAGGCTTTTTTAAGTGAACGTGAAAAAAATAAAATAATTGCTCATGTCAACAAAACCCGGGGGCGTAATGCAGCACATTGGCCATCTCAGGATCCCGAATGGGACTATAATAATCCTGAGGACTATCTACAACTATACCGTTGTAGAGAGGCCATCCTCACGGCCATGAAGGAATGTGCGGACAGTACAGATAAGTGGATGGAACTGGAAAAAATTAAGCAAAAGGAAAACGAAACACCCTCCAGATTTATGGACAGAATTATCGAGTTTGGGGACAGATACTTAGATTGGGACTTAAATAAAGAGAATAGTTTAAGACAAGTTAGAAGAATCTTTGTAAATAATTCTTGCAAAGTAATTAAAAATTATTTTAAAACACAATGCCCAAGATGGTCAGATATGGACCTTGAAGAATTGCGAAAAACAGCTATATATGTTTTTAAGGGAAACGAAGAAAAGGAGAAAGAGAATAATGATGACATGGAGGAAATGAAGAAAAAAATGAGATGTGTAATAGATAGGATAACTAAATTAGAAAGTGGGCATGATAATGAACCAACGACAATTGCCCCTCTCCAGAAATCCAATTATCAATCCATTACTTGCCACTTCTGTGAGAAGAAGGGCCACAAAATGATGGAATGTAGAACCTTTCTTAAGATGTTTGGAAGGAATACACAGTTTAATAATGGTTTTAGAAATAATAACTATAGAAATTATGATAATGGTTATAGAAACCAAAATTCTAGAAATTATAATAATGACTATGGAAATAACTATAATGAATATAGAAATAAGAGCTTTAGAAACCAGAATTATAGAAATAGGAATTGGGAATTTAATGACAATGCTCAAATTGAAGAAAATTTTAATGATAATACTCAACAATATATGAGAAATGGCGCTCGTCCAAAAATTACTCGAGGTACTAATGACCCTCAGAGAGGTGCCCTTCAGGGGGGTGCCCAAGGAATATCCCAAACACAATGATGGTGCCCGGGGGGGGCTGGGGCACAGGAATCAGAGGATACAACCTTTGATTTCCCAGACCCTGATGTCCTACTACCCGTTGTCCCTATCCACTGCCCTCCCCATACTAATGAACCCCATGTTACCTTAAAAGTGGGTAACACCTATTATGATTGTCTATTAGACACCGGAGCTTCCTGGTCTGTATTAAAGAGAACACCTGATTTACAATGTTATTCTATTGGCTCAGAGAATGTAATGGGAGTATCAGGAATAACCCAAAGAGTTAAAAGACTTCCTCCTAGAATGGTGTCTGTAGGACCCCTAGAGGTACAACACTCCTTCCTTTTGATGCCTGACTCCCCTTTAAATTTGCTGGGGAGGGACCTTCTATGCAAACTCAGAGCCACAATAACCTGCTCCCCAGATGGCTCATTATCATTAGAAGTACCAGAGGAATCTTTAAATTTACTCCCTGTACTTCTCTCTGAAAACCAGGAGGCAAAAGAACCTTCCATTTTTGAAATACCTAAAGATATACCGGAGTCTCTTTGGGCCACATCTTCTTCTGATGTAGGCTTACTTAAATCTGCTGTTCCTGTGCAGATAAAAACTAAATCTAGCCCACCTCCTTCTATCCCTCAGTATCCCCTCACAAAGGAGGCAATTGAGGGTATTACACCAGTTATTAACTCATTAATAGAACAGGGAATAATAATCCCTTGCAAATCTGAATACAACACGCCCATCCTGCCAATTAAAAAACCAAAAAAAGGACCCGATGGCAAACACATCTATAGATTCGTACAGGATCTAAGGGCAGTGAATAATCATGTTATAAAGAGACACTCCGTAGTTTCTAACATACATACTATTATTTCATCTATTCCTAGCACAGCTACATACTTTACAGTAGTAGACTTGTGTTCAGCTTTCTTTTCCATACCAATACATGAAAACTCCAGGCATATTTTTGCTTTCACCTGGAAGGGCTCACAATATACCTGGTGTCGGCTGCCACAGGGTTATGTCGAAAGTCCGAGCTTATTTGAGCAAATTTTGAGCCAAGACACAGACAATATAACATTTAAAAATAGCAAATTAATCAAATATGTAGATGATCTACTCTTGGCTTCAACAGATGCAGAAACATGTCAAGAAGATAGCAAACACCTTCTTTTGGAATTGCACAAAAGAGGACATAAAATCTCTAAGGATAAAGTTCAATGGTGTCTCCAAAAAGTAGAATATTTGGGATTCATCTTGACTGCGGGTGCTCGTTATATTTCTCCAAAACGAATTGAGAACATTCAAAAATTGAGTGCTCCTACCACTAAGAAACAGCTGAGAGCAATTTTAGGAGCAACAGGGTTTTGTAGACAGTGGATTCCTTGCTATGGGGAAATCACTAAACCCCTTATAGCATTAACAAAGGATTCGGTTCCTGAACCCCTCAAATTAGAGCCTGAACACTTGTCAGCTCTAACAGATCTGAAAAAGGCTATCATGTCTGCCCCTGCTCTAGGCATCCCAGATTACAACAAGCCATTTACTTTATATGTGCATGAGCGAAGAGGAGTAGCCTCTGGTGTGTTAACTCAGACTTTGGGACCTTCTCAGCGCCCAATTGCTTATTATTCTGCCCAACTAGACCCAGTAGCAGCAGGAGCACCACCATGCCTTAGAGGAGTAGCTGCTACAGCCTTACTAGTAACAAAAACCGTTGATTTAGTATTGGGATGTCCATTAACAATAATGTGCCCACATGAGATTGAAGCATTATTGGTAAAACATAGAACACAGGCATTCTCGGATCAGAGAATTACAAGGTATGAAATAACCTTATTAAATAGTGAAAATATTACCTTGAAACGCTGTTCAACTCTTAACCCTGCCACCTTGCTTCCAGATTTACCCACTTCAGGAGAACCACTACATAACTGTGAAACATTAGTGTCCATGGCAGAAAAGCCTCGAGATAATCTCTTGGACACTCCCTTAGACAATGCAGATCTGATTTTATTTACCGATGGTTCCTCTTTTATGAGGGATGGCATACGTTACACTGGAGCTGCCGTAGTCTCAGAATTTGCCACTGAATGGTCAGCTTCACTACCTTCTAACATTAGCGCTCAAGGAGCAGAACTCATAGCTCTAAAACAAGCTTGTATAATTGCCAAGGATAAAAAGGCAACAATTTATACAGATTCTAGATATGCTTTCGGCATTTGTCACTCAGTCGGGATGCTATGGCTCCAAAGAGGATTTTTAACCTCAGCTGGAAAATCCATAGCTAATGCAGAAATTATTAATGAAGTTCTTTCTGCTCTCAAACTGCCTAAAGCCCTAGCTGTAGTTCATTGCTCTGCCCATACAGGTGGCTCTGACCCTGTCTCTAGAGGAAATGACCGAGCAGATGCCGCTGCAAAACTAGCAGCCATAGAAGGACCTGGATTAATTTTAACATTAACAACCACTGATAATTTAAATTTATCACTCTCCTATAATGAAAAGGAAGTGGAAAAATGGAAACAAAAATTTAAAGCAAAACAAATTAATGGAGTATGGGTGTCATCTGAAGGAAAACCCCTGCTCCCTAGAAGTTTCTATAACCAAATTTGCCAATCTATTCATAAAAATGGTCATTTTGGCACCCAGGGCATCGTGGACTCTGTCAAGAGAGTATGGATAGCCCCTGGTATAACTACTGTAGCCTCTAAAGTATGTTCAGCCTGCCCTATTTGCCAGGCATATAACCAACATGCATATCGTGGAAAAGCCTTTGGGGGACGTCCTCTGGCTTACACACCTTTTGAACACCTACAGATAGATTTCATAACAATGCCAAAGGCTGGACGTTATAAATTTTGTCTAGTAATTGTAGATCAACTAACCAGATGGCCGGAAGCATTTCCTACAACCCGAGCCACAGCAGATTTTGTTGCAAAGATACTTTTAAAAGAAATTATCCCTCGTTTTGGCCTACCAGCACGTATTGACTCCGATAGAGGGAGTCATTTTACCGATTCTGTCTTAAATCAAATATATTCTTGCTTGGGGATAACTCCAAAATTCCATGTTCCATATCACCCCCAGAGCTCAGGCCAAGTGGAGAGGATGAATAAAGAACTTAAGACTATGATTGGCAAATTATGCACTGAGACCCATTTAAAATGGCCTGAAATTCTCCCTCTGGCCCTATTTTATCTTAGAAGCAGGCCTAGAGGAGACTTACATATTTCACCATTTGAGATGCTTTTTGGACATCCGCCTATACAGGCTAAGCCTTTCTCCCCGGCTTATACATCGCTATTAGGGGGAGATATTACTATTGCTTCCTATATACAGGAGTTACAGCACAAACTACGTGAACTTCATGAATCTGGAGCTGCAGTACAAGCTGGACCATTAGACTTTTCTCTGCATGACCTGAACCCAGGAGATAAAGTTTATATCAAGAATTTCAAGCGAACTGGAGCAACTGAACCTTCCTGGGAAGGACCATTCCAAATATTATTAACTACTCCAACATCTATAAAGATTGGAGAAAGAGACTCTTGGATTCACTGCTCACATGTGAAGAAAGCATCTTCTGCTGAGACTGATTGACTCTATCCTATCATATGAATTGTGACTCTATCTTATCATATAAATTGGAGATAATAATCCATAGACAAATGGATGCTTCTTTTTTTTTCAAGAATATATTGAATTACTGATTTTTTTTCCTTATTTTTTCTTATTTCTTTTTATTTTTTGATCAGAATATTTGATTTTTTTCTCATTTTTTTGTACTGAAGGTACACATAATTAATATTAATATTATTTTTTTCCCTGCAGTAATACAAGTTAATATATATACTCTTGCTATAATATCAATATATGCCTAAAAGCTTTAAACTATGGGAACCTGCCATTTATTGATAAAATATTATAGGACTGTGATTAATGTTTGTGTCTGATTCCAGGAAAAGGGATAAAAACAAGGAGCACAGACTAAACCTGAATAGTGCCAATAGAGCACACTAGAAATATTAAAGTGAGACTCAAGGTTGCGACGCTTAACTTATGTTTAAGTCGTAGGACTTCCTTGTATCTACACTCTTTTTGAAGTACTCAAACAAGTAAAAAAGCTTGACTATCATGCTGGCTCCCTATATCCCTGAGGAAAAATCAGACAAGGGAATGACATTTCCCCATCAAAATAGAATTCTAATTCTTTTCTTCTTATATTATGGCAACTTCCTGTAGTCTTGGCTACAAATGGCTAAGTGAAATATTACTGCATTCTGTCCTACATACTTGTGGGATAGAAATTACTTTAAACTGGACCTATACAAGGTCTATTTTGAGTTTTTCTTATGTTTTTGATTATTTTTTCTATTCTTTTGATAATTGACACATACAACCCCATAACTGAACATTGCATTCTGAGCTAAACTTGATATTTTTTTTTAATACTTACTTCAGGGGGGATTGTATTTTAATTTAAAATCTAAGAATTTTTGAATTTTTTTTGTTTGAGATTTTATTTTTATAAAAATCCAAGACTTTTGTTTAAGATTTTACTTTTATAAAAAATTCAAAGATTTTGATTTTGTTCAAGAAAAGATCTTCAAGAAAGAAGCTTGAAACTTTTATATCCAGAGAATGAACTGTTGCAGAAAGATGCCAAAAACCTACACTTCATCAAGAAGATCAAGAATGAACTTTGGATGTGATTGATTGGACTGAACTTTTGATTGAACATTTATTGTAACATTTATGCCAAAAGGGACTGCCCCTAATTTGGCTTTCTGTCAATGCGCCTAGCAAACATTGGTTTTGCTTTCTTTTCTTTTCTATTTCCTCTCTCACTATTCTAATTTCTCTTAGAAAATTGAATATTGTGTATATCTTTAGTTAGAAGTGAATTTAGAACTACAAAATGATTATGTTAAATGATCAATGGGGAGACTAGTCTCCCAATGATCATCAGGGGGGATTGTAAACCTCAAATTTCCTTAGACTGATAATTGTTGAAAATTTCACCATTGGGATATTTCATACTTGGAAAATTTCTTACTGATAGTCTATTGGAATGGGAACTCCATTGGCATGGGAGGTTCCTTCTCTTCCCTTCTTAAGATTATTTTAGGACAGAAACCCTTTGCTGAACAATGGAAAGGACTTTGACCTATGCTTAAGCATAGAACAGGAATTTCTTTGAGTCTTGATTGATTTTAGAATTGATACAATGGAGATACTTGGAATAAATCTCCACCCTATTCAGTCCTAATAGGATTGAGTAAGGGCTGCAGCCTAGATCAAAATTTAATTATTCCAATCTCTACCATACTCAAGTTAACAGGATTTAGAAAGGGCTGGAACAAAGGAGTAAAGATTTAATCATTTGAAAAATATGACCTTCAACAGACATGTGCAAAAGCCAGAAATCTCTGGGCGGTCCTGGGTTAAGCGAGAGCCTCCATTGACAGGAAAATTGATGAAGAGTGATTGGTAGATGTGAGGACTGAGGGGAGGCAACTTGGATGGTGTCCTTAAAGATAGGAGGGTCTGGAGACTAGAGAGAGAGGATTGAGTTTTTGGTCGGAGTGGTTCCTGGGCTCTGAGGAAGCTTGCTCTGAAGGAAGCTGAAGGTGGGGGCCTCTGAGACTGTTTCTCCATTTTGGACACGTGAGTGAAAGGGACTGATCTCTTTTCTTTGCCCCAGCTATCTAAGGGCTTGGGCCTTTTGGCCCAGCCTAAACAGAAGGGGTATTTAAGCCCTATTCCCTTCTCTCCCCTTTCTCTCTCTATATATATCTCTAATTCCTTTCTTGCTCCTATTGTAATTAAACTCCAAAAAAGGCTGACGGCTGACTTGAGTTTTTCATTTAGGAATTACATAGCTGATTCCTTGGCGACCTTAAATTAATATATATCAGTCTTTTAAGGTGATTCCCTTGTAACAAATGCCTTATGCTATAATTAACTGTCCTCTAATGCATAAAGTTTCTGAGACTGAACCATGCTGCCACCAAACTTCTTGATTCTACTTCATCAAAGATTCAGCCTTCTATCTAGATAGTAGAGTTGTTGCAAAAGTATGTCTACTGTGTCTTTTAACCAACATGATCAGCATTAGCCAAGACAAAACTAGGCACAATTAATCATTTCATTGTAATGGCAAGAACATTGCCTTGGGATTCAGGCAGAGCGTGTGCTGAACACAGATGGAACCAGTTCTCATACCAATGGATAAATTTTGAATGTGAATATTTATACTTCAGAAATTAACAAATATACAAATTATACGATGATTTTTTTGGGGGTTGGTTGTCTAAACTTAAGAAGGTGATGAGGAAAGTGTTAATAATGCAGATTTTAAGTGTCATAAATAAATACATATATACACATACATATATATGTGTATCTATATATACATTTTATACATACATATACATACATTCAACAAACATTCACTAGCAAAATTATGAATCCAGGAGTCTTGGGCTAAAGAATTCTGCCATTAACTCATTTTTTTAACCTTAGGAAAAGTCATGTCTTTATTTTGGACTTCAATTTCCTTGTCTGTAACATGAAGGGTTTGTTTAGATGATCTATAAGGGCCCTTTTTAGCTTTCTTCTGCATTTCCATTCTCATGAAAATAGTATTACTGTTTTGTTTTGTTTTTTATTGTTATAAAAAATCTTCTGATGAACATTTTTAGGAATATGTGGTCCACTCATCTATGTGTAGACTTCTTCTGAGTAGGTCATAATCCATCCATCATTTGTCCTCTTTCCATAAGCATTTCATATGGAAAAGAGGAGATAATCTTCCATTCAAAAAGTTTTAAGTACTTGGTAATGAAAATTATTAAAACCAAGATCGCATGCATTTACTCAAACACACATGCGTACATATACACAGTGAATACATATACACACATCCATATTCAAAGAGTGACTAGGAATTGCAGAGATTGCATAAATCGTAATCCTTAGCAGAAAACCAACATGTAAATTTTAGAATTAAATGAGCCCTGTTAGTATTAATAATCTCCAATAGAGAGGAAAGGCTTAGAGAAATGGTATGCCTATGCTTCGGTGCTGAACATATATATCTTATAGTTATATCTTGATTGTAAGAGAGTTAGGAAGAAATATGGAATTTAGGCTGCCACAAATTCTCTGAAGTTTATTCTTTAATTAGAGACATGAAGATAATTTGAGAGTGAATAAAATGTGTGCTATTTAATAAAAGGAAAATGATAATCTAGGTTCTGAAGCTCATTAGAGGAGATAGGATAACAAAAGTGAAAGATGATAACAAGAACTAGGTAACATCAAGAGGTTTTAATGTAGATCCCAAGCAGGAACAGAAGTACTTCTGTCTATATGAAAGTTATCAATATAAAGTCTCTTATTTTCTCTGACTAAATTAAGTAGCAGTTGGCAAAAAAAGATAGTTCTATTAAAAAAAAAAACATGATGTGCCTCCATATCCTAATTCTTTAAATGTTCAGTATTATTTTGTCTCTAAGTAAATATGAAAAAGCCAATGTTTTGTTTGATTCAACTTATTTATTAAAAGTGAGAACTTATGTTTTCTGACAGTTAATTAGTAGGTGGTGATAGATACAGAAAAGAAAGAAAAGATTTAATAAAAAACATAAGCCTCCAAAGATAATAAAATGAAGCTCATATGAGAACATAGAGAATTTTTGTTACTACTATGTTAAATTTAATATGTAGGAGAAAAAATAGCTAACAAAATCTATATTTTCACATGTAGTCACCTTTTTTGCATGTTGTATATTTAAAGACTTATCTATTTATTATCTTATTATATTTATTATATATTATATTATTATAATATATAATTAAAAATACATTAAATAGGTAATTATTGTTTAGCCAATTTATTTTATTTCTAGTTTTAAATAAATAACTATATTTATATAGAAAGAAATAATAATTTGATAGAATGGTTGCCTTATTCATCTAGTCATGCTGGGAAATAATTAATAGTGTATTCATATTTGCATATGTTTGAAAATGTGACTCTGAGGTCATATTTATAATCACCTTTAAATAAATATCCAAATGACTTCTTATTCTCTGTAGTACCTATAATACAGTTACTGAAGGCCTTGAAGAACTGAAGATACTATTTTAAAAACTGTTCTATATAAGCCATACACATGGCTTTGCAAGACTGAAGCAACTATAGTAACCAAAGAATATCTTTAGCAAAAATAGCAATGTCATATTATATATTTGTGTACCTATATAAAAACTTAGTGTATACAATCTGAATTGTTACTTCTTGTCCTTGAAAAGGGGGAAAAATCTAATATCAAAGATAACCTTTTATGCCCCAGATGAAGGGAAGATTTCTTTTTTGAGGAAAATGGCTATTATAATGAGGGAAGTTACTTGGAGGAATGGGGAAAGGCTAAGATAATGCAATTAAAAGAACACTAGATTTGGTGTCAGAGGACCTGGCTTCAAATCTCTGTACCTCAATATTTTAGGAAAGTAATTTTTGGACCTAACTCTTGGCTGTTTTGTGCACCAGGTTTCTCATATATAAAATGAGAAATGGTTTTGACAGCCTCTAAGATCTTTTCCAAATCTAGTTCTTATTATCTTTTTTTTTAAATCCTTACCTTCTATCTTAGAATCAATTCACACTATTGGTTCTAAAGGAGAAGAGTGGTAAGAGCTAGGCTTTTGGGGTTAAGTTAATACATAAAGTATTAAGAAAAACTGGAAGAAAGAATTCTTCCAAATTACTTTTATGACACAAATATGGCACAAATGCTTAAACTAAGAAGAATTAAAACAGAGAAAGGAAACTTTAGACCCATCTCACTAATGAATATTGTTGCAAAATTTTATAGCATTACATCACAAAAATCATACACCATGACCAGGTGGATTTTATACCAGAATGCAAGAGTGGTTCAATATTAAGAAAACTATCAGCATAATTGATCAATCAATAATAAAACCTACAGAAACAGTAGGATTATATCAATTGATGCAGAAAAAGTCTTTGATAAAATTCAACAGCATTCATTCCTCATAAAAAAGTTAGAAAATATTGGAATAAAAGGAGCATATCTTAAAATTATTAAGGGCATATAGCTCTATCAACAAGCATCATCTATAATGGAGATGAACTAGAGCCCTCCTCAAAGATCAGAGGTGAAAAAAGGATACCCATTATTACCATTATTATTTAATATTGTACTAGAACCACTAGTTATAGCAATAGGAGCAGAAAAAGAAATCGAAGAAATTAGAATAGGCAATAAAAAATAACAAAATAATTACTCTCTGAGGATATGATGGTATACACAGAGAACTACAATGAATCAACTGTAAAAACTCATAGAAACAATGAACAACTATAGCAGAGTTGCAGAGGATGACTAGGAAAACTGTTAATAAGATAGAAAAAATTGATAAGCCAACTGCTGTGGAGTTTATTTTTTTCCATAGAAAGTGACTGGTGTCCAGTAGGATGGCAATCCTGCAAGCTGCTGTACAGTATGTAAGATATAGTATACTAATTCCAAGGAATAAAACAATCCCTACTTACCAGGAGCTAACATTCTAGTGGAAGAAAGTAAGAAGTACGTAAATTTATATACCAAATAAGAATAAAGAGAATAAATATAAGAAAATATAAAATCCAAGGTAATTTGGAAAGGATGGCATTATCACTTAGGAAAATTAGGAAAAACTTCATATTAAGCTTAAGAGTTGCTTCTTAAATGAAGATTGGATTTCTATGAGTTAAAGAGTGTATTCCAGGTATTGAAGATAGCAGGTGAAGTACTGTATCTAAAGAACAAATTAAAGTACAGTTTAGTAAGATGTCTGGATGTGGAAGAGGTTTTAATGAAGGACTTTAAAAGCAATCTGAGAATTTTTATATCTACAATTATACTGTAGTTATTATTGTCCCCATTTTATGCATAAGGAAAAATGAGGATCAGAGAAGTGATTTGTCCATAGTCAGGATAGAGAGTTTACTTTAAAAAAAAGAACTAAGTCCAAATCTTTTCTGAGTCTAAATCATTCCACTGAACCACAGCTCTTTAAACAAAATGTTATAACAAACACAACATAGACTAGATTTAGAGAGTGTTTAACATTACTCACTGTGAAAGAATTTTTAAAAATCAGGCTCCAATAAAGTCCTATGACTTAGCAAAAGAAGACAATGCATTTTTATTTGTGTTCAAATTGAATAGTCTTAATAGACTGAGATGAGCAGATAGCAAATATATTTCTGTTTCGTCTTCCCTTGGTTGATCTTTTAACATATACTTTTCAATACACTGGAACACATATTGATTTTTCTTTTCCCAGCAAAGTAAACAGTTACAAGTTATATTGGAAAACTTGACTTTCTGGGGAATCTTATTTATTACAATATATTTCCGATGAACAGGCACGTTGTCCAGCATCATATCTTAGAGTTATGGTACTTATTTGAAGACTTTACTTCCTTATATATTTCCCCAATCTCACTATAATTTTGAGGGGGAAATGATCTTTTCCTCCAAGTTATTTCTATTCTTGATAACTTTTTTTTAAGAAGTAGCAGCAGGAATCATTAAAGGTCTGGTCAGAGAAGTGAAAAGAATATCCTTAAGACAGTGCGCCAATGGAAAGAGTACAAAATTGGGAGTAAGATGACCTGGATCAAAATCCAAGCTGTATCACATGCTATCCATGAAATCTTGAGAAAAATGTCTTACCCTCTCTGATACTCATTACTCATCCATAAACTGAGGAGATTACTATGCTTTTCCTAATTCTAAATCAATGACATACATTCTCATGGGTTGTCCCTATATCTGAAATTCTCTTTCCTCCTCTCTGCTTCATGACTTCCCTGACTTTCTTTAAATCTCAGCTAAAATTCCACTTTTTGTAAAAATATTTTCCTTATCCCCCTTTTTCTCTATGATTATTTTCTCTTTTCATTATTTTTTTTACACATAGTTCCTTGTATGCTGCCTCCCCCATTAGATTGTGAATCCCTTAAGAAGGAATACTACTTTATTTTTGTTTTTGCCTTTTCTAACACCATTTTTGGCACATTGTAGAAGCTTGATATATACTTATTGATTTGACTTAACTATGATCTAATTTAATTTCATGAAAACAAATAGAATGCTTAAGGAAATGTCTATGAGTGTTCTGATTTAGCTTTCAAAGTGTCCACTGACAGGAAATGTATTATTCTACCTTCAGTGGCTGCTGTGGTCCCTGGGTTCACCCTGTCAGTGGCAATCATGAACAATTTACCCAGGATCAAATGAGAAAATGTTTTAAAAGTGCTTTGTAATTAAAACCAGTTATGTAAATGCCAGGTATTATAACTTATCCTAAAATTCTTTTTCAACAAGGAATTCATTTTTAAGCAAGACCATTTCATTCATATGTACTCAGCAAGATTCATCTGGGTGTTTGTGCCCCATATCCTCCATGCTTGATTCTGAGAGCTCCTTAAAGACCGTGTACTCACGCAGCATTATCACTCATCAGCACAAAAATTCCGGGTTAAGTTGTTTTGGCAGCTATAGGGGATACATTATTAGTCTCCAGTGAATGACTCTTGTCAATTATAATTAAGCATGTAAAATTCCATTTTCCAGTAAAAAAGGAAAACAAATAAGAAACTTATATAGTCAATGGAGCAGCTGAAATCTTTATTAATTTCCTCCTATTTCAGCTGATTTTAGATAATGCTGGAGTTGCAGAAGCCTGAGACCTTTTACACAGGGAAATAATCCAGTATCCTTGAGAGATGCCCCAGGGAAAGTCTCTTGCCTCTTGTACTCAGATAGCAGTTATAAAATCCTGCCTAGCTCAGATAAGTTAAAAGGTCTACATTTTAATGTTTCTAGAGGAGAATATCATTGTGTAGGTGCCCATTAATGTATTGAAATGTATTTTTTGACAAGCATGGAGGGCAGTATGGCTAAGTAGCTTGAGATCATTTCAGCATCAGGAAGAATTGTGTTCAAGTCCCAATTCTGACCCTGAACAAGTCACAAAACATGTTCTAAGCAGTTTTGTAAAACTACAAATTAAAGAGTAGTTGCTGATATGCATCCTCCCATAAGTTGCCTAATTAAAAACCACAGGTCAAGGCTCCATATTGATGGGAGCTAAAGCATCTAAAGGGCATGTATAACCAAATCATTCTCCTCATTAAACTCAACTGCTTTCCTATTACTTATAGGATCAAAAATAAAATTTTCTGTTTGGCTTTTACAAAAGCTGAAGCATTTTATAACCTTTGTCTTTTCTACTCCTCTACAGAATAGTCTGTGATCCATATCATTGTTCTTCTTGATTTTCTTCACATTGGACACTCCATTTCCCATTTCCATTCATATTCAGTGATTGGGCCTTAAGTCCAGAATGTTCTGTCTCATCACCTGGACCTCTTGATTTCCCCAATTTCCTTCAAGTGTTAGCTCAAATCTTAACTTTTTCAAGAGGCCTTTTCTGGACCCACAAAAGCTAATGATTTCCCTCTTACACTGCCTCAAATTTAACCTTTGTAGGTTATCCTCAAAACTTAGAGCCAGATTTGTGGGACATCCTGTATATTTCTTATATATACTTAGTTGTTTTCATTTTATAGCTCCTGTTTGAATGTAAGCTCTCAGAGAATAGAGACTACTTTTGCCTTTCTTTGTATTTCCAACTTAGCACAGTATCTGTCACCTAATAAACACTTTAGAAATACTTATTGACTTGAAGCAGAATAACAGGGGTGAAGAAAGACAAGTAGAATAGAAAGATACTGGAGAATAAGATCCAAAAGGTTTAGTTGTAAGACTATTAGATTTGGAGTTAGATTGCCTACGTTTAATATGTTTGATACTTTCTTGGTGGCCTTAGGCAAATCATATAACTTTGAGCAGTGGCAATGGCTCAATTGCTTTATCTGTAAAATAAAGTAGTTGGATTCTGTGTTCTCTAAAGCACTATCTTTCATAGTGTGACTCTGATAAATTCAGAGAATCAATCATAGAATTCCAAAGTTGAAAAGGATCTCAATAATCATGTAGTCAAACAGATATCTCAAAATGAATACTTCCAACAAATATACTTGCCGAGTAGTCTTCTTATGTGAGTCTATGGCTCAAAGCTTTCAGTGATAGAGAACATACTTTCTCTATTTTTTTAAAACAAACAAACAAACAAAAACACCACCCCCTTACCTTCTGTCTTAGAATCTATATATTGATTCCAGTACGGGCTAGGCAATGGGAGTGAAATGACTTGCCCAAAGTCACACAGCCAGGAAACATCTGAAGCCGGATTTGAACCCAGAATTTCCTGTCTCTAGGGTTGGCCCTCAATCCACTGAGTCACCTAGCTAACCCCCATTCTTTCTGTTAAAGCAGATAATTCCACGTTGGTATAGCTTTACTTATTAGTAAGTTTTACCCATAAAAACTCTGTGTTTCTCTCTTTATAACTTCCCTTCCCAGTTCATTCATTTGGGGTCAAGAAGAATAAATATAATGCCTATTATTTAGGATATCTGTCTGTCCTCCTCAAATACTATATTTTCCTTTTCAAGAAAGAAAAATCTTCAGTTCCTTCCTTGAACTAGTCCTCATTGGGCATGTTTTTGTAAGCCTTAGCCATCCTTGTCACTTCTTTATGGACACTTTGCATTTGATTGATGTCAGTCCAATAATATGATGGTTGGAACAGAACAGAACACTAGAGGTATGATCTGAACAGGGTAGAGTAAAATAGCAAAATCATTTTTCTTGTCTTGTACTAAATATTTCCCTTAATGAATGCATCAGTTTCCTTGGTTGTTATGTTAAACTCATTGGATCTGAAGCCCATCAAAATCTCTGGATCATGTAGACATGAATTGCTGTTAGCCATACCTCCCTAACCTGCTTTCATGAAGTTGATTTCTTGAAGCCAGATGGAAGGAAGGAAGGGAAAAAAGTATACAGTAATTTACCAAGAACATATTCTATAACAGGCACTGTGCTAAGTATTTTACAAATCTAATCTTATTTGATTCTCATAAGAACCCTGGGAGATAGTTGCTATAATTATTCCTATTTTGCAGACAGATTAAGTGACTTGCCTAAAATCATAGTTGTCTGAAACCAGATTTGAGCTTAGGTCTTCCTAAATCCTATATATTACATTTATACCTGCTAAATATCACATTATCAGATCTGACACAATGTTTTTCCTGCCAGTTTCATTTCCCCCTTATTTTTCAGTGTTTTAGAAGTTCCTCTTGCTTCTATTATTTGCAAATTACATAATCACACCAATAATACTATTTGTTTAGTCACTGATTACATATTATATTAAACATGAATACATCTTATGTATTCATGTGTTCATATACATATTCCAGCATATATAATATAGATACCTGAGTCACTTCATTAGATATTTCTTTAAAAGTTGACATATCATAAAATTAATAATAAAAATGATAAAAATTAAAAATTATTTTTAAACTTGATCATTGAAAAACTCCAAATTCAATTAATTGTATTAGTTATTATCTCAACATCTTGTGTAGAATGGCATGATGAAGGTTGTCAAATGCTTTGCTAAAGTCTATCTAAACTCTATTTTAGTATTTCCCTGATCTACAAGTCAAATATTCTTGTCAAAATAGGCAATTGCATTAGAATGTCATGACTTGATCTTGAGGAAATCATTCTTCACATTATGTGATTGCTACTTTCTTTTTCTAGATGTTCTAGATTAACTATCTTTTAAATTGTACATTCTAGAATTTTGGCAAGAAGGAAATTTAATTTAATTTTCTTCTGTGTTTCTACTCCCACAGTTCTTCCTCTAAATATGGATAGTGTTCTTTCTCATAGATCCCTCTGAGTTATTCAGGATTACTGCATTGCCACTAATGGAGAAGTCCATTACATTCAATTGTACCACAGTGTATCAGTCTCTGTGTACAATGTTCTCCTGGTTCTGATCATTTCACTTAATCAATTCCTGGAGGTTGTTCCAGTTCACATGGAATTCCTCCAGTTCATTATTCCTTTGGACACAATAGTATTCCATCACCAACATATACCACAATTTGTTCAGCCATTCCCCAATTGAAGGGCATCCCCTCATTTTCCAATTTTTTGCCACCACAAAGAGCGCAGCTATGAATATTCTTGTACAAGTCTTTTTCCTTATTATGTCTTTGGGGTACAAATCCAACAGTGCTATGGCTGCATCAAAGGGCAGACAGTATTTTAGGGCCCTTTGGCATAGTTCAAGATTGTCCTCCATAATGGTTGGATCAATTCACAAGTCCACCAGCAATGAATTAATGCCCCAACTTTGCCACATCCCCTCCAGCAATCATTATTTTCCGTTGCTGTCATGATAGCCAATCTGCTAGGTATGAGGTGGTACCTCAATTCTTTTGATTCGCATCTCACTGATTATAAGAGATTTAGAACACTTTTTCATGTGCTTATTAATAGTTTTGATTTCTTTGACTGAACAATGGCCTATTCATGTCCCTTGCCCATTTATCAATTGACGAATGTATTGATTTTTTGTACAATTGATTTAGCTCTTTATAAATCTGAGTAATTAGACCTTTGCCAGAGGTTTTAATTATGAGGATTATTCCCCAATTTGTTGCTTCCCTTTTAATTTTGGTTACATTGATTTTGTTTGTAGAAAACTTTTTAATTTGATGTAATCAAAATTATTTCTTTTACATTTTGTGAGTGTTTCTAAGTCTTGCTTGGTTTTAAAATCTTTCCTTTCCCAAAGGTCTGACATGTATACCATTCTGTGTTCACATAGTTTACTTATAGTTTCTTTCTTTATGTTCAAGTCATTCACCCATTCTGAGTTTATCTTGGTGTAGGGTATGAGGTGTTGATCCAAACCTAATCTCTCCCACACTGTCTTCCAATTTTCCCAGCAGTTTTTGTCAAATAGTAGATTTTCATCCCAAAATTTGGGATCTTTGGCTTGTCATAGACTGTCTTGCTGAGGTCATTTACCCCGTCTATTCCACTGATCCTCCCTTTTATCTCTTAGTCAGAAACATATTGTTTTGATGACCACTGCTTTATAGTACAGTTTAAGATCTGGTACTGCTAGGCCCTCATCCTTCACTTTTTTTTTTCATAATTTCCCTTGATATTCTTGATCTTTTGTTCTTCCAAATGAACTTTGTTCTGCTTTGCTATAATTCAGTAAAAAAAAGTTTGTTGGTAGTTTGATAGGTATGGCACTGAATAAGTAAATTAATTTGGGTAGGATTGGCATCTTTATTATGTTAGTGCTTCCTACCCATGATCAATTAATGTTTTTCCAATTGTTTAGATCTAGTTATAATTGTGTGGAAAATGTTTTGTGGTTGTGTTCATATAAATCCTGTGTTTCTCTTGGTAAATAGACTCCTATGTATTTTATATAATCCCATAAATTTTGGCATGTTGTTTCCTTGTTGTCATTCTCTTTAATGAAATTGATTGTTTCTATTATTTGTTCTTTTATCCATCCATTCTTTAGGAAGAGATTGTTTAGTTTCCATGTAATTTTTAGTCTTTTTGTTGTAATTTAATTTTTATTAAAATATCACTTGAAAAGGATGTTTATTATTTCTGTTCTACATTTGGTTGTGAGTTTTTTGTATCACATTATATGGTCAGTTTTTGTTAGGGTGCCATGAACTACTGAGAAAAAGGTATATTTCTTTCTGTTCCCATTCATATGATTGATTATGTGGTTTGATGGGTTTATGATTGGGGATTTTGACTTTAAATGATCATTCTGTTGCATATATTAGTAATATGGAAATAGGTTTTGAAAAATGATACATGTATAATTCAATGGAATTCCTTATTAACTCAGGGATATGGAAAGGAAGAGGGGAGGGAAAGAACATGAATCATGTAACCATGGAAAAATATTCTAAATAAATATAATTAAAAAAACAAATATTCTTTTCCTTTTGTCTCTTAGGCATCACTTAACTAACTTGTAGCAAAATATCCAAACACATATTTTTAAAAATATGACTCTGGGTTTGAAATATCTTTTATCATTTTTTTCTAGTATAGAATCTTACATTTTCCAATAAATAACTTTTAAATTTGTATTTAATTCATTCTTTGGTCTAATAGGAGGCAAGACTAACTGTATATGCCCTTGAGCCTCACTAATAGTATTCCGTGCACTCATCCTTTGCAAGCATGTAAAAGAATACAACCATCCAATTTACTTTACTTTGGCCTAAGTACTCTTACAAATGAAGAAGCTCTTATACCTACACTTTTAATTAAAACTTAGTTTTGAAATACTCTATATGCTTCTGAGATACATGAATATATTCTCTGAGTTGACAAGAAAAATCAATCCAATATATGTTTCATGTCAAAATGAATAAAGCTTATCTTTTTTTTTTTCTGAAGCTGTCCTCTTTTCCAAAGCTCTTCAGTGAAGCATGAGTATTCACATTCATAACAAAATGGTAGCTGGAGAAAATATAAACAATTCTGGAAGTGCCCTTGGAAATTATCTAACCAAATAAGTAATCTATGATTTAATAGTAAAGTCCTAAGAAATATTCCAAGGTTATGTGATCAAGCTTAGATCGGCCTCTTGTTTTATTTACTAGATATAAAGTTTTACCATGTCAGTGTCCACTGTTATGTGCCACTTGGCACAATAAAAAGGGCTATAGGTATTCATGAGAAGACCTCCATTTAAATATTGGTTAATAGAGTAGTTCAACATTGTATAAGTCACTTAATGCATTTTTGAATCAATTTCTTCACCTGTAAGATGAAGGAGTTGAATAAAATGACATATAATGTTCCTTGTCATTATGAAACTATGCATTTCCTTTTTTGGGGGGTTATCTGGATACAATTTATTTTTTTTCCTTTTTAAATTAGCATATTTTTCCATAGTTACATGATTCATGATCCCCACCACTTTCTTCTCCCTTCCTTGAGCTGAAAAGAAATTCCACTAGGTTATAAATGTATCATTGTTCAAAATCTATTTCCATTTTATTCATATCTGTAGTAGAGTGATCTTTTAATATCAAAACCCTAACCATATCTCCATCGCATTTCTATTTCTACTTCCACAGTTCTTTCTTTGGATGTGGATAGTATTCTTTCTCCTAAATTCTTCTGAATTGTCCTGGGTCATTGTACTGCTGCTAGTAGAAAAGTCTATTACATTAGATTGTGCTATAACATATCAGTCTCTATGTACAATGTTCTCCTGGTTTTGCTTCTTTTGCTCTGCATCAATTCCTGGAAGTTGTTTCAGATCACGTGGAATTCCTCCAGTTGATTATTCCTTTTAGTACAATAGTATTCCATCACCAATAGATACCTCAATTCATTGAGCCATTCCCCAATTGATGGACATCCCCTCATTTTCCTTTTTTGCCACCACAAATAGCATGGCTATGAATATTTTTGTACCAGTATTTTTCCTTATTATGTCTTTGGAATACAAGCCCAGCAGTCATATGACTGGATCAAAGGGCAGGCATTCTTTTGAAGTCCTTTGAACTGAAACTATACATTTCTTATGACAGATAGTGGTTTAGTGACTTGCCTATAGTCACATAGCTTATAAGTAACAGTTGGAGTATGAAACTGTATCTTCCAGAAATTATAGTCTTGTACATTATCCATAGATATATTGTGCCCTCAAAATATTTTTCTAAAATATTATTCCATTATGTCCTAAGGATTTAAAAATGCATGTCCTTTGATCCAGTAATACCACTACTAGCTTGTATCCCAAAGAGATTTTAAAAAATGGGAAAGGTTTTGTTTCTACAAAAATATTTATTCTGGACTTTTTGTAGTGGCAAAAAATTGGAAAATGAAGGGGTGTCCATCAATTGGGGAACTGATGAACATATTGAGGTATATGATGGTAATGGAATACTATTGCTCTATTAGGAATGATGAAATGCCTGAATTATTTTTTAATTTAAGACTTTTTTAAAGTTTATTCATTTATTTTATTTAGAATATCTTTCGATGGTTACATGATTCATGTTCTTTACCTTCCCACCTTCCACTCCCCCTCCTGTGGCCAACAAGCAATTCTACTGGGTATTATATGTGTCATTGATCAAGACCTATTTCCATATTATTAATATTTGTGCTAGGGTTAGTATTTAGAGTCTACATCCACAATCATATCCCCATAGAACCATGTGATCAATGAACTGCTTGATTTCTATGAGAATTGTAAAGACCTACATGGATTGATGTAGACTGAAATGAGCACAACCAGTAAAATATTTTACACTGTAACTGAAAGGTTGTGGAATGGTCAAATGTAATCAACTGCCACTAAAAGTAATAAAATCATCCAGAACAATTCTGAGGGACTTATGAGAAAGAATGTTATTCGTATCTAGAGAAAGAACTATGGGAGTAGAAAGCCCGAAGAAAACATACGATTTATCTCTTGTTTACATAAGTATATGATTTGGTGTTTTGGTTTTAAAAGATTTCTCGGGAATGGCTGAACAAATTGTGGTATATGTTGGTGATGGAATACTATTGTGCTAAAAGGAATAATAAAGTGGAGGAATTCCATGGAGACTAGAACAACCTCCAGGAAGTGATGCAGAGAGAGAGGAGCAGAACCAGGAAAACATTGTACACAGAGACTGATACACTGTGGTACAATCGAACATAGTGGACTTCTCCATTAGTGGCAATGCAATGTCCCTGAACAATCTGCAGGGATCTAGGAGAAAAACACTATCCACAAGCAGAGGACAAACTGTGGGAGTAAAAACACCGAGGAAAAGCAACTGCTTGACTACAGTGGTTGAGGGGACATGTCAGAGGAGATACTCTAAATGAACACTCTAATGCAAATACCAACAACATGGAAATGGGTTTGAATCAAGAACACATGTGATACCCAGTGTAATTGCATGTCAGCTATGAGAGAGGTGGGGGGCTGAGGGTAGGAAAAGTAAATGATCTTTGTCTCCAGTGGATAATGTTTGGAAATGCTCAAATAAAAAAAAAATAATAAATTAAAAAAAGATTTCTCTAGTACAAAAATGAATAATGTGGAAAGAGGATTTAAATGATGATACATTTATACCCCAGTGAAATTGCTTGTCAACTCCAGAAAGGGGGAGTGAAGAGGGGAGCGAGACAACAAGAATCATGTAACCATGAGAAAAAACAAAACAAAAAACAAAAAAATATATCATAACAATAATTTAGTTAGGAAATGAGGTGATCACCAATGGGAGAGCTTCAAAAGGATGTTAAGGATAAAGAAAGATAATTGGCCATCATATATAGAAAGCAAAATAATTGTGGCATAAAAAAATGAACTAAAAAGACTGTAGTAACTTTTCTTGTATAACAAGGAAAATAAGTCTACTTGATGTAACTTTCTGAGAGTCAATCATGCCACAATAGTTGGTCTTGATAATACTTATATTCCATAGAGCTATAGATAAAAAGTCTAATTATCATTTGGTAATTTAAAATTGCCATTCTGTAATTTAAATTAGGCAGCTAGTTTGCATGGTGGAAAGAGCACCAGACCTGGAGTCAGGAAGATTTGAATTCATATCAGATCAAGAAATTGAACAAGCTATCAAAGAACTCCCTAAGAAAAAATCTCCAGGTACTGATGGATTCACAAGTAAATTCTATCAAACATTTAAAGAACAACTAATCCCAATAACATACAAATTATTTGACATAGTAGCCAAAGAAGTTGTTCTACCAAATTCTTTTTATGACACAAATATAGTACTGATTCCAAAGCCAGGCAGATTAAAAACAGAGAAAGAAAACTACAGACCAATCTCCAAAATGAACATAGATGCAAAATTTTAAATAAAATACTAGCAAAATGACTCCAGCAAGTGATTACAGGGGTTATTCATTATGATCAGGTGGAATTTATTCCAGTAATGCAAGGACAGTTCAATATTAGGAAAACCATCCACATCATTGACCATATCAACAATCAAACCAACAAAATTCACATAATTATCTCAATAGATGCAGGGAAAAGCCTTTGACAAATCACAAAACTCATTCATATAGAAAACACTAGAAAGTATGGGAATAGATGGGCCTTTCCTAAAAATGATAAACAGTATATATTTAAAACCATTAGCTAGCATCATCTGCATTGGGGATAAATTAGAAGCATTCCCAATAAGATCAGGAGTGAAACAAGGATGCCAATTATCACCTCTATTATTTAACATGGCACTAGAGACACTAGCAGCAATTAGAGAAGAAAAAGAAGTTGAAGGTCTTAAAATAGGCAATGAGGAGACCAAACTATCGTTTTTTGCATATGATATGATGGTCTACTTAAAGAACCCTAGGGAATCTACTAAAAAAAAGCTAGTGGAAATAATCAACTACTTTAGCAAAGTTTCAGGACAAAAAATAAACCCACATAAATCATCAGCATTTCTATATATTTCCAACACATCTCAACAGCAAGAGGTAGAAAGAGAAATTCCATTGAAAATCACCCTAGACAATATAAAATACTTAGGAATCTATTTACCAAGACAAACACAGGAATTATATGAACACAACCACAAAACACTTCCCACAAAATGAAAATTAGATCTAAACAATTCAAAAAATTTTAATTGCTCATGGGTTGGAGAGCTAACATAATAAAAATTCCAATCCTACCCAAATTAATTTACTTTTTCAGTGTCATATCTATCAAACTACCAAGAAACTTTTTTTACTGAATTAAAAAAAAAAACTCTAACAAAGTTCATTTGGAAGTACAAAAGGTCAAGAATATCAAGGGAAATAATTAAAACAAATGTGAAGTGTGGGGTGTACCAGTGCCAGATCTTAAACTGTATTATAATACAGTGGTTTTCAAAACAATATGGTACTGCTTAAGAGACAAAAGGAACAGATTTGGGGTAAATGATTTCAGCAAGAGAGTATATGATAAACCCAACATCCAGGCTGTTGGGACAAACATCCAGTATTTGACAAAAAGTGCTGGGAAAATTGGAAAACAGTATGGTAGAGATTAAGTTTAGATCAACATCTCACACCCTACACCAGGATAAATTCAGAATGGGTGAAATGAGTTAGATATAAAGAAGGAAACTATAAATAAATTATGTGAACACTGAGTAGTATACCTTTCAGATCTTTGGGAAAGGAAAGATTTCAAGACCAAGTAAGAGTTATAAAAATTTACAAAATGTAAAATAAATAATTTTGATTACATTAAATTATAAAGTTTTGTTTTTTACAAACAAAACCAATGCTACCAAAATTAGAAGGGAAATAAATTCAGAAAAAAAAAGTCTTTACAACAAAAACCTCTGAAATCGTTCCATTTACTCAAATATATTGGAAGCTAAATAGTTTTACAAAAAATCAAGTCATTCCCCAACTGATAAAATGGGCAAGGGACATTAATTGGCAATTTTCAGAAAAACAAATCAAAACTATCAATAAGCACATGAAAAAGTGTTCTAAATCTCTTATAATTAGAGAAATGCAAATCAAAACAACTTTGAGATACTACACTCACACCTAGCAGATAGGCTAACATGACAGCAAAGGAAAGTAATAAATATTGGAGGGGATGTTGCAAAATAGGGACAATAATGCATTGCTGTTGGAGTTGTAAATTGATCCAACCATTCTGGAGGGCAATTTGAAACTATGTCCAAAGGGCTTTAAAAGACTGCCTGCCCTTTGATCCAGCCATAGCACTGCTGGGTTTGTACCCCAGAGAGATAATAAGGAAAAATATGTGTACAAAGATATTCATAGCTGAGCTCTTTGTGGTGGCAAAAAACTGGAAAATGAGATGGTGGCCATCGATTGGGAAATGGCTAAACATATTGAGGTTTATGGTGGTGATGGAATACTATTGTGCCCAAAGGAATAATGAACTGGAGTTCCATGTGAACTTGAATGACCTCCAAGAATTGATGCAGAGTGAAAGAAGCTGAACCAGGAGAACATTATGCACAGAGACTAATACACTGTGGTAAAATCATATGTAATGGACTTCTCTACTAGCAGCAATGCAGTGTTCCAGGACAATTCTGAGGGACGCATGAGAAAGAACTCTGTGCACATCCAGAGAAAGAACTCTGGGTGTAGAAACACAAAAGAAAAACAATTGCTTAATCACATGGTTTTATGGGGAAATGATCAAGAATGTTGATTCTAATGTATCACCATTTTGCAAATATCCATAATATGGAAATAGGTCTTGATCAATGGCACCTGTAAAACCCAATGGAGTTGCTCTTTGGCTAAGGGAGGTGTTTGGGAAGAGCAGAGTTAAGAACCTGAATCACATAACCAAGGACAATTTTTCTTAGTTAATCAATTGTATAAAATTTTTTTGATTAAAAATTTTAAAAAATTAAAAATTTAAAAAGAATATTTAGGTTAAATAGTTGTCATATGAGGAGACATAGAATAGTCATGTAAAGATCCTATCTTATAGCCAGAAAGATCTGGTTTCAGGTACTCTGTGCTGGCATATTGTGGATGTAAGTAACAAGTTATTCTATTTAACTTCTTAGTGCTCTAGGTAATTAATTCACTTAAAGCATAACTTATAGAGAAAGTGCTCACCTGAATAGGTAGAGGGGAGTTCCAATCAGTGATTTGGGAGATCTGGGCCTCTATTCCTCTTTTAGTTGTTACTTGAAAATAGTGGTAGATCTTTGTGAAGCCTTTTGAGTATCATGTCTATGGAATTTAGCTTAAGTAGGTCATATATGACATATACTTTTATGATAGGGCATAACATGGATCTAATTCAGTTTCATACTTGGTTAATATGCCAGAGTTTGGAAGTTATATAATTTTAGCTTATTAAAAGACTAGTCTTAAAGTAACCTTTATCATTTTTGACAATATATGTACATACTTGAACACTTTCCTATTGTCCTCTTCTGACTATTATATTCCCAAAGTTTCCTTACAATATTAAATTTTATTGGGTTGAATTAAAGAACCAACTCTCATTATATGAACAATAGTAGTATGAAATTACCAGGGCTTCCACAAAAAGAAGATAAATATTCATTTTAGCAAAGAGACAAGCCTTTAAAACCAAGCAGATATTCAAGTTAAAAAAAATGGCATTTTTCAGGTAAAAAAAATGACCCTGGAGGAAGTCTCTAGTGTTTTTTAAAGGCATATGCTTATTTGAAATTACTTTCTCTAAGTGACTGTGACAGCAAAAAAGGTTTTCATTTATCTGCCTATGGTCATTTTAAAAGAAATAATTCTATGCTTGATGTGATGCAGATGTCTTTTATATAAATACCTTATTTTATCTAGTTTATACTCTTTTAAATTGACAAAGTATTTAATAAAGAGGGACTTGATTTTTAGGCATTTGAAAATTCTTTAAATATGCATATATTGATACGCATCTAATATTGCCTTCCTGATTTTCACAGCAATTGATGCTTTTTTGAGTCTTACAGACTGGCAATGTTTGCCTTCTTTTGACTTATTCCACATGCTGTCCTTGGAAAACAAAGTAATTTTATATAGATATGAATGTGCATTGACAATATGAGTTTGCATGTATTTGTCAAGAAATGAATTATATCTTTTTTCTAAATATTTCTGTGTTGCACCATTTCCTAAGCAAGGACCAACAGGCAAAAATAAAATAAAGTGAATAAAAACAAAGAAATCTTTCAACTTTGACTTTTACTGTTAAATTAGATGCAAGCATAAAATAAATTGAAAAATTCCTTCAATAAAATAACTAATTTAGAGTTACTAAGGTATACACATCATTCCTGAGGTAAGGCAATCTCCTTTCTTCCTGTCAAAGGCTGAATTTTCTGTTGCAGCTCCATAAGCCTCATGAAAATGCTTTACTATGTACAGAGAAAATTCTGATTTCATGCTTGGAAGAATTTCATCAAGTATTTATAAACACAAAATGGTTATCCTAATACACACATAGTCCAGCACACACACACATAAATTCCTAACAGATCTTGTTGTGGGCAAGCACATGCCAAGCTGATTCAAGTATTGCTTCCAAGTATATGTTCCTTTGGCAGAAAAGCATATTTTTAGCACGTAGGCTAGCACCATTCAAAAATCTCAGCGTCTCAAAACATTTGATCATAAGATCAGAGTTTCATAGATTCAAAGATGTAGATGCAGTTATCTACCTGTGGAAGAAAATTATTACATCCTCATATTTATAGGTAAATAAAGTTAAATAACCTGTAAGACTTAAAAGTTCACTAAACTACTACATTTATCAGTTATTAACTCCTAATGAAAACAGAGTAAATACTTGCAAAAGCTAACATATGCTTTGAATTATCAGAAGACACCAAATACTTTATATGTAAGACAAAATAGAATTTAGTTTATTCTCAAAAATTACTATTCTTTTAATTTTGTGATTTGTGAATCATTGAAGATGTATATTATTCACTGAAAGATTTGAGTTCACAAAATATTTGTTTTCCTTTCCATTTAATAAATACTATTTCCCAAAATTATAAAATGTAAAACTCTAGAGTAAGGTATAATACCTAGAAATTTCTAGAATTTTGCTTTAAGATTATCAAGATCCATTGGGTCATATTGCTTTACTTGTTGATAGAAAAGGGTCTCTGCCTTAATCTAACTTCCAAACAGCTATCGGAATATTATTTTAAAGTACCATTTTCCAATACAAGATTTTTCTGATGAAGCAAATAACTAAATAAAATGTAGTAGTGTGGATCAGGTTATTAGCTCTAGCATTACTCCTATTCTTTAATATTACATTTAAGTAAACTGGAGGTTAATGAGATGAAGCAACTTACCCAAAATTGCATAAGTAGTAACAACCAAGGTTAACATAAAAATTATTTTAGGATACAAAGGTGAAGTTCATTTAACTAATTATTTAGTAAGTAATCTGTTTTATTCATTCATTTTCTTAGTACCAACTATCATTCATAATAGGGCTAGGATATCCAAGTTAGGGTAATGTCAATAATTCAGACTAAGATTATTATCTAATAAATTATTCATTAATCCAGTAGACAAATGAATAGAAGAATTAAAGTTAAATATTAATAATAAGAATTTCAAAAACCATTTTGTTACATGGAAATGATAACAGACAAAGGATCCATATTTCCATAGAATGAGAATTGTCCTTAATATGCAGATTATACACTATCTATGACTTAATATATAAATATTAGCAGGTCCCATAGAAGTTAAGTGATTTGCTCAGGCACAAAGCTAGTGTCTAAAGCAGGATTTAAATTAATATCTTTTTAACACTGAGCTTAGTACTCTATCCACTATGCTTTGTCATTAAAAATGTTTTAATTACATATTTGTCCATCATGATCAGAAAAAGGATTCTTATTCTGTGGACTAATAAGTATAACAAGATTTTTTTTTCTTTTGCTACATATAAATCTTCAACAAACATGTGCTAATTCAGATCACTGGTGGAATGTCTTCAAATATAATGCATAATCAAATATTGACATGAGACACAAATATCCATAGATGGAGGAAACACATTGAACTGTAAAGTCTGTAACCTCTTTTTTTTTCTGAAGAGATGTAGTGTTTTCTCTGATGATTTGCTTCCTATCTCTGCTTCCAGATCTTTCAGTATAATGATTGTTTCAGACCAGGTCCTCCTCACAGGACTAGAATAACCAGGTTTCTGTCAAATCAATGATTCAGAAAAAAATCTAGTAAGCTGTTCATTAATCAAGCCAAGAAATTAATAGAGTAATTGAAGATGATGAAGCTTAACAATAAGTGTTTCATGCTAGTAATAGTAATAAAAGAAGAAAAAGAAATTGAAGGAATTAGATTGAGCAAAGAGGTAATAAAACTGAATATTTTCCAGATAATGTGATGGTAAAGGTGGAAAATCCTAGACATAAAATTAAAGTTAGTTGAAAGTATTAGTAATTTTAGCATACTGGTAGGATATAAATCTTAAGTATTTCTACATATCACTAACAAAGATCTGCAAGAAGATGTAGAAAGAGACACCCCATTTGAAATAAACATACATAGAAAAAAAAATTGGGAGTATATATTCTAGGAATTAGATGAATATGATCTTAAAACACTTTGTAAAAATAAAATCAAATTTAAATAATTGTAGAAATATCAATTATTCAAAGTCAATATAATCAAAATGATAATCCCACCAAATTAATATACTAATTTAATGATATTTCAATTAAATTATAAAAATTATAAAAATTGTGCAAGAAGAATTATAATTTTGGATTTGGAAAAAATCAAGAATATAAAAGAATTAAATCTTAATTTTTTAAATTTTAATTTTCTTGTTGATTAATTCATTTAGAATACTTTTCTATGGTTTTGATTCATGTTCTTTCCCTCTTCTCCTCCCTCCTGCCTCCTCCCTCCCAGAGCCAATAAGCAATTTGACTGGGTTTTACATGTATCATTCTTAAAAATCTATTTCCATATCATTAATATTTGCAGTAGTCAACATTCTCAATCCTATGCCCATCAAACCATGTGAGGGATCATATATTTTCCTTCTGCATTTCTGATCCCACAGTTCTTTCTCTGGATGTAGATAGCATTCTATCTAATAAATTCCTCTGGATTATCCTGGATCATTGCATTGCTGCTAGTAGAGAAGTCCATTAGGTTCAGTTGTGCCACATGTAAGTCTCTGTGTATAGTGTTCTCCTGGGTCTGCTTCTTTCACTCTGCATCAATTTCTGGAGGTTGTTCCAGTTCACATGGAATTCTTCCAGTTCATCATTCCTTTGAGCACAATAGTATTCCATCACCAACATATACCACAATTTGTTCAGCCATTTCTCAGTCAATGGAGTTCCAGTTTTTTGCCACCACAAAGAGCGCAGCTATGTATATTTTTGTACAAGTCTTTTTCCTTATTATCACTCTGGGGTACAAACCCAGCAGTGCTATGGCTGGATCAAAGGGCAGGCAGTCTTTTAAAGTCCTTTGGACATAGTTCCAAATTGCCTTCCAGAATGGTTGGATCAATTCACAACTCCAAGAACCCCTGTGTTCAGTGAGGCTGCTGCTTTGCTCAGCGTGGCCTCCACTGTGCTCAGCGCAACCTCTCCTGTGTTGAGCCCGGCCTCCCCTGTGATCAGCTCGGCTGCCCCTGTGCTTAGCGGGGCCGCCCCAGGCTCAGAGCAAATGCCTATGTGTTCAGTTCTGCCTCCCCTGTGCTCAGTGCAGGATTCTCAGGTGAAACCACCCTGAGAGGTCTTTTCCTAGCAGTCTTTAGATCATAAGGATCCTGGTGTGCCCCCGCCCCCCATACAGAGACATTCCTCACTCACTCGCTGTCCCAGTGAGTGATCTGATACCTTACTCTGGTTTGGTGGGGGAAGTCGGGAGGGAAGGGCGGCTCAGTTTATGTTTTCGTGGAAGCTTTTCCTTCTTCTTATAGTGTGGAAATGTTCAAACCATTTTTGCTCTTTTATTTGGGATTTTTGGGGGATGGTTTTTGTTTTTGTTTTGAAAATTGTTTCAAATACCTCATAACTCAGTTATGTATCCCAGTGTGATTCTGGTGTTGGTCAACACCCTCCTCAGAGGGGATTGTGTAATTATCCTAAAAATTTAAAATTTAAAATTTTTTGGAGAAAGAGAAACTTGCCAACTTCCTGAATCATGAAAGTGGATCCTTTTGGAGAAGGTGCTGTAAAGATGCCTAAAGAAGCCACACAGTGCATCAAAAGATCCTGAATGAACTTTGGGATATAATGAACTAAATTAAATGGAGGTGAACATACTTATTCTGAATGTAAACTCTAATGCCAAAGGGTAATGCTCTCTAATTGGCATTTTGTCAATGCATCTATCAATCAGTTTTTGTATTGTGCTCTCATCTCTAACTATTGTAACATTATATACAGAGTCTAATACACTGTGGTACAATCAAATGTAATGGACTTCTCCATTAGTGGCAATTAGTGATCCTGAACATCTTGGAGGGATTTATGAGAAAGAACACTATCCACTTTCAGAGGAAGAATGGTGGGAGTAGAAGCACAGAATCACAGAAGAAAAACTACTACTTGATCACATGGGTTGAGGGGGACTTTCCAACTTTTAATTTACTTAATTTTTTTTAACTGCCATTTCTACATCTCATTTTATTTCATTTTTTTGAGATGACCACAATATCTGGCTTAAGAAAGAAGCATAGTAGTCATTCATAGAACTATCCATTATTAATCAGCATGGAAACTTTAATATGTTCTATTTTTTACCTTGCCCAGTTTGCTCTTATGGGAAGGCTTGTGGCTTCCCATACTGGTGCCATGCCTCATGTGGATACTTGATCAGTATTAACTCAAGCAGTCTACCAGCCTCAGTTTCTTCCATATTAGGAAGGTATCACTATGAAGAACAGAATTTTGCACAGATCAAGCACCAAAAAGTGGTTGGGTATCAAATTACTGCATTATTATACACATAAAATAATAAATATATTAATGATTCCTCATACAAAGTTTAAAATACATTTATTTAGGGGACACTTTATCAATAACCATTTTTCATATATGTTTGACACTAAATAGTTCTATCCCTGAATTGATACTCATATGTTCATAGTGGCTTTCTTACTTCCTGGGATCGAGCCATTTAGTGTTTTTGTTTAATAGAAACCAACCATTTTATTTTTAGCTAGAATATCTGTTCCTTAAAATGTAAGGTTTTGAAGTAAATACAAAGTTATTTTTTATATAAGAATTCATCTTTAAAAGTTGGAATCTTGTATTCCCCCATGGAGAGCATGAAAATGTTAACAAACTGCCATAGTGTGGCAGAAGGTCATGACAATGGTTTGCTTAAAGCACAAAAAGAAAGCTTGGGGTTGTTCTTTCTGAATGTGAATGTTCCCATCATAAGGATTATTTTTGCTGCAGTATTATCTGCATAGCACTGGTCTCTACTCTCTACCTATTGCTTCCCCCCACCCCAATACTTTTTATAACACTTTTAACCGATACTTTAATTTATAGGTAGTGTCTGGTATGTCTCTGGTACAGAGAGATGTCTTGAGAATAAAATTATTATTATTATCTATATTTTTCTCTGTTGCATTAATTTTCTTTTAGGCTGTTGCAAACATTAAAGAGGAATATATGGACAGTATAATTATCCTGGTTAATACCTTCCAGATATACTGTATATTGAATTTGAAATAAGCCAGGGAACTTATTAGGCAATTGCTGAAACTTGAAGAGCTCTACACAATCTATTTTTCAGAAACTCTATAAAAGAAAATGAAACTGTATTCTCTCCAGTGGAAACTGAGAGGGTTTGGGGTTTTATTTTTTAGAATATCAGGTGCAGAGCTCTAAATTGAAAGAAGATGGTCAATGGAAGATGAACACAAAGAAGTAGAGATTTCCTCCTTTGTGCTTTAAGAAATGTAAGCCTTTATACCATCCTTATTAGTGTTTCCTTTCCTCCTATATATTTCCCCTTTGCTCTTTTTCGAATCACAGAATTATAAACTATTAGATTTGCAAGGGGACTTTAGAGATCATGTAGTCTAATCTTCCTCCCAGTCCAAGATCTCCCTCTCCAGCAAGCAGGCTTTGCTTGAATATTTCCATGGTGTACATGTTTTCCTTTTCCTTTGACTTAATATAGTTATTTGTAGCCTGATTTTTTAAAAATGCATCTTTCCTCTTTATCACATTAACAGATCATGATCTTCTCTTTATCAAGCAAGCTGCACTTTATCAATTGTCTTTATTCTTATCCAATATGATCTTAGATTTTGCCCCTGGTTCCCCTGGTTCTGATAAGTGAGTTTGCCTTTCTAGTAATCAGGCACCCATACCACTTCCCAAATATATCCATGCCATCCAAGTGCAAGGTTTTTACCTACTACTTTCCAGCTCCACTTCCTATGTTGTCTTCCTTTATTAGAAGGTAAGCTGATTGAAGGCAAGGGCTATCTTGCTTCTATTTATATCCCCAGGGCTTAGTACATTGTTTGGCTTATAGTAAGTATTTAATATATGTTGCATCTATGTATCTATGTATCCATGTATGTATGTATGTAGGTATATATCTATGTGTGTTTGTGTATTTATATATGTATGAATATACGTATGTATGTTTTTATCTATCTGTCTGTCTATATAGAATTTGCCCCTTTGATCAGAACTGTCTACTTTGCCTTCTTTCCTGATATTAAATCAGCTATGATATTATTCTCCTTTCTTAGCCTCGGTGACTCATCTAACCTAACGTTGGAACCAGTTTTTAATTTTATGATGTCCTAAGATAACAATAACCTATCATTGGTGCTTCATAAAATTTGAATAAAAAGAAAAATAAACCTAAGTGTTATGTCAGAAAGTTGAATTTTAAAAGGAGTAAAATCAATTATTCCTTCTCATAGTAATGTTCTTAAGCAGAGATTGTACAAGGGGGAAAATTCAGGTAACAATTTTCTTAACTTCTAGCTTGATGGCCCAGTTTACTTTTCATTTGGGAGTAGCTACAATTTTTGGTTTGAGGACTAGAGAATTTAGCTTTTCCAATTTAGTACTTGCTAAAAAAAGATGAAATTTTCAATGAGTCTCAGAGCTACACTGGGAGTTCTGAGATGATATATGCTTTTAGAAATGATATTCCTGCTAGGTCAAGGGCCAGGAAGGCACTTTCACCAAAGGACTAGAGCTAAAAAACAAAACTAAACATTGCTTTCCCCAGGAAAAAAAATGATGTGGGAAAACACATTCCCTTCGGTGAAGTGCCTGAATATTTCAAGAAAAAAGGTCTCTGTGTTTATGTGTGTATGTACTTCTCCAAATTTAAACTCCATCATTTCTCTCCATTGAGTCCAAGAGCAAATGGAAAAATAGTGTGTGGAAGACTTACAAAGTACTTTTGGAACCTAGAGAGCAAAAACTTTTCAGGTAAATTTCAGGCAGGAAGAAAATAAATATCAACAGTAAGTCCAACAAGCCTAATGAAGTAATAGAAGATGAAGCAATATTTGTAAACTTAAACATCAGTTAACAAAGATTCTAATTGAGAGCAGAGGCCAGTCAGATATCATTGCAAAGAAGGTTGATGAGTGAGATTTAGATGTAGAGAGCTAGGGGAAGGAAACATGTTTATCTTCTGATTTTTTTTTAACAACTGAAGAAAAAGAGTTAAAAGATGTGCTCATTTAAAAAAATTCAGAATAGTACTTGAAATTTTTCAAAGATAAATAATAGAACCATTTGGTGGGACCTTCCTGTCATGCATGTCAATCTTTTTTTAATAAGAGAAGAAACTGAGTTCTAGATAAAGTATGTGTTTTCTACAACACACAAAAATGTGTATTCCATGCACAATTTCTAGTTTGACTTAATAAAATAAAAAACCTTAGATCGACTTTATTCAAGGATTCTTTTATTATAAATTACAAATGAGTTATGATGTTTATGTACATATGAGTTATGTATATATACATATATATGTATTTTTAATATAAGCTTGCCATAGGTGCTCCTCAGTGTTATGCGGTAGATATTTACATGTAGTTAGTAAAAAAGTCTTTGCTAAATGTGTTTTAATGTTTACTATGTGTTTGAATGTCAAATTTTCTATCATTATTTTGAAATTCCTCTATTTCATTAAATATCCATTTTTGCCTGCAAGATTATACTCTTTTGCTTGACATTTATTCTTGATTGTAGTACTAGGTTTTGTTTTGTAATTTTAACATTCTAGGATATCATATTCCAAACACTCCACTTTTTTATTGTTGTAGCTACTTCATTTAATCCTACCTATAGATCCACAGTAGTTGAGTTCTTTCAGAGTTCTTTATCCTTCTCCATTCCCCCAAGTTTCTTCATATGACATCTAGATTTTGCCTGTAATTTCGCTGGGAATATTCATTTTGGGATTTGTCTCAGGAAGTGGCCTGTTGATTTCTATTTTCCATGACAGTTATTTTTCTTATGACATATTCTACAATTTCTTTTTTTTTTATTTTTTAACTTATTTTATTCTTTCTTGATTTCTCAGGGATTGTTTAGCTTCAATTTGACCAATTCTAATTTTAAGGAATTATTTCATTCAGTATTTTGTTTTATTTTTCCTTCTTTGACTAAGCTGTCAATTCACTTTTTGAAAATTATATTTTTCTTAGTTAAATAATTCCTAATAACTTGTAAGAAAATTAACAGTCATTTAAAAAAGTTTTAAGTTCAACATTCTCTCCTTTCTTTTCATTTCTCTCAGAGAAAGAACTGTCAGATGAAAACACATGATTTATCTCCTGTTTATTTGGGTATATGTTTTGGGGTTTGGTTCTATAAGATTACTTGCTTATAAAAATGAATCATATGGAAGTGTTTTGCATAATCACACATGTATAACCCAGATTAAATTGCTTCTCAGGTCTGAGAGTGGGGAGAGAAGAAGAGAGGAAGACAATGTGTATCATATGACTTTGGAAAATTTATGTTGAAATTTGTTAAAATTTAATAAAGAGAATGTATCTCAATTATACATATGAATTCATGTGAATCATTTCCATATTAGTCATGTTGTGAAAGAAAACAAAATAACAAAAATATTTAATGTTCACTTTACTCTGCAAGTTTTTGCACAAACAAAACTAATGCAAAAGCTTTTTAACTTCATATAATTAAACATAGGTTTGATTTCTCTTAATTCATTCTATCTCTTTTAGGTCATAAACTCTTCCCTTATATCCATAGATCTGACTAGTAGGCTTTTTTCATACTCCCTCAAATTAATTATTATATCAATCTTTATGTTTAAATCCCTTTTCCATTTCAAACTTATTTCAGTATTCAATATAAGATGTTGATCAATGACTAGTTTCTCCAAAATGCTTTCGCATTTTCCAATAAATTTTTGTCAAATGGTGAGTTCTTACTTCAAGAGCATCTTTCTTTGGGTTTAGCAAGCTTTAGGCTACTATGGTCATTTACTACTGTATATTTTGTACCTCATTTATTCCATTGTTCCATGACTTTATTTTTGAGCCAGTACCAAAATGGTTTAATGATTACTGCTAATTGTTATAGTTTGAAATCTGGAATGAGGCCACTTTCCTTCATATTTTTAATTGATTTCTTTTATAACCGTGACTTTTGTTCTTTAATGAAAGTGTGAGATGTTCGTCTAATCCTAATCTCTCCCACACTGTCTTCCGATGTTCCCAGCAGTTTTTATCAAATAGTGGATGTTTGTCCCCAAAACTGGGGTCTTTGGATTTGTCATAGACTGTCTTGCTGAGGTTATTTACCCCAAATCTATTCTACTGCCTCCTTTCTGTCTCTTAGCCAGTACCAAATTGTTTTGATGACCACTGCTTTGTAATACTGCTTGAGATCTAGTACTGCAAGGCCAACTTCTTTGTATTTTTTTTTCATTATTTCCCTGGGTATCTTTGATCCTTTGTTCTTCAGAATGAAATTTGTTATGGTTTTCTCTAATTCAGTAAAATAGTTTTTTGGAAGTTCAATGAGTATGGCACTAAATAGATAGGTAACTTTGAGTAGGATGGTCATTTTTACTATATTGGCTCATCCCACCCATGAGCAATAAATTTTTTTCCAAATATTTAGATCTAGTTTTAATTGTGTGGAGAGTGTTTTGTAGTTGTGTTCATATAGTTCCTGTGTTTGTCTCGGCAGATAGATTCCTAAGTATTTTTTATTGTCTCGGGTGACATTAAATGGGATTTCTCTTTCTAATTCTTGCTGCTGAGCTGTATTGGAAATATATAGAAATGCTGATGACTTATGCGGGTTTATTTTGTATCCTGCAACTTTGCTAAAGTTGTTGATTATTTTGACCAGCTTTTTGGTTGATTATCTAGGATTCGTTAAGTAAATCATCATATCATCCACAAAGAGTGACAGCTTGGTCTCCTCATTGCCAATTTTAATACCTTCAATTTCCTTTTCTTCTCTAATTGCTACTGCTAGTGTTTCTAGTACAATATTAAATAATAAAGGTGATAATGGGCATCCTTGTTTTACTCCTGATCTTATTGGGAATGCATCTAGTTTATCCCATTGCAGATGATATTAGCTGATGGTTTAAGATATATACTGTTTATTATTTTTAGGAAAGGCCCTTCTATTCCTCTACTTTCTAGTGTTTTCAAAAGGAATGGGTGTTGTATTTTATCAAAGGCTTTTTCTGCATCTATTGAGATAATCATGTGACTTTTGTAGATTTGCTTGTTAATATGATCAATTATGTGGATTGTTTTCCTAATATTGAACCATCCTTGCATTCCTGGTATGAATCCTATCTGATCATAGTGGATAACCCTTGTGATGATTTGCTGGAGTCTTTTTGCTAGTATCATATTTAAGATTTTTGCATCTATATTCAATAGGGAGATTGACCTATAGTTTTCTTTCTCTGTTTTTTATCTGCCTAGCTTTGGGATCAGTTCCATATTTGTGTCATAAAAAGAATTTGGTAGAACCACTTCTTGGCTTATTCTGTCAAATGGTTTCTATAATATTGGGATTAGTTGTTCTTTGAATGTTTGATAGAAGTCATTTGTGAATCTGTCTGGACCTGGGAATTTTTTCTTAGGGAATTCTTTGATGGCTTGTTCAATTTCTTTTTCTGATATGGGGTTGTTTAGGTAATTTATTTCTTCTTCTTTTAGTCTAGGCAATTTATATTTTTGTAAGTATTCATCTATATCATCTAGATTGCCATATTTGTTGTCATATAATTGGGCATAGTAGTTTTAATGATTGATTTAATTTCCTCTTCATTAGGGGTGAGGTCTCCCTTTTCATCTTGGATACTGTCAATTTTGTTTTTTTCTTTCCTTTTTTAAATTAGACTGACTAGTACTTTGTCTATTTTATTTGTTTTTTCAAAGTACCAGCTTCTAGTCTTATTTATTAAATCAATATTTCTTTGACTTTCAATTTTATTGATTTCTCCTTTGAGTTTTAGGATCTCTAATTTAGTCTTCATCTGAGGATTTTTAATTTGTTCACTTTCTAGTTTTTTTAATTTGCATTCCCAATTCATTGACCTCTGCCCTTCTTAATTTGTTTATATATGAACTCAAGGATATAAATTTCCTCTTGAGTACTGCTTTGGCTGTATCCCATAGGTTTTATGTCTCACCATTGTCATTTTCTTCAATGGAGTTATTAATTGTTTCTATGATTTGTTCTTTAACTAGCCAGTTTTGGAGGTTCATATTGTTTAATTTCCAAATAATTTTTGATTTACCTCTCCATGTACCTTTACTAATTATTATTTCCATTGCATTGTGGTCTGAGAAGGTTGCATTTATTATTTCTGCCCTTTTGCACTTGTTTTCAATGTTTTTGTGCCCTAACATATGGTCAGGTTTTGTGAATGCACCATGTGCTGCTGAAAAGAAGGTGTATTCCTTTTTGTCCCTATTTATTTTTCTCCACATGTCTACTAACTCTAATTTTTCTAAGATTTCATTTGCTTCTCTCACCTCTTTCTTATTTATTTTTTGGCTTGATTTATCTATTTCTGATAGAGGAAGGTTCAGGTCTCCCAGTAGTATAGTTTTTCTATTTCATCCTTGAGCTCCTGTAGTTTCTGCTTTAGATATTTGGATGCTATGCCATTTGGTACATACATATTGAGTATAGATATTTCCTCATTGTCTATACTGCCTTTTATCAGGATGTAATTACTTTCCCTATATCTTTTAACTAGATATATTTTTACTTTGGCTTTGACAGATATCATGATTGCGACTCCTCCTTTTTTTTTATCTGTTGTTGCCCAATAGATTTGGCTCCATCCTCTTACTTTTACTTTCTACGTATATATCTTCCTCACATGTGTTTCTTGCAGACAGCATATGGTAGGGTTTTTGATTCTAATCCACTCTGCTATTCGCTTGCATTTTATGGGTGAGTTCATTCCATTCACATTCAGAGTTATGATTACTAGCTGTGTATTTCCCAGCATTTTGATTTCTACTCCTGGTCCTGCCTTTTCTTCTTTCACTATTTCCTTCTACACCAATGTTTGTTTATAATCAGTCCTTGTTGTCCTCACCCTTGTTTTACTTCCCTTTCTACCCCCCCTTCTTATTATTCCCCTTATTTTCCTCTGTAATCTTTTAAAAATTGTCACCCCACCCTCTCCCTCCTGTGTACTGCTTCCCTTCCCACCAGTCCATTTTTTACCCTTCTGCTCCCATATAGGGCGCAAATCTATTCTCTGCCCCAATGGATTGGATTGTTCTTCCCTCTTTGGGTCAGTTTCAAAGCACGTAAGAATTGTGCCTTTCCTATATCCAACCTCTTTACCCTTCCAGTGTATCGATGTTCTCCCCCCTCCCTCCATGAGCTTCTTTGTGACATATAAATTTACTCCCATTTTTTCTTTTCCCATTTCTTTTAGTATTAACCTCTTATTTTTTTAGGCCTGGTTGTTTATATATACACACACACATATATGTATTCATGCATGCATATATCTATATACCTATTTATGTCCTGTCCTTTCATCCTATACAGTTTGTTCCCTCTAATTGTAATTCTTCCAGCTGCCCAGGTGATAGCAACAGTTTTGTTTTGTTTTTTTCAGAGTAGCAACTAAATCTTTTATTACCATTCCTATTCAAGCAAGGTTTTTTAAAATAAAATTTTATTGATATATTTTATCTTGTCTAAGTTTTTTCCCTGTATCCTTGCCCCCCTTCTTTGTCTCTCAGAGAACCATCTCATATAACAAGAATTCTCTAAAAAGAAAAAAGGAAGATAAAGGCCAAATAGAAAAACCAATCATTACTTTGGAAAACTCTAACCATAGATACACTATTCCACACTTACGACCCATCTCCCTTGTCCTGTCCTCCAAAGGAGGTGAGGAAGGGGTCTTCTCATAGCTCTTTGAGGTCAAGCTTATTCTTCGTAATTCTGCAACATTCAATTTTGATTGGTTTGTGGTTATTCCTTCCATTCATGTTGTCGTAGCTTTTTTGAATATTGTTTTCTTGGTCCTGATTACTTCATCAGTTCATATAGATCTCTCCAAGTTTTTCTCTATTCATCAGCATTCATGTGCCAGGTTGTTTAGCCATTTCCTAGTAGGTGGGCAGCTACTTAGTTTCTAGTTCTTTGCTCCCTTCTCAAAAAGTGTTGCTATCAATGTTTTAGTGTATCTGATGCCTTTGTTTTTATCAATGCCCTCTTGGGGTATATGATTAGCAGTAGAATCCCTGGGTCAAAGGGCATCACAATGTCAGCCCCTTTATTTGAATGATTCTAAATTGCTTTCCAAAATAGTTGTACTGATCCAAGTTTCCCCAACAATGCATTCTTTCCAGAACTCTTCCATGAAAAGCTTCCTTAATTATTTTTGGTAGTTTTTCATATCATGAATTACGGAGCAATTAGTGGGTCAATGCATACAGTGTTGCTTTTGGAATCAAGTAGACCAGAGTTTGAATCATGCTCTGTTTGGGAAAGTCACTTTGTAGCTCTGGGACTCAGTTTCCTCATCTATAAAATAAAGAGTGTTGGATTCTACAGACTCTAAATCTATGATCCTCTAAGTATGACTAAGATGGTTATGAATTATTCTTCTTTTGCTTGCTATAGGCACCACTAGTCAGGGTTCTATTGTTTTGTGATGTCACCCAAGGATAGGGCAGAGGGAGAGCATGGGAAGTGGCTGGTTCATCGGAACTCCAGGTGCTGCTCTGGGGGGACGTTGTATTTTATCTTGTGGGTTTCAAAGAGGTTACACAGTTCTGTCATGTACTGCTGATGCAGATGGTCCACTTCATCTGAGCTTGGGTTGATATTTTGCTTCACCTTGATGGGCTTCCCCACTACAGTAGTGATTTGCCTCCGGTAAGGGAACAGGCCAAAACTGTACTGGAAGATCCCCTGGCCATGGAAGACTGGGAGGGAGATGCCCATGACCTTCTGCAGTTTTTCCTGGATCCATTGAAGCCAGGATCCTGAAGGATTGTCCATTTGGTCAAAGAGTTCATTTTCCCCAAAGGAGAATATAGGCAGCAGAGATGCCCCATGAAGCAAGGCGAGTTTAACAAATCCTTTCTGGTTCCTCAGCAGTAGTGTGTAGCTTCCAGGCCGGACATCCAGGGCCTCCTGGGCCCCTCCCACGATAATCACCAGCAAGTTTACACCTCCCTTCTTGCTCAGCAAATATGAGACACACTCCTTCTCCAAAGTGACTAAACCTCCACTCATGATATAATCCCTGAAAAAGGGATTTCGGAACCACAAAGTCAGCATCATCAGGTGGGGGTGGATCCCAGGAAATACAGAAGAAAAACCAGTGGCTTCAGTACAGAAGTTGGAGAAAGCTCCAGTAGCCAGGACACCATGAGGGTGGAAGCCAGCAATATAGTTCTGTTTTGGGTCCAAATCCACTGTCTTGATGAGTGAGACAGGAAAGTAGTCTGCCAGGTACTTCCACATATACCATCTCTTTATGGTCTGGATCTGTCTCCCAACTTTTCTTGGGGTATCTCTGTCCAGGTACCACCAGGCTGAGTATAGATAGCATGCTGAGGAACCAAAAGTGGGTGAAGAAAAGGCCAATGAAGATGACTATGCAGACTATGCCCAAACCCAGGAAACTGAAAACCCACTGAAGAGCAGCTAGAGTCTGCAGCCACCTCTTCCATGGCACCGAGAGAGGCGTGAAGGAAATCATCTTGCCCCCAGCGACCCGGAAGTCCCAGCGAGCTGTCTCAGGGGCTCCCTCAGATTAATAGCAACAGTTTTTTTTAAATATTATTTTATTTGGTCGTTTTCATACATTATTCACTGGAAACAAAGATCGTTTTCTTTTCCTCCCCTTCCCTTCAACCACCCCCCTCCTTTCCCTCTCCCATAGCCGACTCATGATTCCACTGGTTATCACATGTGTCCTTGACTCGAACCCATTTCCCTGTTGTTGGAATTTGCATTATAGTGTTCATTTAGAGTCTCTCCTCAGTCTTATCTCCTCCAACCCTGTAGTCAAGCAGTTGCTTTTCAGTGGTGTTTTTACTCCCACAGTTTATCCTCTGCTTGTGGGTAGTATTTTTTTTTAGATCCCTGCAGATTGTTCAGGGAAATTGCATTGATACTAATGGAGAAGTCCATCACCTTCGATTGTACCACAATGTATCAGTCTCTGTGTATAATGTTTTCCTGGTTCTTCTCCTTTCACTCTGCATCACTTCCTGGAGGTTGTTCCAGTCTCCATGGAATTCCTCCACTATATTATTCCTCTTAGCACAATAGTATTCCATCACCAACATATACCACAATTTGTTCAGCCATTCCCCAATTGAAGGGCATCCCCTCATTTTCCAATTTTTGGCCACCACCAAGAGCGCAGCTATGAATATTTTTGTACAAGTCTTTTTGTCCATTATCTCTTTGGGGTACAAGCCCAGCAGTGCTATGGCTGGATCAAAGGGCAGACAGTCTTTTATCGCCCTTTGGACATAGTTCCAAATTGCCCTCCAGAATGGTTGGATCAATTCACAACTTCACCAGCAATGAATTAATGTCCCCACTTTGCCACATCCCCTCCAGCATTCATTACTTTGCATAGCTGTCATGTTAGCCAATCTGCTAGGTGTGAGATGATACCTCAGAGTTGTTTTGATTTGCATCTCTCTGATTATAAGAGATGTAGAGCACTTTTTCATGTGCTTATTAATAGTTTTGATTTCTTTGGCTGAGAATTGCCTGTTCATGTCCCTTGCCCATTTGTCAATTGGAGAATGGCTTGATTTTTTGTACAATTGATTTAGTTCTACATAAATTTTAGTAATTAAACCTTTGTCAGAGGTTTTTATGAAGATTGTTTCCCAATTTGTTGCTACCCTTCTGATTTTGGTTATATTGGTTTTGTTTGTACAAAAACTTTTTAATTTGATGTAATCCAGATTATTTATTTTGCATTTTGTAACTCTTTCTAATTCTTGCTTGGTTTTGAAGTATTTCCCTTCCCAAAGGTCTGACATGTATACTATTCTGTGTTCGCCTAATTTTCTTATAGTTTCCTTCTTTATGTTCAAGTCATTCATCCATTTTGAATTTATCTTGGTGTAGGGTGTGAGGTGTGGATCTAAGCCTAATCTTTCCCATACTGTCCTCCAATTTTCCCAACAGTTTTTATGAAATAGTGGATTTTTGTCCCAAAAGCTGGGATCTTTGGGTTTGTCATATACTGTCTTGCCCCCAGTCTATTCCACTGATCCTCCTTTCTGTCTCTTAGCCAGTACCAAATTGTTTTGATGACCGCTGCTTTGTAATATAGTCTGAGATCTGGGACTGCAAGACCCCCTTCCTTTGTATTTTTTTTTCATTATTTCCCTGGATATCCTTGATCTTTTGTTCTTCCAAATGAACTTTGTTATGGTTTTTTCTAAATCAGTAAAAAAACATTTTGGAAGTTCCATGGGTATGGCACTAAATAGATAGATGAGTTTGGGTAGGATGGTCATTTTTATTATATTGGCTCGTCCTACCCATGAGCAGTTAATGTTCTTCCAATTGTTCAAGTCTAGTTTTAGTTGTGTGGAAAGTGTTTTGTAGTTGTGTTCATATAGATCCTGTGTTTGTCTCGGGAGATAGATTCCTAAGTATTTTATTTTGTCTTGGGTAATTTTGAATGGGATTTCTCTTTCTAGTTCTTGCTGCTGAGCTGTGTTGGAATTATATAGAAATGCTGATGACTTATGTGGGTTTATTTTGTATCCTGCAACTTTGCTAAAGTTGTTGATTATTTCGATTAGCTTTTTGGTTGAGTCTCTAGGATTCTTTAAGTAGACCATCATGTCATCTGCAAAGAGCGATAATTTGGTCTCCTCCTTGCCTATTTTGATGCCTTCAATTTCTTTTTCTTCTCTAATTGCTACTGCTAGTGTTTCTAATACAATGTCAAATAATAGAGGTGATAATGGGCATCCTTGTTTCACTCCTGATCTTAATGGGAATGGATTTAGTTTATCCCCATTGCAGATGATATTAGCTGATGGTTTTAGATATATACTGTTTATTATTTTTAGGAATGACCCTTCTATTCCTATGCTTTCTAGTGTTTTTATTAGGAATGGGTGTTGTATTATATCAAATGCTTTTTCTGCATCTATTGAGATAATCATGTGGTTCTTGTTGGTTTGCTTGTTGATGTGGTCAATTATGTGGATAGTTTTCCTAATGTTGAACCAGCCCTGCATCCCTGGTATAAATCCTACTTGATCATGGTGGATGACCCTTCTAATCACTTGCTGGATTCGTTTTGCTAGTATCCTATTTAAGATTTTTGCATCTATATTCATTAGGGAGATTGGTCTATAATTTTCTTTCTCTGTTTTTGGCCTGCCTGGTTTTGGAATCAGTACCATGCTTGTGTCATAAAAGGAGTTTGGTAGAACTCCCTCTTTGCTTATTATGTCAAATAGTTTGTATAGTATTGGGATTAACTGTTCTCTGAATGTTTGATAGAATTCGCTGGTGAATCCATCAGGCTCTGGGGATTTTTTCTTAGGAAGTTCTTTGATGGCCTGTTGGATTTCTTTTTCTGATATGGGATTATTTAAGAAAACTATTTCTTCTTCTGTTAGTCTAGGCAATTTATATTTTTGTAAATATTCATCCATATCACCTAAGTTGGTATATTTATTGCCATATAGTTGGGCAAAGTAGTTTTTAATGATTGCCTTAATTTCCTCTTCATTGGAGGTGAGATCCCCCTTTTCATCCTTGATGCTATTAATTTGCCTTTCTTCTTTCCTTTTTTTAAATTAAATTAACCAGTATTTTGTCTATTTTGTCTGTTTTTTCAAAATACCAGCTTCTTGTCTTGTTTATTAGCTCAATAGTTCTGTCACTTTCTATTTTATTAATTTCTCCCTTAATTTTTAGGATCTCTAGTATGGTTTTCTTCTGGGGGTTTTTAATTTGTTCATTCTCAAGTTTTTTGATTTGCATTTCCAATTCCTTGGTCTCTGTCCTCCCTAATTTGTTAATATATGCACTCAGGGATATGAATTTTCCTCTAAGTACTGCCTTGGCTGCATCCCATAAGGTTTGAAAGGATGTTTCGCCGTTGTCATTTTCTTCAACGAAATTGTTAATTGTTTCTATGATTTCTTCTCTAACTATCCGATTTTGGAGTATCATGTTATTTAATTTCCAATTAATTTTTGATTTGGTCTCCATGTACCCTTGCCGATCAATATTTTAATTGCCTTGTGATCTGAAAAGGCTGCAGTTAATATTTCTGTATTTCTGCATTTGAGTGCCATGTTTCTATGACCTAGTGTATGATCTATTTTTGTGAATGTGCCATGTGGTGCTGAAAAGAAGGTGTATTCTTTTTTGTCCCTATTTATTTTTCTCCATATGTCTATTACTTCTAATTTTTCTAAGATTTCATTCACCTGTTTTACCTCTTTCTTATTTATTTTTTGGTTTGATTTATCTAAATTTGATAGTGGTTGGTTCAAGTCTCCCACTAATATGGTTTTACTGTTTATTTCCTCCTTCAATTCTCCTAGTTTCTCTATTAAAAATTTGGATGCTATACCATTTGGTGCATACATGTTTATTAGTGATATTTCCTCATTGTCTACACTTCCTTTTAGCAGAATATATTTACCTTCCCTATCCCTTTTGATCAGGTCTATTTGTACTTTGGCTTTGTCAGATATCATGATTGCAACTCCTCCCTTCTTTCTATCGGTTGAGGCCCAAAAGGTCTTACTCCAACCTTTAATTCTAACCTTGTGAGTGTCAACCCGTCTCATATGTGTTTCTTGAAGACAACATATGGTAGGGTTTTGGGTTCTAATCCAATCTGCTATTTGTCTGCGTTTTATGGGTGAGTTCATCCCATTCACGTTCAAAGTTATGATTGTTATTTGTGGATTCGCTGGCATTTTGATATCTTCCCCTAGTTCTGACCTTTCTTCTTTAGCTTTCTTCTTTTGAACCAGTGAGAAAGTGTCAGTCCCCCTAGTCCCCTCCCTTGAGATGCTTCCCTTTCTAGCCCCTCCCTTTTTATGCTCCCTTCCCCTCCCCCCTTTCCTTCCCTCCCTTTTTGTACTCCCTCCCCCCCTCCTTGATTTTCCTTTCTTTCTTGCCCTAATGGATAAGATAGAATTCAGGATCCCACTGGATCTAGATGTTCTTCCCTCTCAGATTTGATTTCACTGAGAGTAAGGTTTAAGTAATTCCACTTCACGCTCTCTTCCACTCCTTCTCATATGAGAGTTCTTGCCCTCCCCTTCCCATGTGTATCTTTATATGGGAAAGATTATTTTATTGATTCCCCCCCTATTTCTTGAAGTTAATCTTAGTATTATCGCGGTTCCCCCTCCCTTTTCCTTTCTTTGCCCCCACTTTCCCCAAATCTTCTTAATGCCCCAATCTTTCCCTATGCTTGTTTCTTCTAACTACTCTCATGATGATACAATTTATGAGTTACAGAAAACATTTTCCCCACATATTAATATATATAATGTGATGTAAATGTAGTCCTTATAGAAGAGAGTTTGACTTAAAGAAAAAGATAAGATTTATCTCCTTTTCCCTTTCTTTCATATTTACCTTTTCATGTTTCTCTTGCTTTCTGTGCTTGGATATCGAACTTTCCACAGAGCTCTGGTCTTTTCTTAGCAAATGCTTGGAAATCTTCTATTTTGTTGAATGCCCATACTTTCCCCTGGAAGTATATAGTCAGTTTTGCTGGGTAGTTGATTCTTGGTTGGAGACCCAGCTCTCTTGCCTTTCTAAATATCGTGTTCCATGCTTTGCGGTCTCTTAGTGTGTTAGCCGCTAAGTCATGTGTGATCCTTATGGGAGCCCCCTTATATGTGAAGCTCTTCTTCTTGGCTTCTTGTAGGATTTTCTCCTTTACTTGGAAGTTCTTGAATTTGGCAATTACATTCCTAGGCGTTGTCTTTTGGGGATTTAGTATAGAAGGTGTTCTATGAATCCTTTCTATTTCTATTTTGCCCCCTTGCTCCAGAACGTGGGGGCAATTTTCTTTTATAATCTCCTGTAGAATAATATCCAGTTTGTTGTTTACCTCTGGTTTTTCTGGGAGACCGATAATACAGAGATTTTCTCGTCTTCCTCTGTTCTCCAGGTCCGTGACCTTCTCAGTGAGATATTTTATGTTTTCTTCCAATTCATTAATTATTTGGGTTTGCTTTATTGATTCTTGCTGTTTTATCATCTCACTTTCTTCGAGGTGCTTAATTCTGGTCGTTAGGGACTGGTTTTGCTTTTCAGCCTTGTCTGCCCTTCTATTGGATGCTTCGAGTTCTTTTTCCAATTGAGCATTCTTCTCTGTCAGACAGCTGATCTCTTTCTCCCATTTTTCTTTCCAGGTTTCCATCTTTTGGATAAGTTCCAGTTTGAGATCTTCCAGAGCTTGTTGATAGTTTCCATTTTGGGAGGCGTGTTCTGAATTTTTTTGGATTTCCTCCTCATTCTCCTCTTTTCCTTGGGTACTTCCACCATAAAAGTTTTAAATAGTCACTTTTTTCCCTTTCTTCCTGGAGGCTTGATTTTGGGCCATGTGAGCCATCCCTTTGGTGATTTTATTCCCCTTTCCTTTTTGGTCTGGGGTCTGGGTTATATGAGCGGTTTTTCTGTGAATTTAGGTTGCTTCAGACTAGTTCTTCCCAGCCTCCGAGGTTTCTTAGAGCGCTGGGTCCCTGATCACAGCCACACTGCCCAGGTGTTCAGCTCCACCCAGATAATCAGGGAGTGGTCCGCGGTGTTCAGCGCAGCCCGCCCCAAGTATAGTTCCGCTGGATTCTCCAGTGAAAGCGCCCTGAGATGTTTTTTTCCTGGCAGTCCCCAGATCCCAAGGACCCTGGAGTGCCCCCCCCCAGACAGAGATGCTCCCCACCCACTCGCTGTCCCGGTGAGCGCTCAGGTAGCTCACTCTGGTTTAGTGGGGGAGGTGGGGTGGGGGAAGGGCGGCTCAGTTCACTTTTCTCTGCAAGCTTTTCCTTCTTATTTTAGTGTGGAAATGTTCAAGCCCCACGTACCTTTGCCTCTGTGGGGTACTGGGGAGTCCTTCTGTTCCTCCAAAGGTGATTTTATGCTCCTTTGATGTAGTCTATTTTGTTCGGTGCCAGGGAGAGGAAGCGTGTGGCGTCTAGATTGCAGCCATGATTACCAGGAAGTCGATAGCAACAGTTTTTAAGAGCTACCAATGACCTCTTTTCTTATAGGGATACATGACATTTTAAATTATTGAGTCTCTTGAAAAAAAAATTGGTCTTGTTTTGTTTTTCTTTTTCCCATCATTTTTAATTACCTTAAGATGATTCTCTTGAGTTCTGTTCTTGGACATCAGATATTCTTTTCAGGTCTTGTATTTTCTTTATGAATGCTTGGAATTCTTCTATCGTGTTGAATGACCATAGTTTCCCCTGTAAGAATATAGTCAGTTTTGATGGGTATTTGATTCTTGGTTGTAGACCTTGTTCCCTTGTTTTCCAGAATATCCTAATCCATGCCTTTTGGCCCTTCAGTGTGGATGCACCCAGATCCTGTATTATCCTCACTGTGTTTCCGTAGTATCTGAATGTCTTCTTGGCAGTTTGTAATATCATTTTTTGGTCTGATAGTTTTTTAATTTGGCCATAACATTCCTGGGTGTTGTCAGTTGGGGATTAAATACAGGAGGTGTTCTGTGGATTCTCCACTTTCCCCTCTTGTTCTAGGATATTGGGACAGTTTACATGAATAATTTCCTGTAGAACTATGTACAGGCTTTTTCTTTTGTCATGGTCTTCTGGTAGACCAATGATTGTTAAATTGCCTCTTCTCAAAAGATTTTCTAAATCGTCTGTTTTGTGAATGAGATGCTTCACATTTTCCTCAATTTTTTATTCTCTTTGTTTTGTTTTATAGAGTCCTGCTGCCTTGTGAGGTCACTTAATTCCAGTTGTTTTATTCTGGTTCTTAAAGACTGGATTTCATCCCTGGCTTTTTGGTCATTCTTTTCTTTCTGGTCTGATTGTATTTGAAGGTTGTCTTTCATCCCCTTTACCCCATCTTTCATCTCCTTTGACTCATCTTTCATCTCCTTCACCTCGTTTTCCAGCTGGTTGATTTTGGCTTTCAAGCCAGTATTTTCTCATTTTAGTTCAACTGCCCCTCTTTCCAGATGACTTATCTTAATTTTTAAGTTCTTTTCCCAATTGTCTTTAGCCTCTCTTAATTGTGTTTTGAGTTCTTCCACAGCCTGTATCCAATTCGCTTGGATTTCTGGTTTATCTTTTGCTGATCTCTCCCCCTCTCTTCCTTTTGCTGTGTAGAAGCTGTCTATTGTAGTTTCTTCTTTTTCTGTTGTTTGCTCAAAATCACCCCTCCTTACTTCCCATATTTGTCTGTGCTTTTGTTCCTCTCTTTTTTTTTTTTTTTTGTTTTGGGGACTTCTGTCAGTCTCCCCTCTTGGAGCTTTAACAGGAGATCTCTCGGTGTAGTCTCTGGTGGTGGGTTGTTGGGGTTTGAGCTTCCCTGTCCTCTGGAGGCTTTTGATTGGATTGAAGTCCAGCAGTAAATGAGGATGGGTGTGGAGCCTGGGCTTCCCTGAGTCCTGGAGACTTTTGATGGGATTAAATTCAGCTTAGTTGGGCTGGGTGTGCTCTGAGTCCTAAACTTCCTGGAAGGCTGGAGCAAATATGGAGGATCTCCACAGCTCTGTCCAGGCTGCCAGATCTATGCTCTCTCTCTAGCTCCTTCTCGGCCATCTGTGTTGGACCCTCTGTACTTGGCACAGCCCTGCTCACAAGGTATGTCCTTCAGACCAGCACCTTTGCCCGCCCAGAAGTTCCCACTCCAGCTGGAATTTCAACACTCTGGGGGGGGGGGGGGCGGGTCCTGGGACCTTCCTTCTACCTTCCCCTTAAACCCAAGTGTTTTCAGATTCTGGCTTTTCAGGGGGTGTACCTTTTAAATTAAGTCCAGCAGGAGGGTTACTTGGCTCTCTCTTGTTGTTAAGTTTGATTTTCAGTCCCCTGGGTGCATTCAGTTTGTGATCGGTTAGGTAGGGTATTCAGAGGTCTGAACTTCTACTCTTTCTAGGCCTCCATCTTGACTCCACCTTCCCTCAAGTTTCTTTGGATAATTCATTTTTAAACTTGTTATTTTAGTTTTTATTTTTATTTAAAATTAAGTTAGCAAAGTTTTGCCTTCCTTAATTTGATGATTAAAAGTAATATTTTTAATCTGGCCTTAGAAATTTTCTATCTGTGTGACTCTGAGCAAGTCACCTAACCACCATTGCCTAGTCATGTACTTATTGCTTTTCTGCCATGTACACAGTATCAATTCTAAGACAGAATGTAAGGTTTTTAAAGGTAGTATTTTTTAGGTTTAAAGGTCCAATAAGTCTTTACCTTAACTTGGTGCATATTCTAAAGAAACCTGTTATAGGCACCTATTTCAAGAGTATACACCCATGATGGAAAACAAAGGTAGATCACTGATCTATGAAGACTAAAGGATACTTATTGTATAGTCTACATGCTCAGATAGTATTTGATGATGTTTTTACAAAGTCCCTGAGAAAAGACTCCAATATTTTGAGAACCTCTATGCCATACCACTCATTGAAGTAAATAGACAAGAATCATGTAGGATAAAAGGAAATAGTTTATAGGTTTTGACTTATATTAATGGATGGAAAAAGCCAACAAATGGGAATACTTATTGAATGGGGAACTGTAGGCATCAAATTGATCACTGCAAAGCCTTTTCATGTAGAAATCCTTTTGACCTTTTCTTGGTATGCATTATTGGACCTTTCCAATCCATTTTATACTATATAAAGAAGTAATCAAGAAGTTGGTGATAGTACAGTGAGAATTTAGGTTGCAGAAGATTCAAAGAGTAAGCCTTAAAAACTTGCTCTGTAAAGCAATGATTAGGAAATAATAGTTGTAACAATGAAGTAGAGACCAAATCCAGCTTAATTAGAATTTTATTGAAGTCTATAACAAAAAATATTTTTCATAATAAATAGAACATTTTAATGTGTTTGGCATTTTATTGTTCAATTTACCTTTCAATTTTGCAATTTTAGTTGATCAAGCCCTACTATTTTTAGTTTCTATTTGTTAGTGTCTTTCCTAGGACACATTGCCATACACAATTACTTCTTTAATTAGCTTTGACTCATTAATCTTTACCTCTTCTGCTTTTTTGTTCAGAAAAAAACAACTCATCATTCTATTTGTAGAGCATAATTCAAATGTTGCAAAAGGTTTTTTGCTGATTGCTTTATCTTATTTTTTTTAACATTATTTTATTTGGCCAGATCCAACATTATTCATTGGAAACAAAGAACATTTTCTTTTCCTGCCTCGCCCCCTCCCACCACCTCTCCCATAGCCGACACATGATTCCACTGGGTATCACATGTGTTCTTCATTCGAACCCAATTCCGTGTTGTTGGTATTTGCATTATAGTGTTCATTTAGAGTCTCTCCTCAGTCATGTCCCTTCCACCCCTGTAGTCAAGCAGTTGCTTTTCCTTGGTGTTTTTACTCCCACAGTTTGTCCTCTGCTTGTGGATAGTGTTTTTCTTCTAGATCCCTGAAGATTGTTCAGAGACATTGCATTGTCTCTAATGGAGAAGTCCATTATCTTTGATTGTACCACAGTGTATCAGTCTCTGTGTATAATGATTTCCTGGTTCTGTTCCTTTCACTCTGCATCACCATCTGGAGGTTGTTCCAGACTCCATGGAATTCCTCCACTTTATTATTCCTTTTAGCACAATAGTATTGCATCACCAACATATACCACAATTGGTTCAACCATTCCCCAATTTAAGGGCATCCCCTCATTTTCCAATTTTTGCCACCACAAAGAGTGCAGCTATGAATATTCTTTTTCCTTATTATCTCTTTGGGGTACAAACCCAGCAGTGCTACGACTGGATCAAAGGGCAGACAATCTTTTATCACCCTTTGGCCATAGTTCCAAATTACCCTCCAGAATGGTTGGATCAATTCACAACTCCACCATCAATGAATTAGTGTCCCTACTTTGTTGCATCCCCTCCAGCATACATTACTTTCCATAGCTGTCATGTTGACCAGTCTGCTAGGTGTGTGGTGATACCTCACAGCTGTTTTGATTTGCATCTCTCTGATTATAAGAGATGTAGAACACTTTTACATGTGCTTATAAATACTTTTTATTTCTTTGGCTGAGAACTGCCTGTTCATGTCTCTTGTCCATTTATCAATTGGAGAATGGCTTGATTTTTTGCACAATTCATTTAGCTCTTTGTAAATTTGAGTAATTAAACTTTTGTCAGAGGTTTTTATGAAAATTCCTTCCCAATTTGTTGCTTTCCTTCTGATTTTAAATACATTGGTTTTGTTTGTACAAAAACTTTTTAATTTGATATATTCCAAATTATTTATTTTGAATTTTATGACACTTTCTAAGTCTTGCTTGGTTTTAAAATCTTTCCATTCCCAAAAGTCTGACATGCATACTATTCTGTGTTCACCTAATTTTCTTATAGTTTCCTTCTTTATGTTCAAGCCAGTCACCCATTTTGAATTTATCTTGGTGTAGGCTGTGAGGTGTTGATCTAAACCTAATCTTTCCCACACTGTCCTCCAATTTTCCCAGCAGTTTTTATGAAATGATGGATTTTTGTCCCAAAAGCTGGGTTCTTTGGGTTTGTCCTATACTGTTCTGCTGAGGTCACTTAACCCGAGTCTATTCCACTGAACCTCCTTTCTGTCTCTTAGCCAGTACCAAATTGTTTCGATGACAGCTGCTTTATAATATAGTCTGAGATCTGGGACTGCATGGCCCCCTTCCTTTGTATTTTTTTTTCATTGTTTCCCTGGATATCCTTGATCCTTTGTTCTTCCAAATGAACTTTGTTATGTTTTTTTCTAAATCAGTAAAAAAAAATTTTTGGAAGTTCAATGGGTATGGCACTAAGTAGATGAATAAGTTTGGGTAGAATGGTCTTTTTTATTATATTGGCTCATCCTACCCATGAGCAGTTAATGTTCTTCCAATTGTTCAAGTCTAGTATCAACCCACTTCATATGTGTTTCTTGAAGACAACATATGGTAGGGTTTTGGGTTCTAATCCAATCTGCTATTTGTCTGCGTTTTATGGGTGAGTTCATTCACTTTCAAAGTTATGATTGTCACTTGTGGATTCCCTGGCATTTTGATATCTTCCCCTAGTTTTGACCTTTCTTCTTTAGCTATATCCTTTTGAAGCAGTGATTTACTTAAGTCAGTCCCCCTAGTCCTCTCCCTTGATATGCTTCCCTTTCTAGCCCCTCCATTTTTATGCTCCCTTTCCCTCCCCCCTCTCCTTCCCTCCCTTTTTATACTTCCTCCTCCTCCCCCTCCTTGATTTTCCTTTCTTTCTTACCCTGTTGAATAAGATAGAATTCAGGATCCAACTGGATCTAGATGTTCTTCCCTCTCAGAGTTGATTTCACTGAGAGTAAGGTTCAAGTAATACTACTTCACACTCTCTTCCTCTCCTTCTCATATGAGAGTTCTTCCCCTCCCCTTCCCATGTGTTTCTTTGTATGGGAAAGATTATTCTATTTAGCCCCCCCATTTCTTGAAATAAATCTTAGTATTATCAATGATTCCCCCCTCCCTTTTTTACTTTGCCCCCATTTCACCAAACCTTCTTAATGCCCCAATCTTTCCCTATGCATGATTCTTCTAACTACTCTTATGATGCATACAATTTTTGAGAGTTACACAATACATTTTCCTGACATATTTATATATATAATTTGATGTAAATGTAGTCCTTATAGAAGAGAGTTTGACTTAAAGAAAAAGATAAGATTCACCTCCTTTTCCATTTCTTTCATATTTACCTTTTCATGTTTCTCTTGCTTTCTTTGATTTGATATCAAATTTTCCACTAAGTTCTGGTCTTTTCATAGCAAATGCTTGGAAATCTTCTATTTTGTTGAATGCCCATACTTTCCCCTGGAAGTATATAGTCAGTTTTGCTGGGTATTTGATTCTTGGTTGGACACCCAGCTCTCTTGCCTTTCTAAATATAGTGTTCCATTCTTTGCAGTTTCTTAGTGTTTTAGCCGCTAAGTCATGTGTGATCCTTATGGTAGCCCCCTCCCTATATCTGAAGCTCCTCTTCCTGGTTTCTTGTAGGATTTTCTCCTTTTCTTGGAAGCTCTTGAATTTGGCAATTACAATCCTTGGTGTTGTCTTTTGGGGATTTAGTATAGAGGGTGTTCTATGAACCCTTTCTATTTGTTTTTTGCCCCCTTGCTCCAGAACATTTGGACAATTTTCTTCTATAATCTCCTGTAGTATAACATTAATATTTTTGTTTATCTCTGGTTTTTCGGGCAGACCAATAATTTTCATGTTGTCTCTTCTTCCTCTGTTTTCCTGCTCTGTGCCCTTTTCAGTGGGATATTTTATGTTTTCTTCTAATTCATTAATTTTTTAACTTTGCTTTATTAATTCCTGCTGTTTTGCAAGCTCACTGTCTTCCAGTTGCTTAATTCTGGTCGTTAGGGACTGGTTTTGCTTTTCAGCTTTGTCTGCCCTTCTATTAGATGCTTACAGCTCTTTCTCCAATTGTGAAGTCTAGTCTATCAGACTGCTGATCTGTTTCTCCCATTTTTCTTTCCATAAGGTTTCCATGTTCTGGATAAGCTCCAATTTGAGTTCTTCCAGAGATTGTGGATAGTTTCCATTTTGGGAAACCTTTTCATTTTTTTTTTTTTGGATTTCATCCTCTTTCTCTTCTTTTCCTTGGGTACTCCCTCCATAAAAGTTTTCAATAGTCTCTTTTTTCCCTTTCTTCTTGGAGGCTTGATTTTGGGCTGTGTTAGCCATTTCTTTGGTGGTTTTATTCCATTTTCCTTTTTGGACTGAGGTCTGGGTGATATGGGTGGGTTTTCTGTGAATTTAGGTTGCCTCATACTAGTTCTTCCCAGCCTCCGAAGTGTCTTAGAGCACAGGCCACTGTGTTCAGTGCAGCCACCCCTCTGCTCAGCTCAACTTCTCCTGTATTCAGCGCAACTGCCCCTCTTTTCAGTGCAGCCTCCCATGTGCTTAGCGCAGGATTTTCCCCTTAAACCACCCTGAGAGTTCATTTCCTAGTAGTCTTTAGATCCCAAGGACCCTGGTGTGCCCCCACAGACAGAGATGTTCCTCACTTACTCACTGTCCCAGTGAGTGCTCTGATATCTTACTCTGGTTTGGTGGGGGATGTGGGGGGTGGGTGGCTCAGTTCATGTTTTTGTGCAAGCTTTTCCTCCTTCTTATAGTGTGGAAATGTTCAAACCCCACGTACCTTCATTTCTGTGGGATACTGGAGAGTCCCTCCATTCTTCCAAAGGTATTTTTTATGCTCTTTTGAGGTAGTCTATTTCGTTCAGTGCCGGGGAGAGGAAGCGATTTGTGTCTAGATTGCAGCCATGTTTACCCAGAAGACTCTTTATCTTATTTTTTGTAAGATAATAAAGTATCCCTTGTCAATCTATTTTTATCATCCTATTTGCTGAGACAAGTGGGAATAATGAAGAAAGCCCAGAGATGTTTGTTGTTGTTTTTGTTATTGCTGTTATATTTTAGGCAAGCTGTAACCTCATTGAGTCTAGTATGCAGATTATTGGAATATTTACATTTAAATAATGTACATGATCTTAGCTTATTGAATAAAATTATGGATCAATAAGAAAAGAGCAGAGGAAGGGAAACAAATAACCTTAAGGTTTTATCATGTGTTCAATCAATAATTGGCATATATATAAGGAACTAAATAAAATATCCCCAAATTCCAGATCTTGAGCAATTTAGAATGAGATAAGATAATTCCTAATCTCAATTATCTTCCACTGCACTATTATGACACAGTAAGCTTTAGGACATCCCAACATCTTGGAAAATCTCAAGACTGGAATCTGGTCATGAATTGTCAGCAGAAAGTAAGTTTAGATCACTTCAGAAAGGCTCATTATCTTGACTTGATCTTCATTCTGGAACTGGAATATTTTAATTTTCTTTTATTATGTATTTTAAGGAATGAAGGAATATCAGGTTTGTCGGTCAGTTGCTAAATTGGAAATTCTCAAGGCTTGAAATTCTGGGAGAATATTTTGATACCCCAAATCAATTATTGTTATTTATAGTAAAGCAATATGATACAGTCTTTGTTTGAAATCAGGGAAGACAGGATGAAAATTGAACTAGTTATTAAAACATAGATGAATCATTTAGCTTCACATGCCTTAGTTTCTTCATGTAAAAAATAAAGTACTAATGCATGTCTTTTCATCAGAGACTACTCAGTCTCTGATGTTTGATGATATGGTATTTGTAAATAACTTTGAAAACTTGAAAAGTTTTTATTTTGCTTTTACTTTTTTTTTTTTGTGGAAACATCAAACTGGAAACTAAGTAAATTCTCATCAGTTGGAAAATGACTATTTTTTTATCGTACATGGAATAATATAACAAGTAAAAGAAATTATGAATTTGAAGAATTTGAAGAATCATGAAAATAGTTATATGAACTACTGAAAATGTACTAAGCAAAACCAAGAAAAGATAACACGCAATGATCACAATGATTTACCTTGAAGACAACATAAGGAAATACTATATAATTATAACATGCATGCAAGTTTATTCTCTCCTTTACATCTTATTATACTTGCATGCATGTAAATTCTCTCCTTTACACTACTAAAATTAGCACCAAGGGAAACAAATGATAGCCCTAACCCTAATCCTGACCCTAAATTCCATTCTTTTTAGATGTGGAAAGCTATAGTGAACTTGATTGATGTGTTGATTAATTTTACTGAAATTTCTTAGCATATTAAACTATTTAAAAAACAAAATATATGAGTAATTATTTTAAAACTTTAAAACCTTCTACAAATTAGACTTATTTTAAGGCCCATCCCAGATTGATTTGGTTTTCAAAATAAAAAAAAAAAACTCTCACACAACCTTTGTTTTCTCTCTCTTTCTCTCTGTCTTTGTCTCTGGCTCTGTTTCTTTCTCTCTCTCTCTCTCTCTCTCTCTCTCTCTCTCTATATATATATATATATATATATATATATATATATGTATATATGATGTGTATATATATATGCATATGTGTGTATAATGTGAATTATGTGTATGAATATATAACAAATGAAAAAATAAAAATACATTTCTTTAAAACTAAATAAAATATAGTATATCACTTAAAATTTATAGTATGGGACAATAAGGCATTGATTGACTAATGGTTTGGTCAAGTCACATATTTAATAATTGAAGATTTCGGAAGTGCTTAATGTATATTAACATATTTGATTCACATAGTAATCTTGTGAAAATAATATTATTAACTTAATTTTATGAGGAAAATTAGGCTGAAATAAGTGAAATTGCTTCTAATATGTGTAGGAGGTGGCATTCAAATTTAAGTATACCCATTTCTAAATCCAACACTCTACTATATTCTCTCATTGTTGTTACTCTGTCATGTCTGACTCATCATGACCATATTTGAGTTTCTCTTGGCAAAGATAATGGTGTAGTTTGTCATTTCTTTCTCTAGCTTATTTTACAGATGAGAGAACTGAGGCAAACTGGGATAAGTGATTAGTAAGTAACTGAGGCCTTATTTGAACTTCCTGATTTCAGGATCAGCACTATCTATACTGTACCTCCTTGCTGCCCTCACCTATACCTGCCTCCAAAGGAGAGACAGACATTCATTGAGCAGAGGCAGAGAGAGAGATAGACAGACAGACAGACACAGATAGAGACAGACAGAGACAGACAGAGAATTTGTTAACTATTTCTATGTGCCAGCTAATGTGTTAAGCACTGGGAATAAAAATAAATACAAATATTGAGGGTTCAGAAGTGATTTGTGGTTGTCCTGGGCACTTTCTATAGTAGAAATTCAGGGAAGTAACTTATCAATTGAAGGAAATGCAAACAAGGCCAGAGGTGAAAAACTCTGTAAAAGGGAGAGGAAAGCCTGATCCAAGAATACATTTTATTTCTCCTTTCTGATATGTCTAGGCAAAGCATGAAACTATTCCTCACCACAAGAAAGAAAATACTTTCTTCCCTGCTGTTTGGGAAAAGAAATACAGATTTTATCCTTTTCACATAACCCTTTAGATGTTGGATAGTAGTAGGTCTAAACAACTCAATGACTGGAGTAATTTAAACATTGCATGTCATATAAATAGATTTTAGGCTTTATCCCATAACTTCAAATCATCTAGTTCAGTGCCCTCATGTTACAATTTGAGCAAATTAGGGAAGAACAAAGTTAAATGACAAACACAAGACTGTTCAGTTAGTAAATATCAAGGAGGTATCTGAATTTGACTTTTCTGCAGTCAAAACCAGTGCTTTTCCTATTGTACCATATTATCTGGGCTGAGATCTGATTTTTTAATGTAAGTCTAAGACATTTCAAGAGAAAGAGAAACCAGAGAGAATAAAATTCTCTTCTTTATCTTTCCATAATTCAAGTTGTAGAATTGTAGATAGTCCTGCATTACTTTACAGGATCATTATTTTGTTTGTTTTGGAAGTATTTTTCTTCTTTTTTCCCCTTAAAAATCAAACCTCAGAGGGCTTGATTATTTCTTATTTGATATGATGGCTGAAAACCAGACAAGTGTCACCAGGTGAACAAACATGAATCACTAGAACTAAAAGACCATAAATGCAGCGGAGGCTAAGAGAGCAACCAGCACCTGTGATAAGGTCTTTGTTTTGCTATTCCTGCTACTTATTTGTTCTTCTGCTCCTTCATTTCCTTTGGATTTTCTGGTTAAATGTCGCTTGAGTGCAACTTCTCCTTGACGAACATATTTCCTGGCTGTTGAAAGTTTTTAACAGTTGAATGTATGGACTTTAGATAATACACCTTTAGGTCCTTGAATTCTATTGCTTATTTAGTCTTTGACCCAGTGCTATTCAAAAGCTTCATGTTTCACATATACTCTGCCTCCTTGGTCTTAAAATAGTGTCTCAATCCCACACTTTTATCATAAGTTAGTGATGTTCTCAAGAAGGTCATAAAGAGCAATAGTCAGGCTTATTTTTTTTTCAATATGTGCTAATTCTCACCATAGTTTTCTGCCAAACAAACAAAAAAGGATCCCTTATTGTCTCATCTCCATACATTAATTTATTCCTCTAAATGATTATATAGTACATTACCAATGATGTTGATTTTAGTATAAATTATGTGTTGTTATCATGTTTCTAAATGCCTCACATTTCCTTCATGGTTTCATTTAGTTTTTAGTCTTCATATAATTTCATTTCAGGGGTATATGGGATATTCAAGGAAGACTAGTACCTCTGATGTGAATATTTGCCAAGCCCTTTTCAGGACTTTTTTCCTCATTTGATGACCTCCTGAGCCACCCATCTTTCACATATGGCTCCAAGAAGTTGCAGATTGCTGTGGCCACAACCTGGTCAATGGTCTCTGGAGGTAGACTAAATCAGGTTGAGGGTAATAGGTTGAGTGAATTAGGGAAGTGTCTATCTATGATATATGAAGATTTCTCCTGCTGGAAGGGGTGAATGAGAACTATTTGTTCCAGTGATCATGAAGGCTGAGGAAGCAAGCATTGTGAAGCAATTAGAGCTTGTTCAGACATCAAAGAAGAGTAGGTCATCATTTGCACAAGTCTTAGATGACTGGAAGAGATTGAGACAGGACTTTTTGCAACTCTATTTCACTTAAATGAGTTATGTACAAGTCAAAAAAAAAAAAACATCACCAGTGATGTCAGTTTCCTCCTCTTTGAGTACAAAGAACATCCAACCAAACAATTTCATTTTATCTCAATAAACACTGGATACCATTGTTAAATTAACATCTTTGTGAGAGACAGTATACTTTTACTAGATAGAAAGTTGGCATTGCTTGAGTGAGGAAGACCTGGTTACTTGAAACTCTATGTAATTTGACCTGAGGAAAGTCACTGAAACTCTCAGTACGTCCAGGTAACTTTCTAAGATTATAAATTGCAGAGGAGGGTATGATCTTCATTTCTAGAGTGAGACCCTTATTGGGAGACTCTACACCTTGTGAAATAAGTCTAGTTAAACACACACACACACACACACACACACACACACACATACACACACAAACCTCCACAAAACTATTATGTATCAAATATTGTGAAAGATGTCATAGCATACATTTACTTTTTTACTCTGAACATTTAAAACATATTTTAATAGACCTAGATAGTACAATTTCCCTAATTAGATTTTGATTGCTATAAAAATTGGAAACAAATTCTCCAGGGAGGCATTTTTGTGTGATTACACTCTCCAAAGAAACAGACATTGTAAGCATGTAATAAGAGAGAGAGTCTGTGGAAAATTCCATATCTATTAATGTTTTTACAAAATTATACTCAAATCTCTATTTTGCTTTGGATCCAGAGCTTTAGGCTCAGTAACAGTAGTTATTGTTTTGGGACCATTTTTGTTTGTTTGTTTTTAAGAAGAAAAGTGAATAAGGAATTCCTGAAGTAGCATACTTTGATTGCCCTGGTTTTCAGTACTAATGGCCCTTCTCTCTCTGCTCCTCGTCTACAGCTCATCATACCTTGGCAATCATTACTTTTACACTCATCATACCTTGGCAATCATTACTTTTATAAACCTTACAATGATGCTGTCTACTAAACTTATTCAGATTCTTTAAAAATATTAACATAATTTTTTGCCACCTACATTTCCCAATATATGTTTTTCCCATACCCTCACAGAGTTAGCTTTTACTTAAAAAATGAATAAATAAGATTTTATAATGTGAGAAACATAAAAAAGAGCTGAAAAAAAACTAGTTAACACATCAACTTAGGACATTAAATCCATTATCCTATACAATCCCATCTCTGCAAAAAATGAAAAGAAATTTGATTTTTATACTTTGGAACCAAACTTTGTCATTATAATTTTATAGTATTCAGTATGGATGCTATTCTTCACATTTACATTGCTATTGTCTTTGTTTTTTTATCATTTTCCTGGTTCAGCTTACTTTATTTTGCATCAGTTCCTAAGTATTTTTTGCCTCTTTAGTCTTCATAGTGTGTAATTAGAAATCTTGAACCCTTGTACTTCATCTTCCAGAATCCTTTTCCCTTCATCCAGGTTGCATCCTCATGTTTGGTAAATAAGTAGTGTGTAACTCTGCCCTTTCAAAGGCAGAAGGGATTTTTTTCTTTGATGTAAGGAGATACACTTCTTACTCACTTTAATAATATAATTCCAATTGCTTTTCCCAAATACTTGGAGCTATAGCAATATCTTGGGAGAGTGTCTGTCATTCCCCCTCTTATACTAATTAACATTTTCCCATTTTATCCAATATTCTGGGTTTGAAGAAAAACACAAGAATTGCTTTTTTTTGCATTTCTCTTCTTAGTGATTTTGATCAGTCTTCCATATGGTTATTATGGTTGTTTATGGATGTTAATAATTTGCAATTTTATTTTGAGAATGGTATATCCATGTCTGTAGTATACCCACAGGACTATGTGCTTAACTTTAACCAGGCAGTGACAATCTCACCCAAGATACTTTAGTATTATGTTTAATGTTGTTTTCATTTGAAATCACTGTGTATTTGTTATTTTGGCCTTACTTTTTTCATGATATATCTCATCATTTAAATGATACCCTATTTCACAAAATATTTCATATTCATCATTCTTTACGGTATAATAACATTCTACTTATATACAACAATTGTTGAGCTATTTCTCAATTGTATACACAGTTTATTTCAAACACTTTTACTTTTTCAAACAGTGATGCCATGAATATTTGGGGGGGGGACAGGTCTTTTATCTCCTCTTTGATAATTTGTTGTGCATATAAACTTAGTAGTGTATTAAAGTCAAGTCAATAAGCATTTATTAGGTGCTTATTATGTGTCAGGCATTTACTAAGCACTGGGAATACAAACCCAAACAGAAAGAAAAACAGTTCTGCCATTAAGGAGCTTATATCATAATGGGGAAAGACAATGCAAAGAAAGGAACTGAAAAGTAAGACAATGGGTGCCAGGAAGAACCAGTACAGGGGTATCAGAGAGTAGTTCTGGGAGAATCAGGAATGCATCCAGGAGTAGAATGAAGGAATAACTTCTAGGCCTTTATCTTAAAATAGAAGTTCTTTTTATGTGTTTATTTTTTAAACTCTTGCCTACTGCCTTGAAATATTACTTCCAAGATAGGAGAAAGGCAAGGGTTATGCAATCAGGGGTAAGTGATTTGCCCAGGGTCACATAGCTAGGAAGTACCTGAGATCAAATTTGAACCCAGGTTTTCCTGACTCAAGGCTTTATCCATTGAGCCACCTAGCTGACTCCTGGAAAAGCATTCTTTCAATGTAGGTAGTCCTAATGAATTGCCTATAATGCAGAAACCTTAAATGATCTCCCAGGGTTATAGAAGCAGTATAAGTCAGAGGAAGGGATTGTACCCAGGTTTCTTGGGGGCTTAAAGCTCAGCTCCTTTATCTACTGTATAACACTATCTCCTGTTAACTAAAATGGTAGGAAACAGGTCACATTTTCACTGGCACTGACTTACCTTGTCAGTTTTCCCAAAGGCCCATCGTAACTGGTAATTAAGGGAAACTGATCAGTTTTTATTAGTCTCTCAATCAAACTGATGAAATTATATATTATTAGGATCATATCTTCTTGGTTATAGTCTCTATTGAGAGTAGATGGAATATATTTTAATATGGTGATCAAGGTGCTTCCATATGATTAGTTGATTGAAGCTTGAGAAGAAGGGCTCTTGTCAAAACTGTCACATTCTTTTCCTTTACCTTTTTTTTCCCACTTTTTCTTGCATAGCCAGACTAGATTGCATCAAAGTGGGGAGGTGATTTATCCCTTTCTGTACTCCCAGAACAAAAACTAATACTGTGCATGAGGAACAAGCTATTGTTCCTCAAGTAAGTTTTAGCATGTTCTTGGATCTGCTTCCTAGCTTCTTACCTTGTCTTTCTATTTCCTTTTCTCAGTGAAAGTCAAAGACTGAACACACTGAGATTGAATGATTGAATCCTTGGGCATTATTCAGTGCTAAATGTCAAGATTTAGATTTTCTAGTTGCCAGGCATTTTGAGGTCAAGCTCCCTGAATTTAAGAGATAAATACTCAGTTTCTAGAAGAAAATTTCCTTAAAATTGCATTTTTTTGAGAAGAGGATTTCTTTTGAAGATAATCTTATAGCTGAAGGACAAAATTCATGCCATGATAGTCATGATATCTAGATCTTGATAACCCTTTGTAATATTGATCATTTATGAAAGTTTATGGTGACTAAGGAAAGTGGAAATATTTGTTCAGCAATTGCACAAATTATTTTTAGTTTGAGAGGATGAAGATAATGACACTAATGGGTTATTTCTTTGTTTTAAAAAAACTTCTTTATTTTCAATATTCCTTTTTAAAATTTTAGCTTTAAATTCTTTCCCTCTCTCACCCTACCCCAACTCATTGAGAAGGAAATCAATATGATACCAAATTATCTATGTGAAGTCATATTAAACATTTCCATATTAGCAATATTGTAAATACAAAAACAGGAAATAAAGCAAATGAGGGAAAATAAAAGTATGCTTCTATATGCATTCTGAGTTTACTTTTTTCTCTTTGAAAAAGTATAATTGGTTTTGCTTGGAGGTTATTCTTGGTTGTAATTCTATTTTTTTTACCTTCCAGAATATCATATTTCAAGCCCTTAATTCCTTTAATGGAAAGGTGCTAAATATTGTGTGATATTGAATATGGCTCCTCAATATTTAAATGATTTCTTTCTGAATGCTTACAATATTTTCTCTTTGACTTTGGATATCTGGAATTTGTCTATAATATTTTGAGAGGGTTTCATTTTGGTAAATTGGTAGAATCTTTTAAAATTCTATTTTACCCATTGGTTCTAGGATATTAAGGAAGATTTCATGATTTATTGAAATATAATATTTAGGTCCTTTGATCATGATATTCTAGCAGTCAAAAATTCTTTTCAATATTTTTTTTATTTTCCCAATTATATGTAATAATATTTATATACATTTTCTGAAATTATAATATTTAGATTATCTCCTCCATCCTTCAGATGATAAACTATTTAATCTAGGTTATACATGTATTATCTTGAAAAACATATCTCCATATTGGTTTTGTTGTGAGAGAATTCTCATATAAAACTAAAATTCCAAAATAGAAACACACACAAATAAAATGAAAAATAGTATGTATTTTAAAAATCAAATTACATTTCTCTCAATTACATGTAAAAATAGTTTCCAATATTTAAAAAAAAATTGAGTCTCAATTTTTTCCTTCTCTTCACCTTCCTACCCTTTGCTGAGATAGTAAGCCATCTGATATAGATTTTACATGTGCAACCATTTTTCCATATTCATCCTTTTGTGGAAGGAAACCAGAACAATAGCAAAAAATTAAGTAAGAAAAGAAAAAAAATCTTTGCTTTGGTCTTGATTCAGATTTTATCAATTTTTCTTTTGAAACAGATGGCATTTTTTAAATTATGTCTTTTGTGATTGTTTGGATCATTGTATTGCTGAGAAGAGCTAAGTTATTCAGAATTGTTCATCAAACAGTACTCCTGTCTTTCAGTATAATATTCTCCTGGTTCTACTCACTTTTTTCTGCTTCAGTTTGTGTCTTTCCAGATTTTTTCTGAGCTCCTTCTGCACATCATTTCTTATGGCCTAATAGTATTCCAATACAATAATATACTCTGCCATTTACCATTTGATAACTACAAAAAAGAACTTCTCTAAATATTTTTGTACGTAGAGGTCCTTCCCCTTTTTGTTTTTTATCTTTGGGGATATAAACCTAATAAGTTACTGCTGGGTCAAATGGTATGTAATGCTTTATATCAATTTGGGCATAGATCCAAATTGCTCTCCAGAATGATTGAATCAGTTCACAATGCCCCCAGGTGTTCATTAATATCTCAATTTCCCCATACCCCCTCAAACTTTTGTTATTTTCCTTTTTTGTTATAATAGCCAATCTGAAAGATGTGAGATGGTACCCAAGAATTGTTTCAATTTGTATTTCCTTAATTAATACTGATTTAGAGCATTTTTTGATTATAGAAATTTTAATTTTTTTCTGAAAACCATTTTTATCCTTTGACCACTTATCAGTTTGAGAATGACTTGTATTCTTATGCATTTGGATCATTTCTCACAGTATTTGAGAAATGAGACCTTTTTTAGAGAGATTTGTAAAATTTTGGTAAATTTTTTTGTAAATTTTTTTGTAAAATTATGAATACTATGTATTACTATCAAAATTCCATCCCCCCCATTTCTTCTTTTCTTTCTCTTTACATTCGTTTCATCCACAAAAGTATTTAGTTTCTGACCAGAACATCCCCCATTGGCCTTCTTTTCTATCAGCCCCCTTCTCTTATCTCCTTCTCCTATTCCTTTCCTTTAGGCAGAGAAATTTCTATACCCACTTGATTGCTCTTTGAGCAATTCTAATTAGAATAAGATTCAAGTGCCCATCTCTTCACCTTCCCCATCTTCTCCATTTTAAAAGCTCTTTCATATCTTTTATGTAATATAATTTATTCTATCATATTTAACCCTTCCACCTTCTCCTGATGCATTTTTCTTTCTTGCCTCTTAATTTGATTTTTTAGATCTCTTACCATCATTTCCAACTCACACTCCTTCCTTCTGTCTGTGTATACTACTACTAACTGCCCTCATAATAATAAAGTTCTTAGGAGTTGAAAGACTCATCTTTCTGTGCAGGTATGTATTGTGTCTTTTGATTTCTCATATCTATTTACTTTTTTATGCTTTTCTTGAGTCTTATATTTTAGATTCAAATTTTTTATTCAGTCCTGGTCTTTTCTTCAGGAATGGTTGAAGGTCCTCTATTTCATGCAGTAACCATTTTTCCCCTGAAGGATTATGCTAGGTTTCATTGAGTAAGTGATTCTTCATTGATGTCCTAGCTCCTTTGATCTCTGGAATATCATATTACAGGTCTTCTCATTCTTTAATGTAGAAACTGCTAAATCTTGTGTTATATTAACTGTCACTCCATAACATATGAATTGTTTTATTTCAGCAGACTAAAGTATTTCCTCCTTGACCTGAGAGTTCTGGAATTTGGCTGTAATATTCCTTGAAATTATTCTTTGGGAAATCTCTTGCAGGAGGTGAATGGTGCATTCCATCATTTCCATTTTGCCTTCTATTACTAAAATATCAGGGCATTTTTCCTTGATAATTTCTTGATAGACGATGTCTATGCTCTTTTCTATCATGGCTTTCAGATAATACAATAATTCTAAGATTATCTCTCCTGGAATTATTTTCCAGGTCAATTATTTTTCTAGTGAGATATTTTATATTTTCTTCTATTTTTTCATTCTTTTTAATTTGTCTGATTTTTTCTTGATATATTATATGAGTCATTAGCTTCTATTTTCCCAATTCCAATTCCTTACTTTCTACTTTTGTCTGATTCTAATTTTTTTTTATTTCTTTTCTTCAGTAGATTTTTTGTACCTTTTTTTCCCATTTGGCCAACTCTGCTGTGGGTTTGCAAGACTAGGAACACTGGTGGGGCTCAGGACCTCAGCATCGGATTGGACTGTTGTACCAAGGGCCTCACCATAGTTTTGCACTGGCCACTGTGTGGCTTGCTCTGGGGTTCAGAACTTTGAGGAATTTGTGGGGGTGCTCTGATGTTAGTGTAGGCTGGGTCCCAGAGTCTTACTGTTTTCCTGAGTTTAAGAACTTCTATCAGTGGGAGAAGAAGGGGCCTATGTGTTGGCCTGAGCTTTTGGCACAACCTTGTTGCAGAATGTGCTCCTTTCTTACACATGAAAAAGAACATTTTTCCTTATCCTTATCCTTATCAACATAAGGTTGTCTTATGCCACACCACTGTCTCTTTGCTGGTTCTATTATTCTAGAATTTGTTTTAAAGTTTATTTGTTTTTAAGGTTGGTAAGAAGGGGTTTTCAAAGAGATTAGGATGCCTCTCTTCTACCACCTTGGCTTTGCCACTAGTCCAATAATTCTTAAATTATCTCTCTTCAATATGTTTTCTTCAGTGAAAGTTTATATACCTTTTTACATTTGGCCATAATTTTTTTTCTTATGCCTGTAGCTCATTCATATCCATTGAACATTTACTTATTGTAGAGTGCCCTTTAATTTTATGGATTTAGGTTAATTCCCAGTAAATTTTTTGATGTTCAATTTTTATTAGAAATCTTGAATGGTAAAAATTACATCAATGTATTTTCCTCTGATTCTGGCTGTAGTGTGGAAAAAGATTTTTTTTTAATTTTATACATTTTATCATTCATTCTATATTGCATTTACTTTAGATTTTTCAACCTTCTCTACAATCATGATTAATAGAATTTTATTTTCTTTCTTTTTTAATGTAACTTTTATATTTAAAGAAACATTTGGATTGAATTAGTAGTATAGGATGTGACATGCCTTTGTAAATCCATTTTCTGTCAAATGTCTCTCTAATTTTCCCCATTTTTTGTTAAATAAATAACTATCCCCAATTAATTGTGTTTGGAGTTTAATTGAACACTATAGACATTTGTTTTTAAATCTTGCTCATCTAATCTATTTCACTATTTTCACTTAGTACTAGATGATTAACATAATTATTTAAGTCAGATATTATTATCTTTATTAGCCCAACCAAGCCAAGGATAGTAAATACTTTATTGCCTTTATTTCCATAAAACATTATTTGCATTTTAAAAGTTTGTAATGGGTGTTTCAGTGTCCTGATTTCCAGATGTTTATTATATGCCATTATTTTAAATGCCATTTATTTTTATCCATTTCTTTTCCTTTTGTTAGAATAAAGAGGAAATATTTTTCTTTAAAAAATGTATGAGCAAAATAATTTAAATATTGGTACTAAGATCCTTCTTTTACAGCCTTTTAATTTGTACAAAAATCTGAGGAGCTCAACCTTTGACCTTTCCCTCTCACTTAAATATTCTCTCTCACATGGAATTCAACCAATCATTGGTCCTGGATACCAGATGGCCAGATTTTTCCCCCATATTGTATCTATGGAGGAGTTTTACTCTAAGGAAAATTCCAAAACATAATCTGGTAACTATTTTAGCCTGAGTTGGTTTTGTGTTCTGCTTTGCACTCCTTACTTTGGAAACAGATTTTATTGGTGATTGTCAGACAGAATTCTGAGTGTGAACCTGCCTAACTTCCATACTTCTAATCTACCAGACATTTATTGGGAAAGGCAGATTTAGATAAAAGCTACAGGGAAGAAGTTAAGAGAAACTCTGGAAGAGGACTACTGTCTTCTAAGTCACAAGCAAACATGGCAGCTAGCCTTATATTTGTTCCTTGACCTTTAGTGCCTGCATTTCTAGAGACTTCTGAGAGGTGTTCCTTAAGTGAAATTGCTCTCTCTCTCTCTCTCTCTCTCTCTCTCTCTCTTTCTCTCTCTCCCTCTCCCTCTCTCCCTCCCTCTCTCTCCCCCTCTCTCTCTCCCTCTCTCTCTTCCTCTCTCTCTCTTCCTTCCTCCCTCCCCCCTCTCTCTCCTCTCTCTCTCTCCCTCTCTCTCTCCCCCCTCTCCTCTGAGAGCTTATCTTATGCTCACCTGGAGAGTTTTATTTACTCTTAAGTATTTTATGGGATATTCTGGTCTATAGAATGTATCCAATTTCCATTTTTGTTTTACTTGGATTAATTTTTTTTTTTACTTGCTATTTTCTATTTGTGATAGTCTTTTGTGCAACAAGAATTGATTCATTCAGGGCTGAGCTGGCGCGTAAAATCCAAGAGCCATATCCCCTCCTAAGGGTGATCTGGGAAGCAACTTTCCTTCTAAACTAAAAAAGTATACACATAAATTGAGGGATATATGAAGTATGTCAGATAGATATAAATCTAGCTTGATACCCCCTCGAGAAAAGATTACCTACCTCTCCCTTACTTAGAAATCTGGTAATACAAGCCTAGTTCCTCTTCTATTTTCTGACTCTAGGTATAGACACCAGATGCTATCTATTCCTGTTATCGCCTAGATATATCTATCTATTTAAAAACATATGAACATATAAATTTTCATGTGAGTCCATAATGTATAGGTATAATATTTTTTTCTAGATTCTCCCAAATTTAGATAAAAGGATTCCAAATTATTGCATGATACTAATTTTACACAATGACCATCAAATTTGGGATAATCTTACAGATTTTATTTTACCCACACAGGAAAAAAAAAACAAGATATAAAGAACTCACAGGATCTCATGAACATACTAGAAAGAGAGAGGTCTCAAATAGATGGACTTCCTCTAGAAATTATACACTGTGTGGCAGCAAGGGAAGGACCATCAATGCTCTTTCTGAGGACTTTGCATTATTTGAAAAAATACACAACAATAACATCTTTAGTAGAGTTTGGATCCTTAGGGACCCTTTAATCAAACTCTTCTTCACCATGGATGTCTTTATTTCTTTAGCTTTGTCAAGTGTTCTTCTGATGGTGATGTCATTTTCCAGGAAGCATACTTCTGAAGACATTTTCTCCCTTTGGAATGCTGGCATCTAAATTCTCAAATTAAGGAACCCTCCAATTTACTCTTTTCCACAAGGCAACTCACAAATCTAGTGGTGCCTAGAGAATTTCTATTTTCTGACTAGAAAGTTATATTCTGGGTTAATATTGGCTAGGAAGTTGATAGAATTGCTTAAATAATGGTATTAGCGAAAAAAAGGAACATGATTTCAAGGGCCAATTGGCTATATTGTCTTTTAGTGCTTGCTCATGATGAGTTTATTATGGACATTATTTTGAACTTATATGCCAACATCTGCTACAGAGCATGAAGAATTAAAGTCATTCTATAAAGGCTTTTATAACACCCTCTAAACCAGATTAACTTAATACAAAAATCACTTCAAAGTTGCTACTATCTGCTGGTATGCCCTTAAAGGTAAATATTTTCTTAGATAAAAGCATGAGTGACATACTATTAAATCTAGAACACTTCTGGAAGTAAGAAAAGAACTAGAGAACCTCAAAATCTGCCCCCCACTTCTAGCATTCCCTTACATTTACACATACACACATATTCCCTATTATATTTTCCCTTCTTAATCAGACTCGTAGTGAACAATATTGACAACCAAAATGAAATTAAGTGGGAAAGAATTACTTTGAATTCATAGTCAATAAGGACAATTCCACTTCTCCATTTGTGATCTTATGACCCAATCTAAGATAGACTTGTCTAAAAAATAGGAGATGGTGCTGATTTTTGAAAGAAATATTCTACTTCCCTTTTTAGAAGCTATCTCTTTAACATTCTAAACTTGTGGTTATAAATAAATATGACCACCTGATTCTTTGAGTGAAGCAATAGTTCTGAACAGAGGGTTCACATGCAAGCCATCTGGCAAACCACATTTTTTTTTATTAGTGAAACCTTAGGCTATCTAACTGTCTCTAAGTATCTATGGTCTGAGTATGCAGGTTAGAAAGTTGTCTTTAATCTGTGAAGAGGTAGTCTGGACAAGTAGTTAGAGACTTAAACTAAAAGAAAGACCAGGGTTTGAGACCAATCTAGAACTGGCCGTGTGATGCTGGATAAGTCACTTAATCTAATGATGTCTAAGGGAATTCTCTGAGACTGTAAGTTGCAAAACAAATGCATTAGTAGGATGAGTTTCCTCACCAGAGATTATGCCAATTAAATCACAGGTCCAGTCCTCCATAGGTAAATATACACACCATGGGTGTATGCAGGTATGTATATATGTATGTATATAGAGGCAGGGTGAGGGGATGGATGGGGAGAAAGAGAGGGAGAAGGGGACAGGTTAGCAAATAAATCATACCAGAAAGATTGTGGAAAAAGAAATTGATTTCAGTGATTTGAAATCATAGTTCCTCTCTCATCCTCTGACTACCAAAGATAATTTGCCAGCTGGCTAGATGCATTAAAAAAAAAAAAACTTTGGATATGAGGGAATACATCTCTTTTCATCTTAATAAAGTTATTTCTTAAGAGCCCACTGGAAATTCTGAAAAATATGAATTTAGAAAGGTAGATCAAAGTTCTTATATTTGCTTTCCCATTCTGTCACCTTTTGAGATGGGATATTTTACTGTGAAATGTGATCAAGAACAACATCAGTCTGAGCAGTTATATCCATTTGCCTTTTAGGATATGAGATTACATGATTCTATAGTTATTGCATTTCCAACACTGCTAGAATTGATGAAGCTCTTTCATCTAGGCTCCAAGTATAGATTCTTGTAGTGAGAGAATTTATAGTTAGTCATTTCCTTCTAAGGAACAGAACAGCTTGAAAAGGAGTTAGTCCATGACATAGGTCTATTATAGTCCAAGACTGAGAAAAGTGAGATTAAATAAGAGTTAGCCTAAGGATCAGAGCTTTTAACTGGTAAGAATATATTTTTGGAGGGGGAGGGAGAATTTTCCAAAAAGAAAATGATTTGTATATTGCTGAATGGAAATAATATAAACTAAATCAAACTTTCACACTTGGAACATGATTCTCACCTATTTGTTTGCTCATAGGAGAGATGGGTAGGAAGAAAGAAGAATTAAGAGTTATAGGGAGTTAAAATTAATTTGGATGAATGCCTTTGGCAAAACCTAGACCATTTATTTTAGTTGATTTGCTTTGAAATATTTCAAGCCTACCTATAGTAGACTCAATTCAATTAGATTCAATTTGATCCAACAAACATTCATTAAATATAAGCCATATGTCATGCACTGTGTTAGACAATGGGAAAATACAAAAAAAATTGCAAGCTCTGCCTTAAATAAGCTCATATTTTACTCAAAGGAGTATATCCAAATTATTAAATGTAAAATATAGAATTTTACATATATTTTGTATAAATACTAATGCCTATGAGCATCAAGATTTCTTAAAAGAGAATGCATTTGAGATAAGCTCTGATGAAACAATATATTCTAACTCACAGAGATTAAGAGTGAGTACATATCATGTGTAAAACCAGGCTGTGCAAAAGAATGGAGAGTATAAGTGAAATAGTATGATCATGGGACTCCAGCAGCTCTGGGTATTTGTTATGACATTACTGAGTGTTTTCAATTTAGGTTTGCTTTAAAGAGATAATTCTTTCTATTTTTTAATTTCTCCTCTAATTTTTAAAATTCTTGACAGTATCTTAAAATGATTTCTTAAAACATGAAATCTAGAAAAGACAGCTAAATGCCATGAGTAGAACATGCATCCTGGAGTCAGGAAGATCTGAGTTTAAATTGTATCTTAAACTTCATTTACCATGTGGCATGTGTGCAAGCTGTGTGACTCTTGGCAAATCCCTTAACTTTTTGTTTGCCTCAGTTTTGCCAACTGTAAAATGGGGATAATTGCCCTTGTTTTATAGAGTTTTTACAAATATTTAATGAGATAACATTGGTAAAACACTTAGCACAGTGCCTGATACATAATTGGTAGTTACTAAATGTTGGTTTACATCCTCCCTTCATTTTTTTTTTGGTCATTATTAGTAACAAGTCCGATGATCCTTATATCATGTCTCAATGGTTTTATTTCTAGGTCATTTCTTTTTAACAGTAGACACTACCTAGTCTTTTAATTATTCAGTTCTTTAAGTTTGCATTAATATTTAGACTGGTCTCATCAAATCCTTTAGTACTGTTTACTATATCCTATTTTTCAGGGAATCAACTATTTGGAGCATATTTTTATTTTTATTTTTAAATTTTTTATTTAGAATATTTTTCTGTGGTTACATGATTCATAATCCCCCTCTACTGTTCTCTCCTCCCCCATCCCAAAGCCAACAAGCAGTTCCACTGGATTATACATGTATCATTGTTCAAAACATATTTCTATGTTATTCGTATTTGCAATAGAGTAATGTTTTAACATCAAAACCCTAATCATATCCCTATTGCACTACTTAATCAAGCATATATTTTTCTAATGAATTTCTGTTTTCACAATTCTTTCTCTGGATGTGGAGAGTGTTCTTTCTCACAAGTTCCTCTGGATTTTTCCTGGGTCATTGCATTGCTGCTAGTAGAGAAGTCCATTACATTCGTTTGTGCCACAGTATATCTGTCTCTGTGTACAATGTTCTCTTAGTTCTGCTCCTTTCACTCTGCATCAATTCCTGGAGGTCGTTCCAGTTCCCATGGAATTCCTCTATTTCTTTATTCCTTTCAGCACAATAGTATTCCATCACCAACAGATACCACAGTTTATTCATCAATTCCCCAATTGATGGGCACATCTTCATTTTCCAATTTTTTTTGCCACCACAAAGGGCGCAACTATGAATATTTTTGTTACAAGTCTTTTTCCTTATTATCTCTTTGGAGTACAAACCCAGCAGTGGTATGGCTGGGTCAAAGGGCAGGCATTCATTTAAATGGGGGATATGAAAAAAAAAAACAACCTTTCTGTTCTATTTTTTTTTATTCTTTACCAATTGTTTCCCCTCAAGAAGATTCATCTCAAGCTCTTTGGCAACAGACTTATGGAGAGTTAGTTGCCCCTAGTTGATTTTGTCCCTGCCAAGGTTCTGAGAGGTGGGGGATAAGATCCTGTTGGATTCAGGTCTTTGGGCTCTTTTGTTGTGCCCTTATTCAGAATATCTGCAGGTTTCTGACCATCTTCCTTTATAGATAATCCATGACTGCTCCACAACAGTCAAGTCACTGACCTTTCTTCCCCCCTTATGCCTTTTGTGTACTCCCACCTTAGTCTCAAGTTGCACATACCAGATCTAGGGCTGTGTGACTGGTCACAGAGTTTACTGATACAGTCCATACTCAATTTACCATCATCCCTGACCCTGCCTCCCAAAGTACACAAGACTTTGCCATCTGGTCTCCCACCATGCCCTCGGGATGCTCATCACTGACATACTCTAAGGGTGCTTGAGGATGTCATCCACTCTACCTCTGCCTTACAACTGAAGTTTCCTTTATGTATTGTTTGTTAATCAGAAGATGTGTTTTTCAGAAAAGTGATTTTGTCTTTTCTAAGGGGAGATGAGAATGGGAAGACATTTTTCCATTTATATTCCCATCACTTAACACAGTGCCCTTGGCACAGTGCACTTAATACAAGATTTTTTGTTCATTCATTTGTTTATCATTGCTTCATATGAATTTTTTCTTTTCTTAGTTGTTTGCTAAGAATTTCCTGTGGTGTCTCATAACCACAATGTATAGATGCTGCCCACATTCCAAAATCTCTAACACTTTACTTCTATAGGACAAGTTTCAATGTCCTTTAATGTAGTCAAAGAATGACAACCACAGCAAAGAATGAATAAATAGCCAAAGGTGTTGACTTACCTCTCTGGAAGCAAGGAAAGAATGGAATGGCATAGCAGATGGAGATTTTTTCTACTTCCAGTGACTTTCAGGGACTATATATTTTTCAAATGGTTTCCTTTTCTTCCCCAATATCTTACTGATGTTTTCCTCATTAACACCTCTCAATGAGGCAAGAGACAGTTACAAACACCTGATACAATAACTTTTCATCATGCATGGAAAACAATTCTATTCCATATTTAATCCATAACTCAAAGGTCACATCATACTCTCTTTGCCTTTCTATGAAGCAAAAGGTATGCAATTTATTCCAGACCTGAAGATTTTGAAAATTATTTTTTCTGTTGAAAATATAGAGAGATCAGAAAATGTGAGGTAGATATTTAAGAATAACCCCATTAAAATATTTTAAGACCAAGTAAGAGATAGACAATATTACAAAACATAAAATGAATAATTTTGATTACATTAAACTAAAACAATTTTGTAGAAACAAAACCATTGCAACCAAAATTAGAAGGGAAGAAACAAATTGGGAAAAATGTTCATAACAAGAACCTCTGACAAAGATCTAATTACTCAAATTTATAGGGAGCTAAATCAATTGTACAAAAAATCAATCCATTCCCCAATTGATAAATGGGCAAGGGACATGAATAGGTAATTTTCAGGTAAAGAAATCAAAATTATCAATAAGCACATAAAAAAGTTTTATAAATCTCTTATAATTACAAAAATGCCAATCAAAACAATTCTAAGGTACCACTTCATACCTAGAAGATTGGCTAACATGACAACAAAGGAAAATAATAAATGTTGGAGGGGATGTGGCAAAGTTGGAACATTAATGTATTGCTGATGGAGTTGTGAATTGATCCAACCATTCTGGAGGACAATTTGGAACTATGTCCAAAGGGCTTTAAAAGACTGCCTGCCTTTGATCCAGCCATACACTGCTGGGTTTATACTCCAGAGATAATAAGAAAAAAGACTTATACAAAAATATTTGTAGCTGCACTCATTGTGTTGGCAAAAATTTGGAAAATGAGGGGATGCCCTTCAGTTGAGGAATGGCGCAATAAATTGTAGTATATGTTGGTGATAGAATACTATTGTACTCAAAGAAATAATGAACTGGAGGAATTCCATGTGAACTGGAACGAAATCCAGGAATTGAAGGAGCAGAACAGGAGAACATTATACACAGAGATTGATACACTGTGGCACAATTGAATGTAATGGACTTCTCTACTAGCAGCAATGCAATGATCCAGGACAGTTTGGAAGCACTTATGATAAAGAATGCTATCCACATCCAGAGAAAGAATGGAGTAGAAACACAGAAGAAAAAACAACTGCTTGATCACATGGTTCAATGGTGATATGATTGGGGATATAGACTCTAAACAACCACCCTAGTGCAAATATTAATAATATGGAAATAGGTCTAGATCAGTGGCACATATAAAACCCAGTGGAATTGCTTGTTGGCTTTGGGAGGGGGGTGGAAGGAGGGAGGGAAAGAATATGAATCATATAACCATGGAAAAATATTCTAAATTAATTAATTAAATAAATAAACTTAATTAAAAAAAAGAATAACCTCATTAAAAGAGTCCTATTTTAAGGGTAATTCTTAATGTTCAAAACTGTCTCTTAAATTCTTTTTAAAGAAGATCCAAACAACTGTTTCAAGATGATTAACAGCTTTTATTTGATTGGATTTTAAATTTGCAAACACCTCAGTTTCTGTTATGTCAAAGGTTCTCTACTACTTGCTGTGCAATAAACAAATTAGAAATCCTTAAATCTTGAATGTTTGATTAATTATTTTGGTTTTGTATACATATGAATATCTATTGAGAAAGCAATGTTTTGATTCTGCCTAAGGTAGGTCCATATATGGACCTTTATGACACAATAAAACTGATAAAAAGTTCCTCAGGCATTACTCTTGGCTATGTGGTTTTCAGAAAAAAGTCAATCCTTTGCACTCCTGAGACAAACAAATACTTTATGCCTGTTGTAACCTTTTATGATACCCATTTTTTGGGTTAACAGAATCCTATAAATTGACAATTTTATATACAATATTTGCTATGGGGACCTTTGAACTGCTAGTTTAGGTCTCTGTGATTAAGATATTTGCTCTAGGTAATAGTTTAGTGCTCTGTGAATCACGAATGAAAGACCTAAATTCAGAAGGTTTGAATTAGAGGTTCCAGCTGCGTTGTTCTTTTTAAGGTCTTACTTAACCACTGCAAGAAGTGTTTAAATCTCAAGATTCTACGGAACATTAAGTATATAACCACATAGTTTTGGACATTCTTGAAAATGATAAGACTGAAAACCATTTCCCATGTGCTATTCCTCACCACTTTTCCATCCCTTAAAGAATGGTTTTACTTCTAATCCATAAAAGATTATCTTTTCATTCTCCATTCTTCAAACTCACTCCCAAGAATGCACTGCTTTGTCACCAATATCTTCCTTCTATCTCATAAATATCTCTAAACAAAAGTTAATTTTTCCTCATGTTCTAGTCTTTCTAATCTATTTTTAAAATATGGTAAGAGATCATTAATATCCTTCCTGTGCCCCTCCCCACTTAAATCCCCCCAAGGACCCTTATTTTCTTCCTTTAAATCTCATAACCAGGAACATCTCTTGCCAAACCAATTCTGTACTTCTTCAACAAATCCTAGGCTCTGTGGTTCATAGATTTAGAGCAAAGAGGTAATCAATTATGGCACATTTATCTTATAGTTGGAGAAAATGTTCAGTGACTGACCCAAGGCTGTGTATGTTTTAGTAATACAGGTTTCAAACCCAGGTCTTCTGAACCCAAATCCAATACTCTTTGTAGTTTACCAAACTGCTATACAGGAAAATATTCTCCAAAATAATTTTACAACCTGACTTTTATTTTAAATATAAATAGTATAGTGGATAGAAAACTCAATTTGGAGTGAGGAAGACTTGGGTTCAAATTTTCCTTGAAAAAATTTATTAGCTGTGTGACTCTGGGCAATTTATTTGACCTCTCTGAGACCCTGTTTGTAAAATGAGAAATATAGATCCATTAGTTCTTTTTTAGTTGTAAGATCCTAAGATGTTCCATCTGATGACATTTCTCCATCTTTAGTTAAGACACACACCATTAAAAAAAAAGACCACTGGTTCTCCGCTTGACTAGTGAACAAAATCCAAATTATTTGGGAGAATGTTTAGAGCCTAAATTTTCTGGCCTTATCCCCCAAAGGCCCATGAGCATCTACCTTTTGCCATTTCAGTTAATGACTTAACAGTTCCCTGAAAATAAAAATAACACATCTTTTCTCTCTGTGTCTCTGTCTCTGTCTCTGTCTCTGTCTCTGTCTCTGGTTCTCTCTCTCTCTCTCTCTCTCTCTCTACAAAACTGGTTCCTTTTGCCTAGATCACCATCTTCCATATATTTATCTTAACTGCCAGGCACTAGCAACAAGTATAGATAATGCATGAAGGTTTTTTTGAGCCCTGCCCCTAATGGGTTCTATTTTCCCCTATAAAGTCCTATGGATCTTTATTCCTCTCTTCAGTCACTGACTACATATTGCTTTGCAATATAGTTATTTGTAAATTTGTCTTATCTCCCATATTGTCTTATTCATTTTTCTTTGTATCTTGTGGGAAGCCATCAACCCTGCTGTCTGACAGAGTCACAGTCTGGGGAAATAGATGTTGCAAGGCAGCCCCCAGAAAATGAGACCCCCAGTGATCCCCCTCTGTGACTTCTCTCCCTCTCCAACTTCCCTTACTAATATACTTGTTATGATCATTATTCTCTCCCCAATACAGGAGAAATAATATGAGAGTAAATAATTATAGAGTTAACACACATGTATCCCACCTTAATCCCTCCAGATTATTACCCTAAAAGATTACATTCACAGAACTAAAACCTAAAGATTATTATCCATTTTGCCCCCTCCTTTCCCTCTCCACAGAGTTACATTCACTCCCATTACAAGTCAGGCAAGTCAAGAACATTGACCTTCAACCCAGGACAACAGGCCACCCTTAGCTGGTTTGTTATGTTATAATTGCCAGAATAACATCTCCAAGTACCTGAGTGAAACACAAGAAAAATATGAGTTGGAAATTGATGAAAACCCCAAATCTGGTCTATCATTAAATTGCCTTCTAACCATGTACCTAGCTATGAAATGTGTTTTACCAATATCCTAAGTAATTATGATTGATTATGAGAGCTGACCAAAAGTAGCAATGATCCTCCTAACTAGTCAACTTCTACGTCACGAAGAACTAACCTTTAGATCACCCTGTTTATGCCATTCATTTATAGCAACAATGTTTCATTGACTATCTCCTTAGGCTACGTGTCTGTTGTTAAGTTCTATGGAAACATATATGTAAAAAATTGATTGTGTGCCAAAGAACTATGTACTCACTAAGTCTACATAATAAATGAACCTCCATGACATGGCAGAAGACTATGGGACACCTACACATGTGGGTCTGAACACATAGTGCTTCTCACTCCATTATTTGATGGGAATTGTCACACCTGGACAAAGTAAGCCTGGACCCTCAGAGAGACCACTGGATGGATCTCAAAAGTATGGTACCCTTCAATGCTTTTAAAATTATAAAATTAATGAGAGGAGGTGTCACAAAACCAAGTAACCAACATGTCAAAACTCCAAAAAGGTTGGAGAGAATACCTGAAAAGATTCTTTTTTGCTGTTTTCTTTACATTATCTTTCTTTCAAATATTCCAGTAGCAAGGTTAAATAAGTATTATAATCATGTCTTTTTGCTTTTTTTGTTACTTTATGAACGTCTCAAAGGAATTGACATCCATTTTCACAAAACATAAGGCTTTGCTTCAATAGCCCTAGCTGCTGAAGTAATATTTCTTTTGTGACTAATTCCTCATTTACATATATAGAGATGTACATGTATTTATCTGTGTACTTTGTTATAGGAATTTTTATTTCTAGAAAATACTAATAAATTTTCTGACCTTTCAATATGATTTTGTCAAAGTTCTGGGTTTGGAAATGGATAGAAATATAGTCCATATAAGAGGTAATTTCTTTGATCTTCCTTTAAGGTAGGGTGAGTAGAAACAAAATTTTGGTAATTTCTAAACATACTAGACTTGCTTTGAACCTGAATATTTATAAAGGGAAAAGCCAATAGCAGACCAAGAGATATGAGGAAGAAGTTGGTATATTTGTCCATGAATGCAATGTTCAGAGTTGAGAATTAGATAGTCACCTAGGTTCAAAACTTTGGGTCATCCTAAACTCTTCACCTGAACTCACTGTACATATCTAGTCTGTTGTCATTCTTCAGACAATCTCTCATATGTTCATCTTCTCTCCATTCACAAAAATGCCTCCGTATATAGGCTTTATCACTTTTCATTTGATGCCTGCAATAATATTTTAGTTGCTCTCTTTCCCTTAAGAAGTTTATTTCAATCCATCTTCTTTTCATCTGCCAAAGTCATTCCCCTAAAGTGTGGATTTGATCATATCTCTCAGCTCCATTTATAAATTCTACTAACTCCCTATTAAGTCCAGGATCAAATGCCAAGTCCTTTGTTTGTCATTCTCCTTCATAACTTGATTTGCTCTTACTCTTCCTGATGTTTTTGTGCTTGGCTCCCTTCATCACACTCTATGGTTCATTAATGTGTGTTTATTTGCTATTCCTCACAAATGACACTATCTCTCCCACCTCCTTGCCATTGCACTGGCTTCCCCACTCTGCCTGGAAGGCTCTGCCCCATCACTGCTGTCTCCTATCTTCCATGGGTTTTTTGAAGGCTTAGCCTAAATCTTACCTCCTGCAGGACCTATTTCTTTATATGCTTCCTTCAACTCCATCATCCCCAGCTGTAATGCATTCCTTCTGAAATTACTTTCCATTTATATTTTGTGTGCATCTTTTATATGTGAATACTTTGGGACTAGAGAAAATGTTTTTTAATCTTTCTTTGTATCTTTAATGCTTGCCAAAGTGTCTGGCACACCATAAGGGTTTAAAAGTGTATTGATTTACTCATTCATATGTAACCCACAGGTCTATAAATACTCTCTATATATAGGTATGTATATACACATGTATAGAAAAGAGGAATTATTGATACTGCAAATATTTATTGGGCTAAAACTATATGCAGAACCTAGTACTATGTGAAAGAAGTCATCAAACTATCTTGAATATCATTTGTCTGTCCCCCTACCAGAAATATAATTAACTGATTAGCTGGTAAGAAACGTTTGATCTCTGTCTCTCTCTGTCTCTGTCTCTGTCCCTTTCTCTCTCTGTCTTTGTTTCTGCCTTTATCTCACTGTCTCTCTTCCTCCCTCTCTGTTTCTCTCTCTCTGTCTCTCTGTCTCTCTCTGTCCCTTTCTCTCTCTGTCTTTGTTTCTGCCTTTATCTCTCGGTCTCTCTTCCTCCCTCTCTGTTTCTCTCTCTTTCTCACCCACAAATGATGTTCAGCACACATGCATATAGGTATATGCATCCATTTATATACATATAGGTATATATGCATTGGGCATGTATAATTGTCAGGCTAATCTATATCTATATGTGAATATGTGTGTAGATACAGGTATATATGTTTAACAATTCATATATGAATTAACCTGACAAATAGACACTTAGACATATAAATGAATGCCAACACACACACATTGATGCCATGTCTAATTTTAGTGATTTAGGGAACTCTCAGATGAGGATATTCCTGTTGTTGGAGCAAGCTGGTACCTTCTCAGCAAAGTATCACCTTAGAAAGCTACCTAAAGCACTTTGTAGTTAAGTAAATTGTCCAGCATCACATAGATAGCTTGTAGCAGAAGAGAGATTTGATTCCAGGTCTTCCTGAAAAGAGGCCTCTCTATCCACTATGCAGCACTGACTATGTGTGTACATATATGTCTTTGTGCATATGCATGACCATATCATATGTATACACATACCCATGTGTAGCACAAGTATGTTTCTACATGTGCTTCTTAATATTGCACACATAAATGTATGTAGACACAATTGTTGCATCCCTGTATCTGTGTCTATAATGCACATGTATATATACAGTATATGTGTATGTGTATGCCCTACCTGTGATCATTCATATTATATGGACTATTTATAGGCAGAAATAGTGTCATTATAAACATTTGTACATATGCAGTATACACATCACACATGTGTATAGGCATGTATTCATCTTATATATCCATATCATACACATACCTGTAGTTACATTTATGCAGAATACATTGCATTATATATGTGTGCAAATGGCAGTAATGTATACACATGTATATGTATATGTTATGCATATTCTTATTCATATAACATACATGTGTATACTTACACGCAGGCATATATTGCATTATACATGCACACACACATACTGTTCTAAAAATGTCATTTCAGTGGTCCTGGGAACATCCAGTGAGGAAGCTACCTCAGCCAATGCAGATCAGCAACTGTGTTTAGAATGTGGGAAGGTTAAGTGACTTGGCCGTAGTTAAATAATTAGGAAATGCTAGCAGTGGAATTGAATGCATGACTTCTAATTGTCTATCCAGTATAACATGCTCTACTATGTATATATGAATGTAGGCATGTATGCAACCATATATATACATATATTCATACATACCTATGTTATAGATACTCACAGGCATGCACTTCTATCATCTTTCTCTCTCCCCCCTCTCCCCTCTCCTCTTTGTCTCTCTCCATTTCTCTCTTTCTCTTTCTCTGTCTCTCTGTCTCTGTCTCTTTGTCTGTATCTGTATTTGTCTCTCTGCCTATATACTATTATTTGTAGTCTGTCACTTAAAGCCCTACCCTGCCTAGTACCACTCTATCTCTGCTGGCTTATTGCATATTTCTTTCCTTCATGCACTCTCTAGTAGGGCAACCTCTTCCTCTTGGTGTTCTTTCCAAAAGACATGGTAACTCTAGACCCTGTCTCTTTGCAACGGACATCCGTTCATGAAAAGAGGATTCTGTTTCCTCACTTCCTCCTTGTAGAATCAATAAGTTGTCATCTATTTAAAGTTTTTTCCCCTAATCCTCCAAGTTCTAGCACCTCTTCCCTGAACTGACCTGGTATTTACTTTGTGTATAATTTGCATCCACTTATATGAACATATTTCTCTACATAGCAAATATATCTCTTGAGGACAGAATATTTCATTTTTGTCTTTGTGTCCCCAGTCCTGGAATATAACAGTTCTTTTATAAGTCCTCTACAGGCTGAAAGCTAATATTGCATTTATTTTAATTCAAGTCAGGTCAAATCAACAAATCTATTAGATGGAATTTATGCTAGGAACTAAGGAAAGATAAAAGTATATATATATATATATATATATATATATATATATATATATATATATATATATATATATATATATATATATATATAAAGAAACCCTTGTCCTTAAAAAAGATTGAATACTACTTGAATTATACAAATTGAATACAGAAGAGCAAATTTAAACTATATACCAATTTAAATGAAATTCATTTCATATACATTGTATATGCAGGCTCAATTTGCTCTCAAAAGGGAAGAGGTTGGACATTCCAATTATTTCCTAGTCCATCTTTGACAAGACAATGATATTTCCTACCATAAGTGCCCATATCTCCACACTGTTCACCTTCCTAGGTTAAGACTACTTAGCTCTCTGCCTATACACTCAAATCACTCTCTCCAGGTTTAGTTGCCCATGGGATGAATCCAAAGGGAATAGGAAAGGAAGTAACATTTATTTAAAGTTCTTTAAAGAAATTTTCAACTTTTGTCATATTTTCTCTGATTTTTTTAGATTCTAACCTATAGAATCAGGTTTAACATTATGGTTGGCATTATATGTGATTTATATGTATATGCACATGTGTAAACATATATATGTTTGTATTATATGTTGTTGTTTCAGTAGTGTCTCACTCTGTGACTCCTTTTGATATTTTCTTGGCCAAGATACTAAAATGGTTTGCCAATTTTCTTCTCCAACTCATTTTACAGATGAGTAAATTAAGGCAAATGAGATATAGTGATGACTAGGATCATACAGTTGTATACATGTCTGAGATCAGATTTGAACTCAGAAAGATGTGTCTTCCTGACTCCAGATCAAGTATTCTCTCCACTGTGCCATCGAGCAGCCCATAATTTATAGGTATATAGTCATTCCTCACTATATCACAGTTCACTTATCATACCTTCAGTGTAGCATGGGTTTAAAAAAAATAATATATACATATAATTCTGTATTGTGGAATTTTTGCTATACTAGGATTTTGTGGATGAATTTTGTTCTGAACACAATGGAAATGCAGTAAGCTACTATCTCTTGCGCAAGTTTGCCAACCTGAGATTGTACCTGGTTGAATGCAAAGTACCCAGTTGAATGCAAAGTGGGCGTTTCTGTATTGACTGATGGAATGAAAGAAGACCAATCACAGTGCTGTGTTCTATACCTGGAAGAAGGTAAGGGTTTTAAAAAACAAACTTCTAGTAGCTAATATTTGGAATCTCAGGCTAACCTTGGAGTATCTGCAGTCCCATTGACACTGTATGCCACCCAAACATATTGAAGTTGGTGTCTCTGGCTTATCTGATGATACTTGCTTATTATCATATTAATGTCATTTTGCCTAGAAATTTGCTCTGAGCCTTTTTTTTTCCTTTACAACACTTAGTAACTGTCAGCAGAGGTTTTGAAGCTGAATCTTTCTAATTTGTAGTCCAACTTTCACTCATTTTATGTTGTTTCTTCATTCAATACACACATATATAATATAAATATATAATATGTATAATATATATCTTCTTAAAGATCTCCATGGATCCCAGGTTAAGAACTCCTAATTTAAAGACAGAAGAATCCTTAAGGTTCTCTTCATCAGTCCTCTTTGTTTGACCAAGAAGAAACTGTAGAATTTGTGGGGTAATATGGTTTACCTAAGGTAACACAAGTAGTATATATGAAGTTTCTGATTCTGATAGGTGGACATCTCTTTATACTATAATTTTTCTATACGTTAGCTCAAAGACGGTTCAAAGTTTTGACCTTGCTAAGGAAGCAGTGGGATGTCATAGAATATATATTGGACTTCTAGTTAAAAGGCCTAGACTTTAATTATGCCATAGACACTTACCAGCTGTGTGCCTATGAGCAACTCATTTAACTTCTTACAGTTAGTTTCCTCATATTAAAAGTATATATTTCTCAGTTGAGTTGGCAAGTCACTTAACAACCCTCCCCCCCCATTGCCTAGCCCTTACCATTCTTTGGACTTGGAACCAATACACAACATTGATCCTGAGATGGAAGGTAAGGATTTAAAAAATGGTAGATAATTATATTTGTACCTAACTCTCAAGTTTGCTGTGAAGAAGTTGCTTTATGAACCTTGAAATGCAATACAAATGTGAATTGTTTTATTTGTAATTAATATTTCATTCTAATTATCTGAGGTGACTATCTAGGTTAGCATTTTTAAAATTAACTAGAAATTATGAAAAATGAAAGGGAATATGAAATAGTGAACTAAATATGGAGAATTCAGCTTCAACAAATGTACTTGAAATATTTTTCCTGTTCCTTAAAATATATAGGAGCAAGAAGCTTTATTTGCCAGTTGGGTGATGAAAACAATGTTCATACATTTGAGCAGAATGGGTTTCAATGTAAAATTCACAAATTGACCTCACCCCATTAAAGCCCAATAATTCCTGTTAGCTAGGAAGATACAGGGGAAATAAAATGTACCTTGAAGCATCTGGAGATGTACAGAGCAGTTATTCCACTAACTTGAACCCTAACTCCCAAACTCCTATCATTACCCATGTGTCTTTGGAGAAAAATCACAACTATATATAACACTTTAGCCATTTTTCTCCTTTCACTTTCTACATGTTACCATAACCAAAAAGCTTGTCTTTTTAATTCACTGGAAAAGCTTGGATCCAATTTTCCTACTGACAGAGCCATTCAATACTTAGATTAAAGATTTTCTGAAATTGGCAAGAAGGAACCTTTTTCTTCAAGATGTGGAGCCATAAAAATCATGCTTCTGGTTATGTTAGTAAGATAAATATCTAAGGAGCTTCATTATTTTGAATGATTCATTCTTACCATCTCTGACATGAAATGGATTACTAACAGATTCATTGAAAGCCATAGTGCCCGATGCTATTTTTCCTCCCTCCTCCTCTCCCTTCCTCATTCCTTCCCTCTCTCCCTCACTCCCTTCCTTCCTTCCTTCCTTCCTTCCTTCCTTCCTTCCTTCCTTCCTTCCTTCCTTCCTTCCTTCCTTCCTTCCTTCCAACAAGAACTTGTAACATGTGACAAATTCAAATGCAATGAAGATCTGTAGCTTGCTAAAAACCCAAACTGGAATATTATACATGAAACTTCAGAATATGTACCTAAGCAGGGCTTGGATTGAGGATGTATTATTTGGTAAATGCATAAATCTCAAAATAAAGAAGAGCTACATTCAGATCCTCTGTGCTGTATTGGTTATATAGTTATGAGCATTGCCCTTGAAGGCAGACAACTGACATTCTGATTGCTTTTCAGATTGAATGCTTCACCTGCTGTTGGCAAATGTGTTCTCTTATCTTTTGCCCTGTTACTGAACAAACAGACATTGATTTCTGTCTTACTTTTTTTCCTGGAGAAACAACATCCCACAGAAATTAGATATGAGCTTGTCTGGTTAGTGAAGGATGTAACTGAGAGTTCCCTTAAAAAGTAGGAATTTTTTATTGCTACATAGCCTGTTGATTGTTACTTTTTAGAGATTATATATATACACATACACACATTCACCTAAGAGACATATAGTACATGTAGGGCCACCACATTATTAAGTAATACCTTCTCAGAGAATTACGGTTTGGGGAAAATTCCAATGACAGCATCACAGTTGAAAGCAGACAGACAACCAAAAGATATCAGATGTGATTGACAAGATACTAAGCAGAGTGAACAAAACCAAAAGTAAGAAGTTTTGAATCATGCTTATCAATATTTCATAAAAAGGGGGAGATGATAATAGATTAAAAGAGAAAACAGATTATATGATCATCCAATATAGCACAAGACATCTAGGCTCATATTGAATTATTGAAAGAAAAGCTTTAAGAATATCCTATTATTAAAATATCCCTTAAAACATATTTTCCTCTTGGATTCATGCACTTTCTATTACTACCAAATTCTTCTAATTTTAAATGATCTCCTATGTACTTATACAGATATAAGTAAAAGTGTGGGAAAATGTTTGAGAAGGGCATAATCTTTACCAAAATTCCCATCCTTCATTTCCAACATCTACATCTAATCACTGACTTTTGAAGCAGTAAGGGTGCAAGAAGAATTAAAATCTTCAGAAATGAACTGATTACTGCTCCTATGGAACTAATATATTCAAGGTGAAACTTAAAGACTTATTGCTATGCGAATTACTACTATTATGACTGCTACTTTTTTTTTCTTTTGTTTTGTTTAGCTGGGGGTTGTGATGAGGAAGAGGGAGTGGGAAGAAAACAAAAGGCCTTTGAATAAAGAATCATCAGTAAGGAAACTCCCTTTACAGAGTCAGATTAGAATTTACTGGACAAAATTTGATAATTTCCTGGGAACACCAAGCTGCTAAATGACTTAGACAAAATCACATAGTCAATATGTGACTATGACAGTATTTAAATTCATGTCTTCCCGATGTTAAGACTGGTTTTCCATTCACACAGTACTACACTGAATCTTTTGTTGCTATTATTTCAACTATTCAAAACTTCATTCAAACATTTGGAGACTTATTACTCAAAAATTCAGCTACATGAATTATCTCTCTGGGACCAAATCTGCATATTAGATGAATTAGTACATAGAATACTGGGCTGGGCATCAGGAAGATTCATCTTTAGACACTTACTGGCTATACAACTTTAGACAAATCACTGAACCCTTTTTGCCTCCATTCCTTATGTATAAAATGACCTGAATAGGGAAATGGAAAGCCATTTCAGTATCTTTACTAAGAAAACCCAAAATGGTGTCAACGGGTCAGACACAACTGAAAAATGACTGAACAATAATATTTAAAAGTTTATTAATTTAATTATAACACATACATATACACATGATACAATCATAATCTGGATAAATATGATGCTATCAGGTTGGTCGCACTGCACCCTGGATCAACAAGGAGAAGAATCTGATATTTCTCTTCACCAGGAACATTGTGTCCTCTGACATAAACTATAGTTGAGTCCTTATAAAAGGTAAATAAGCATGTGATCTTATATTGTTCCCTGAAGCCTCTGTAAGGGATTTTCTACTTAATGGATCTGGCTTGCATTAGATTTCCTCAAGTCAGATATAAAGATAGGAAGCAGAGATATAGGTATACTCCAGGTGGCGCTACACATAATTATATGACTTTGTCTACACTGGAATTTGTGATGATGCTTTGTCATCAAAACAGAAAAGGGAAATAAAATTTAGAGACTGTAGTTCAATATGTCAGGACATATAACATCTGGAATTTGAGAAATCCCCTGATAATGCTAGAAAAATTTTAGATATAATCCAGGAGTTAAGCATTTTAGGTATTGGATTTAAAAAAAATAAGATCAATCTTTTTTTCTTATTCAGTAATATTTGCTGCTGAAGTATATTGTGGTAACAATTTCTGAAATTTGATGTTTTCTACATCCATAGTTGGAGTTGCCAAGACACCAGAGAATGTCCCATAACTTTTAGCCTATATCATATTGTACTCATATAGACACATTTCTGTATACCCTCAAGCATTTGAATGGACACTGCAACCTTAATATAATGTTGTCTTTAGGGTTTGTGTCATGGGGATTATCTTAGAGGTGAAGTTGATTTATAATGTGGTCTTTTAGAATTCTAGTCACTTTTTCCATACCAACAGGATCCAAACTAGAATTGCTTAATACTAAATTCCACCACAGAACAGTGTCAAAGAAAGATCCCAGGAGGATCCTCACATGGGGCAGTTACAAAGGAAGCATTTTTTGTAGGGTGAGAAATTGTTTTGAAATAGAAAAAAATGCTGACATCTTAGCAGTAAAAGTTTCTAGTCTTTTGTATTTGGTAAGGCCACACTTTAGACTCTCAGGATATCAATTTTTATCAAAATCAATCTAATCACTAAGGTATAGGCCAGTCATGTGAAATGTAAAAGGGGAAAAAGAAAGAAAAAAATGAATAGTTCCACCCCAAATAACAGTTAACTTTTAATCATTTATACATTTAATTTTTATTTATTTAAATATTAAATATTGATATTTATTATTATATTGATATAAAGCACTTTGCAAACATTAAATATATATTTAATATATATTTATTTATAATATATTATTTATTTAATTATAATATATATTTAATGTTTGCAAAGCACTATATATGCATATATACATATATACATATATATATATGTATATATATATATATATATATATATATAAACATCAATAGAACCTGCCTGATATCAACCAATGTGAAGCTTGGGTCCATAAGTACCTTTGCCACCATGATTCAGAAATTTTGTAGGTATATTCTCTGGGTTGGCAGGTTTTGAATATTGTATTTTGCTACATCTTCTTAGTAAATATCCCTCTATAAAAGTAAATTGATAATGTATTGAATTAATAATAAATAAACAAGTACTTGATGAATATGGGTATAATTCTAGATGGAGGCATAATGAACTATAATATTAGAAGATATCTCAGATCCCTTGTATTTACACCTAGAACTCCAAGGAACATGGTAGCTTTAATTAAGTGACCCAACCTCAAAAATTGGGTTTGAGTTGGGAAAAGGGGCTCAGAACTTATACATGTTACACATACATTAACTATTTTTATCTTTATAACTCTGTGAGTTAGGTGCTGTTATTACTCTCATTTTTTAGATGAGAAAACTGAGACAGAAAAAGTTTAAATGATATATCCAGGGTCACACAACGACTAAGGCAGGATTCAAATTCACGTCTTCTGGAGGCCAGCCAGCATTCTATCCACTCAGTCATTTATATTTTTATAGTATTTTATGGTTCGTGAAGAATTTTACTTATATTATCTCATTAGATACTTATCACTACTAAGAGAATCATTACTGTCATTATTGTTATTATTATCATTATTATGATTATCCCCATTATATAGATAAGGAAACTCAGGCTAAGAGACATGAAGTATTTAGTCCCAAATCACACAACTCTTAAGTGTGTGGGATAAGATGAAAACTCAGGTCTTCTTTTTATATTTTTTTAATTTAAAATTTAAATTTTATTTTTTTATTAATTAATTAATTTAGAATATTTTCCCATGGTTACATGATTCATATTCTTTCCCTCCCCTCTTCCCTCCTCTCTCCCTGAACTGATGCGCAATTCCTCTGGGTTATACATATATCATTGTTCAAAATATACTTCCATATTAATAGTATTTATACTAGAGTGATCATTTGAAGTCAACATCCCCAATCATATATCGAGCCATGTGATGGATCATATAAAACTGATCTTCTTGACTCAAAAATGTAGCACTTTATCCATGACAACACCTAACTGTCCCTTACAAATGAATATAAATTTTAATTGGATAAGAACACTAAAAACTCAAAAGATTAGGAGGAAAAGACTTCTCTTTATGCTCAAAAAAGCATAAAATTTGAGATTTTAAAGAAGCTAGAGATTCTAAGAGGAAGAGAAGAAGAAAGAAGGAATGAGTAAAGGGAGCAAACTGGGCCCATGCATTTGAGGTATGAGAAAGGATATTGACATCAAGAAATAGGAAATAGGCCAAGTTGGCTGGAGTATTGAATGTGTTAAAGGACTAATTTGAAATTAGCAAGCATTTGTCTTGAGCCTTCTTAGACTTCTTAATTCCCCAGATTTGCCTAAAGAGTTGCTTACAGTATTTTATCCTACTTATTACAGTAAAAATATTAGCCAATTTCCAATTACTTGTCTTTCAATTTTTTGGCAAGGAGGTATAGACTTTTCTTTAAAATCATATAACTATTGACTCTCTGAAAAAGTAGTGAATGATAAAATGTAACACCTGGTTAGAGTAACTCTTTGAAAGCTGCAGGTGCTTGATGCTTTCCTGTTCATTTCTGAGGTGTAGAAAGACTCAGCTGTGATAAGAACAGTTGTCAGGGTAGTAGCAGGTCATGAAACCAGAGATTGATATATGCATAGCATTTTATATCTCTGTCTCTTTTGAACTCTTTCTTTCTGTCTTACTTTGCTTTGTCTCTCTCTTGCCTCTTTGATCTTAGCAGCCAGATACCTGAGGAAGGAGCTGTGAAATGTGACACCTGACCACATTTTGCCTGGAATCTGGCTAAGGCATTCTGTAGCAGATTTGCCTAACTCTGAACTTGTGGTTGGGAAAAGCTGCTTTGAAAAGAGGAAATTGAGTCTTTCAATGGCTTCCTGGATAGAAACAATAAGGTGGGGAAACAGTTTTCTCCACAATTAGTAAGACTTTTAAAATATGATAATGCATATTGATTAGTTAATAAATTGTTTGGGAATATATTATGAAAAATAATCTATCTATCTATCTCTCTATCTCTCTCTATCTCTCTCTCTCTCTCTCTCTCTCTCTCTCTCTATCTATCTATCTATCTATCTATCTATCTATCTATCTATCTATCTATCTATCTATCTATCCCCAAATGAGAGTTATTAAAGAGTTGAGATTCAACTTGGATCTTCCTTGAAACAACTACAGCATTTGATACTGGAGATTGTATTCTCTTTAAGAACATTCTCTTCTTTGTATGGTTTCATTCATTGTTGTGCTGGGTAAAGGTTTAACAACCACCTTCTACCATTTCATCCCCCAACTCTATTAATATATGCATGAAACATTCTTAAGTTGTATTTCTATTATTACCATTTTTACTACCATCCTCTTAAGTCTTGGTGATCTTATTAAGTATCATGAGTTAAATGATCATTTTATGCAAATGATTCCTAGATCTATATACCCAGGCCTAGTCTCTGTTGAGCGATGGTCACACATCTGCAAATGCCTCCTAGACATTTTGTCCTGAATGTCCCAAAAGCGTCTCACCCTTAGTATGTTAAAAATAAACTCATTGTCTTCTCCTGCTCTTCAAGCCTTACACCCTTACAAACTTTTCTATTACTATTTGAAGGCACCACCATAATATTTTTTAAAATCTCTAAATTATTTAAATTTAAAAATTAAAAAACTCCTAATCCAATTATTTAATTTTTTTTCAATTTAAAGATTAAAGCTCTTATTGGCTTTGTGAAAAATAATTTTGAATTGAAAGAGTTTAATTGAAAATTTGACTCTCAAGTACAAGACTCAAATGAAGAATGAAAAGGTAAACAGGAAAGAGAAACCATAAGGGTACCAATAAAGTTAATCTGTTTACATTCTCTCCTCCAAAGATATTTGTAGCTCCTAAGAACTTTAAAATTATTATAGCAGATAGAAGAAGTATACATGCACAGAAGGGACAGGTGTGAATTGAAAATGGGATGTCTCCCCCCCACCAAAAAAAAAAAACGAAACAAAAACCTAAGGGTGAGAAAGAGGAGGTTATGGGAGAAGGGAGAAAGGAAAAGTAGAATGGTATATATTATCTGACATAAAAGAAGTACAGAAGGTCTTTTATATTGGAGAGGAAATAAAGGAAAGGGGGCATAGCAGTTGATGCTTGAACTTAACTGTCATCAGAATTGGATGAGAGAAGGAAATATACACACTTTTTGGTATAGAAATTGATCTTATCCTATACAGTAGTTGTAGGGGACTAGGGTAAGAGTGGGGCTGGTAAAAGAGAGGATGGATAAGGGTAGATGGTGGTCAAAATCAAAACATTTTTGAGGAAGGACAAGGTGAAAGAAGGAGAAAGAAAGGAACAAACTGGGGGGAAATAGAATAGAGGAAAATATAGAGTTGGTAAGGGATGAATTCACCAATAAAACAGAAGCAAATAGCAGAATGGATTAAAAACCAGAATCCTATAGTATGTCGTTTATATGACATACACTTGTAACAGAAAGACACATCTAGATCAAAAGTAAGGGGCTGGAGCAGAATCTATTATCGTTCAGTTGAGGTTAAAAAAATAATTTCAGACAAAGCAGAACCAAAAAAAAAATAGATGTAATTTAAATGTATAATCAAGAAAACTGCATATTGCTAAAAGGTACCTTATAAAATGAAGTAATATTAATAATAGACATATATGCACAGTCTTGCATCCAACTTCTTAAAGGAAAATTAAATGAGATACAGAAGAAATTAGACAATTAAATTACATTAATTTTGGACCTTTCAGAAATAGGTAAATCTAACCAAAACATAAATAAGATAATTTAAGGAGAAAAATATGAATTTTTAAAATTTAGATCTATGACTGAATGATAGAGATAAATGAATGGGAATAGAAGAGACTCTATTTTTTCTGATAGTACATGGAGCCTACAAAATGCAGAAAAACAGAACTATTAAATGCATTTTTCCTGATCATAATACAATAAAATTTATATTCTATAAAATGCCATGGAAAGGTAGGTTAAAATTAATTAAAAACTAAATAATCTAATCCTAGGGAATGAGTAGATCAAAAAAACAAATCAAAGGAACAAAAATAACTTAATCAAAAATCATACCAAAATTTATGAGATGGAGCCAAAGGAGTGCTTTGAGAAAAAAATTGTATCTCTAAATGTTTACATCAATAAAATATAGACTCAATTAACAAATTGGACATATAACTTTAAAAAAAAAACTAGAAAAAGAACAATAAAAAATTTCCACCTAAATACCAAATTTGAATTCCTGAAAATCAAAGGAGAGATTAATACAATTGAAAGTAAGAAAGCCATTGAAATAAACAAAACGAGGCACAGTTTTTTTGAAAAAAAAAAAGATGAACCATTGGTTAATTTTATATGAAAAAGGAAGAAAACAAAATTCCCTGAAGTAAAAATGAAGCATAAATTCATAACTGCTGAGGAAGAAATTAAAGCAATTGTTAGAAGCATGATGAAATGGATGAACATTTCCTAAAATAAAAATTCTTCAGATTACCTGAAGAGGAAATAAAATAATTAACTTCATCTTAGAAAAATAAACACACCATCAGTGAACTCCATAAGAAAAAAATTCCAAGAACTAGATGAATTCACAAGTGAATTCTACCAAACATTTAGAGAACAATTAATTTCAATATTATATAAACTATTTGGAAAAATAGGCAAAGAGAGATTCTCATCAAATTCCTCTTATGACAAAATATAGGGATGAAGCCTAAATAGAATGAGCAGAAATAAAGAAAATTATAGACCAATTTTTCCTATTTGATGTGAAAAATTTCAAATGAAATACTAGCAAGGAGATTTCAATAATATATCAGAAAGGCCATACACAATGATAAGATGAGATCTATACAAGCAATGTAGGACTGGTTCAATATTAGTAAAATTACCAGCCTAATTGACTATTGATAATAAAACTACCAAAAATCACAGGATTATCTCAGTAGATACAGAAACAGCTTTTAACAAAATACAATATTCATATCTATTAACTCTAAAAAGCATGGGAATAAATGGAACTTTTCTTAAAATGATAATTACAATTTATCTAAACCATCAGCAATTGTTGTTTATAATGGGGATAAGCTAAACGCCTTCTCATTAAGATTATGGGTGGAGCAAAGATGCCCATTATCTCCATTATTCAATATTGTACTAGAAATGCTTGCTACTGCTGTAAAAGAAGAGAAAAAAATGAAAGAATTAGATCAGACAACAATGAAACAAAGCTATTTCTCTTCGTTAGTGATATGATGAAGAATCCTAGAGAAATAATGTAAAAAACTAATTGGAATAATTAACAATGTCATCAAAGTTTAAGGATAAAAAATAGACCCACATAAATCATCAGAATTTCTTCGTTTCATCAAAAAAGTACAACAGAAGGGAATAGAAAGAGAAACACTATTTAACATAACTGTACACCATATAAAATACTTTTGAATCTACCTGTCAAGACAAACCCAGGAACTATATAATAAACATAATTACAAAACCCCACACACAAATAAAAACATCTAAACAATTGGAGAAATATTAATTGTTCTTGGGTAGGGTGAAATTTCAGTCCTTCCTAAATTATTTTATTTATTCAGTGTCATACAAATCAAATTAATAATGAATTATCTTATAGAGGTAGAAAAAATAATAAAATTCATCTTGAATAAAAAGTCATTTAAGAATATCAGAAGAATGAAAGGAAAAATCATGAAGGAAGATAGCATAATATTAACAGATTTCTAATATTATTATAAAGTGATAATTATAAAAAAATTCTGATAATACATAAGAAATAGAGTCCTAGATCAGTGGAATAGATTAGGTACACAATGCCAAGTAGTAAATGAGCAGTTTTCTTGTCTTTATGAGCCCAAAGATCCAAGTTTTGGGGACAGTATTTCAATATATTATAAAAATTGCTGGGAAAATTAGAGAGTAGTTTTGAAGAAACTAGGAACAAATCATCTTATACTGTATGCCAAGAGAGTCAAAATAGGTATTTGATTCAGATCTAAAAGATGATATCATAAGCAAAGTGTGAGAGCATTCAAAATTTTAACTATTAAATCTACGGATATAGCAAGAATTTATGAACCAACAGAAGATAGAGAAAATCACAGGAAATGAAATGGATTATTTTGATTGCATTAAGTTTAAAAAGTTTTTGCACATACAGTTCCAATGGAACCAAGATTAGAAGGAAAGCAGGACACTGAAGGAAAATGGAGAGCAAGTGTCTGTAATAAAGGCCTCATTCTCAAATATGTAGGGAACTGAATCAAAATTATAAAATATAAGTCAATTGCCAGTTGATAAATGGTCAAAGGATATGTATAGACAGTTTTAGGAAGAAATCTAAATTATCTGTAGTAATATAAAAATATTATAAATCACTATTAATTAGAGAAATGTAAATTAAAACAACACAGCTACTGTATCAACTCTATCAGATTTATTAACAAAATAGAAATGGAAAATGACAAATGTTGGAGGGGATATGAAAAAATTGGGATCCTAATGTGTTAGTAGTACATTTGTGAACCAGTCAAACTATTTTGGAGAACATTTTAGAATTAAACCCAAAGGGTTCAAAATTCTTTATACCCTACGACCTAGCAACAATACTACTAAATCTGTATCCCAAAAAGATAAAGGAAAAAAGCAAAAAGGACTTATATGTACAAAAATATTTGGCAGTTATTTTAGTGGTAGGAAAAAATTAGAAATTTAGAGGATGCTCGTCAGTTGGGGAGTGCCTGAACTCTCTGGTATAGGATTGTGATGGAATAGAATTGTGCTATATAGGAAATGATGAGGAGGGTTGTTTCCAAGAAAAAGAAAAAAAGAACTAGGGAGAATTACATACTCATGCAAAGTGTAGTGATCAGAACCAGGAGAACACTATACATAGCAACAACAATATTGTCATGATGATCAAATATGAACTACTTTACCACTATGATCAAGCTAGTGATTCAAGGCAGTTCCCAAGGACCAATGATGAAAAATGCAACATACCTTCAGAGAGAACTGATGGACTCTGAATATTTGTTTCTTGATTTTAATTTGTTTTAGGGAAATAAGATTAATATGCAAATGGACAGATATTGCTTACCTTTTCAATGAGTGGGGAAGGGGCTGGAGGGAGAAAGACTTTGCAATGCAATTTTAAAAAAAATATTAATGTTAAAAACAAAACAAAACAAAAATGATAGATCTGACAACCTAATCCCTCTGTTCAGGTCTGATAGTTCATTGTTGCCTTTACAGTAAAATTAAATAGGATGTCTTCCCTATGATAGTTTATGCTCTTTATAACTTGGTCCTTTCCTATATATCCCAACTTAAACTTTACTCCCTTAACACACATTCCACAATTTAGCCACCCTGCTTGGTCTTTGTTCTTCATGCACAGTAGTACATTTCCATCTCTCTGCTTTTGTCCTCACTATCCATATGCCTGGAATATTTTGACTTCTCCCTTTTAGTTTCCTTTATTTTCTTCAAGGTTTAGATCAAATTCCACTCTCTGTAGGAGGACTTCCCTAGCTTCTTCAGTTACTAATATCTTCCCTTTTCAGATTACCTTCATCTAATTTGATTATAACTTATATTCACCTATTAATTGACAAGTTCTCTTTCTCCTCCCTATAGAATGTTTCTTTTTTAAAGGAAAGGATTTTTCATTCATTTTGTTTTGTGTTTATCTTTTTGGCTTTCTTTGACTTGGTGAAGTCCCTTAGCTCCCTTTTTCTTAATTAACAGTACCTAATTGCTATCTTAATACTAAATTCAATGGCGATATTGGGTTTTTGTTTTTTTTTTTTTTGTGACTTTATTACGTTCTTGCCCCAGTTACAATGGGCACATCCTAATGTATGAACAAAATAGTTTTATAGCCCAAAGTGATCTTTGTTCTTCCTTTGGCCAATCTCAGTTTTTGCAGATGTAGGATCTGATTATCAAAGAAGATAAACAACTTTCTTTACATAGTCAGGGTTTGATCCAATGCCCTTTGATTCCAAAATCTGGCATTATTTTCAATATACTAAACAAACTTCCATTGTAACTATTCCTATACATGGTTTCAAATGGGAAGCACAGAATCAATGTACTCTTTTTGAAACCAACCCTCTCCTGTTAAGGTAGATCTTCAAAAACTATGTATAAATAATCTCCCTTTTTTATATCTCCAATTGACATGACATATAACTCATAACATTGCCTTTCTCTCACTCCAAGATCTGTATGTGATCCAGCCAGCAACAAAACCTATTTAAATAGTCTTTGGTGTTATGTCTGTGAAATTCTCTGCTCTTAGACAGATCTTTTGATGTTTAGATGCTGCCACTGACACAACATTATTTTTTTTGTTTTTGTTTTTTATCAAGTGCATCCCAACTGAATAAATTTTCAAACATAGTTACTTTGACACATTCAGATCAGTCTCGTTTACATCTAAGCAACAACATCTGCTAGCTTTTTGCCTTTACATCCCCTCAAGACAATTGTGTTACCAAATATGACACTTGTAAGGATTCACCCTTCAAAATGGATATGGAGTGAAAAGATAGGTCAAATGCTGATTCTGCTATATGTTAACCCATCGGACATATTGTTTCCTTTTTTTGAACCCCTGCTTCCTCGTTTTTTCAAATGAAGGAATTGGACTAGGTGAACTCTCAGGTTCCTGCCACCTTTAAATCTATGCTCCCTGGATTCTTATCGGTAAGTTGTCAATTTACCAAAGGGATATTTAGGACATTTTATATAGTTCACTATAGAATGTATAGTTTATTTATGTTTTATTATAGAGACTGCAGTGCATTAAGCAAGCATTGTCTTTCCTAAAATGTATTAATGCCCTTTCCATCTTGATATTACTTGGTATCATTTTCTGTGTGCTTCGTATTTATTTCTCTGTGTATCTGTTGTATCTTTCAAGTTCAGTGTAATCTCCTTGAGGGCAGGATTATTTCATTTTGTTTGTTTATTTTTGTATCCTTAGTGCTTACCCCAGAGCTTTGCAAATAGAGAGCATTTTATAAACGTTGTTGAAATGAATTGAAAACTTACCTTATGGATTTCTTGCTAATATAATTTTCCCAACAAAGGGAAACCGAATACTTCTTATTGCCAGAAAGGCAGCATTCTGTTGTTGAGAGATTTTGCTAAAGATCAGCTGAAGCTCATACTGTAGTTTTTTATGCTCTGGAGGTACGGAGAATTACTGCTAACAATCTTAAAGCAGGCATCTGTCAGTGAGATCCAGTAGTGATTCCCAATGAGTATGTGACAGCTGATGCAACTTTCATATGCATTCTTCTCAACAGAACCAACCATTTAATTGAATCTAAAATCAATTTTCAATCAGTGGTGGTTTAGCATCTCATATTATCTGTTAAAATTGTAAATAAAAGTAAAGAGAAAATCATGTTAGTCCGTAATTGCTTTCCCCTGAATCAAATGAACAATAGAAGCTGAGGAATAGAGCCTGGGAGTTTTAAAAGGATTGAGATGCCTTGCAAGAGTTACCTGGCCCTGAGTAGGTTCAGTTTGTAGATAACAGAGATGTCAGATGGTGGCATTAAGTCATTAACAATACTTTCCTTTCATTTATAGTTTTTATTGCTAAATAATTGTATCCATTTGCATAGCCTCCTGCTTCTTACTTATATAGCCTTCAGGTAATGAAAAAGTGTTGTAAAGGGGGAAAAATAAACAATTTAAAACAGAATTTCTTAATTTTTCTGGGTGTGTCATGGACCTTTGTGACAGTCTGATAAAGCTTATAGAGCTTTTCTCAGATGCATGCTATCAAATATAAAATATAAAATCTGAGGTTATATAGAAAATAGATTTAAATATATTTATTAAAATTTAGTTTTCAAGCTGATAGACCACAGGCAAAAAACTTTGCAATACAAAATATTTTTAAAAGTCATGAAAAGCATGTTTTTCCAAAGCTGATTCAAATTCCTTTTCAGAGACATGTGTTTTAAATGCATGCTTTGAAAGGAGAATAGGGTCTTTCAAAATAAGTAAAGATTGTCCTGTATGGATTTTGGACCCATCCTTGATTAATTTTAAGTCTCAGCAATAATAGAGAAAATGCAGACAAGTACACCTACACATACACATGTAGGCACCTTCCAGTGTTAGGTTGAGGCTATGGCTAGCATAAAAGAATGTTTGAATCAGACAGATTTTCTAAAGAGACAAGTACAAGAAATATGAAAGGGTATTACTTAGCAACCACAATGTGTGAAAGTGGGCTTTTCCTCATGGGAATTTTCTTTTGCTTAGTTAACCTCAGGCATGACTAGCTGCTGTTAAGGGTACAAAAGGTTTTCCCATCTAGATCTTTGCTTTGTTTAGAAAGCTAACTATATTTTTTAACCTTTCACTGACACAGCCTTCCTTTATACTCCACCCACAAATCTGACATTTATAAAACAATTTATGGTTTACAGAGTGTTTCATATGCCTCATCTCATTTGAGATTCACAGTAGTCTGGTGAGATAAAGAGTATAAGCTTGTTTTTCCTTTAAAAAACAAACAAACCCTTACCATCCATCTGAGAAACAATACTAAGTATCAGTCCCAAGGCAGAAGAATGTTAAGGAATATACAATTGAAGTTAAGTGATTTGTCCAGTGTCATACAGTTAGGAAGTGATTAAGGACACATTTGAACCCAGGACCTCTCCTCTCTAGGTCTGGCTTTCTATCCACTGAGCCAACTAGCTGCTCCTCTTCCTATTTTCCAAATGAAGAAACTGAGGAAAAGCTAGGTTAATTGATTTGCTCAAAATTAAAAAGGTAGTAAGTGTCATTGTTCAGAATTAAATCCAAGTCTTTTTATTCGAAATCTAGAGCTGTAGGTATGGAATCATATGGATATGAATAACTATCTGTGGTTGGAGATAAGCCACAAGCCCATGGTCCTTACATAGAAAAACATGACATTTCCTTTTGAGATTGTAAACCAAGATATTACACCCCCCCCCTTTCCTGAACACTTCTTTCTATTCTCCTTTGGTGGTTAATTATCTCTATCATGTCCCCTAATTGTGTCAGTGTCCCAGAGCTCTGTCCTGGGTCCTCTCCTTTCTCTATACTGTTTCAGTCTGTGGATTCATTAACCTCCTTGACTTTAATAAAATGTGTGCTGGCAGATGTTTAACTCTACTTTCTGCTGTTTCCAGCTCTCTGGGAAAAATGCAAAACACACTTTTAAGGTTATTCTGAATTATTAACATTTTCTTCATCAGTTTCTTAAGTGTAGGCAATGAACAAAAATAATTATTCAGTCCATGATTTTTAGCCTATGCCTTTTTCCAAGGTGTAAATATTCAGAATAAAATCTTAGCAATCAGCTCTCAGGAGCCAGTCTAAACTGACTCTTGCATACTTCTAGTTAATCATTATTTCTACACAGATGACTGAGATCTATAAATTCAATTCATTTTATCTAAATATCTTTCAGAACTCCACTTTTGAATAGTGGAAAGAGTACTATGTATGAAATCAGAAAACCTGGGTTCAAATTCTCTTTCAAAAACTTTTTACTGTGTGACTTTAGGTAAGTTGTATAATTTTCTTGGGTTTTAGTTCATTTTACAAAAGAAAGAGTTTGACTAAACAGTTGCTGAAATAATCTTTCACTCTGTATAATTAAATTAATGTTCAATAGCTCCAAGTATTATATTTTATAAAGTTTATTCATGATCACTTGAAATAGAAGAAATAAAAGAACAAAAGTAAAAGCCTGTATAAAATAGTATAATTCTCCTGCATGATACTCACGCAGCCTCCACCAGCTGAGATTGGGGGAAAAAAGAGCATGAGAGTAGAGTAACACAAAACTTGTATCTTCCCTATGTTACTATGCTACATAAATATTAAATGGGATGCTGGGAAAGAGAGTTTTGGGGAGCAAAATTCTATCCACACAATACCCCCCGCTGTGATTCCATTGGGAAATTAGCATGTAGAAATCTCCCAGATTTACACGCCTAGTTTCCCCAATGAATCAGTACACATAACCAAATTATATCTCTAATGATCTTTAATTAGAGGTACATACAATATTGTACTTTCTAAGGGTAAATTACAATAATTTGGGGATAAGAAGGAAATAAAAAAGAAAGAGAACAAAAGTAATGATTGCTAGGCACATTGATAAAAAATTGGGGGTCAGTCCCCTTTGGCATAAGAGTTTACATTCAAAAAAAATGTGTTTAACTCCCCCAATTCAATATACTACATGCCAAAGTTCATTCTGGATCTTTTGGTGCAGTGTGGTTTCTGCAGGCTTCTTTATGGCACCTACTTCAAACAATTCACTTTCTTGATTCGGGGAATTAACAAGTTTCTTATCCTAAAATTACTCTCCAACAAGAAAAAATTTTATTAATCTAGAATTTTATGACAATAATACATTCCCCCATGAGAAGGGTGTTGACTAACACATGGACCAAGATACATGGCTGAGTTATGAGGTATATGGATCAATTGTCAAAAGAAAATAAAAAACATAAAAACCCAAATAAAAGAGAAAAAAAAGTAATTTATGTATGAAACATAAAATATCAAAGTCTCATGTATAAAAATTCTAAGTAAGGAATAATAAACCCATAATGGGTCCTAGAATCGGGGCCTGATTAAAGTGATTTATATCCTATAAGCCTGTAGGAACAATTATGCACTTACCCAATCAGCAGCCACAACTACAGAAAATTGCCTTAACATACAATAAAGAAAAAGGGCTAGATGTTGAAGCAGAAGAGAAATATCATTCTCTAGTCTCATTCTGATTTCACCTTTGCTCTCAGGGATAGGAGAGCCAAAATGGCAGCCAAACTGAGGGACTTGGTAGAAGTCTGGATCTGGCACTGGGGAATCCTGTGTCTGACTTTGTCAAACAGCTGCTTCCTTGAACCCCTAGAATAAGTTCACATACCCTGTGTGAGTTTCAAAATGTTGTGGCTGGGGGAATTGCATCCCCCAGCATGTCTCAGGGGTCCCTCCCTACTACTTCTTGACATGGGATTGGTCTTGAATTGGACCAATCCCATGCTATGGAGGGACCATGCTCCTCCAATTTCTGGGCAAGGGATTAGGGTATATAAGGACCAGTCCTTTGCCTAGGAGGGAACTTTGAATCTGACAAGATTCAGAGTAGAGGGGCTCTAGTTAATTTCAGCTAGGGAACTCCAGTAGGTTTTTTTTCTCTTTTAATAAAATTTTTAAAAAAGATCAGAGTCAGTTAATTTTTCTTTCCAGTCCTCACACCTGTCTTGGTGCAGAATGTCATCAATCCTACCAGGATTGGTTGGTCTCTTTGACCTTGTGCTGGGAACCTTAACTTTGTGCTCCTGGCACTGTGCAGTGGCTCTTTTGTGATGCCTTTTCCTGGAATCAGACACAATCATTAATTAAAGTCCCATAGTATTTAACAATCAATGGCAGGTTTCCATAGTCTGAAGCTTTGTGGTATCCATTGACATTAGGGCTAATGGATATTTTAAATTTATCCTAGTGCAAAATAAAAAAAAAACATTAATACTAGTAACATGCTTCAAGTACAAAAAGTGAGAGAAAAAAGAAAACTCAAATACTCTATTGAACAAAAAAGGAAATATATATATCACAATCAGTGACACACTATGTTAGCCAAGGAGAGGCATAATACAAAGGTTCTCACTCAAAATGAAATCCATTTCCTTTTTAACTTGGCCATGATCCACAGTGTCAGTGCATATGATTTTCACCAATTAACAGCTTTTTTAAACAGTAGTACAGCAGCTAATGCACATTCAATGAAGTACCAAAATCTCCAAAATCATAAGAGCCCATCATCTTCTCCAAAGGTTTCTAATACAGGTTTTTTCCAACTAGTTTATGGACTTATAATGGTATTTTCTCCAGTCCCGGCATAGGACTATACAAATAAAAACAGTGAAATAGAATATATGTCTAATAGCTAAAATACAGTAACAGAAAGAAGCAGAAAGTGACATAATGTAACAGAATATTATAGATTAAATTAATATGTAAACTTTAAAACAAAATTAAATTTTAAAGCAAATAATCAGCAAATATATAATATAATAAAATAATAATATAATAAGCATGACAGTATATAGTCACTCATGTATAGAAGGTGCTCTCTTTACATGTGAGCAATGGATATGAGTTATTTTCTCCAATTTTGATAGCTGTTGGAATGGTTAACAGGACTTGGAGTGGACCTTCCCAGGCAGAATGAGTTGCCCCAGGGTACTAGAAGTTCTTTATATACACCTTTTCTCCAAGGTGTAAGTCATGGAGTGAGAAGTCTATAGGTCCTGCTTGTACAGAAGCTCCAGATTCATCTAGTGATTCATGGAATGATTCATATGTGAGGCAATAGAAGTGTCCCCCACTAATAATGATGTGTATGCAGGAGAAAAAGGCTTAGCCTGGATAGGGTATGTCCAAAAAGCATCTCAAATTGTGAGATATGTAGGCCTGCCTGCTTTGAAGATAAAATAGGCCAGAGGGAGAATTTCAGGGCATTTCAAGTGAGTCTCCATACACAATTTGCCAATCATAGTTTTAAGATTTTTATTCATTCTCTCACCTTGCCCTGAGCTCTAGGGATGGTACAGTGCATGGAATTTGGGAGTTATCCCCAAATAGGAATAAATCTGAAATAAAACCAAATTGGTAAATTATTACCAAATTGGTAAAATGAGTTCCTCTGTCTGAATTAATTCATGCTGGCAGGCGAAAGAGAGGGATAATCTCTTTTAAAAGGACCTTGGCAACAAAAGTTTCTGTGGCTCAAGCAATAGAAAATGCTTCAGACCATCTGGTCAGCTGATCTACTATTACCAGACAAAATTTATACTGTCCAGTTTTTGGTATAATGATAAAATCAATTTGTAGGTGTTCAAAAGGTATGTAAGCCAGAGGATGCCCATCAAAAGCTTTGCCATGAAAGGAGTGCTAATTGAAAGCTTGGCAGGTAAGGCAGACTGTTCACACTTTAGAGGCTATGGTAGTTATACCAGGGCTAGCCATACTCTTTTAACAGAGTCTACAATTCCCTGGGTACCAAAGTGACCATTTTTATGAATGGATTGCCATATTTTGATGATAAAAAGTTTTAGGGAGTAGGGGTTTTCCTTCAGATGATACCCATACTCCATTTATTAATTTTACTTTAAAATCGTGCTTCCATTTTTCTACTTCCTTTTCATTATAAGAAAGGGACAAATCTAAGTCATTACTAGTTGCAATGTTAAAATTAACTCAGGACCTTCTAAGGCCACTAACTTTGCAGTGACATATGCCCAGTCATTCCCCTTAGAGACAGGGTCAGTGCCACCTGTATGGGCAGTGCAATAATCTACAGCTATGGATTCAGGAAACTGAAGGGCAGAAAGAGTTCTTTAATCTAATAATTTCTATTTGCTATACATTTTCTATACATTTTCCAGTTGATGTTAAAAATCCCCTTTGAAGCCATAGCATACCCATTGCATGACATATTCCAAATGTGTATCTAGAGCCTAAGTAAATTGTTCCCTTTTTATCTTTGGCAATTATACAGGCATATTTTAGATCTATCAGTTCTTCACCCTGAGCACTTCTATTTGAGGGGAGTGAAGCTGAACATGAACACAGAGTGACAAATTCTGTGACTACAGCAGTTCTAGTGTAGCATAGGCTATCCCCCATGAAAGAAGAACCATAAGTGAATAAGACTAAATCTGGATTGTCTAAAGGAGTGTTCAGGAGATTATCTCTAAGTTTTTCAGCCATGGACACTAAAGATTCATGACTGTGCAAAGGTTTTCCTGAAACTGGTAAATCAAGCAAGGTTGCAGAATTTAGAAATATACAGCATTTTAAGGTAATATTTTCATTAAGGTACCTTTTAAGTAATTAAGACCTTGCAAGTCTCTGATCAAAAATACCTGTGTTCAATGTCTTAGCAACAATGCTTTGACTTCATGTGGGCACATTGTGGTTAAAGGGCATCCCAAGATTAATCAGCAGTTTTAGTTATTAGAAAGGCTATGGCAGCCATGCCTCTAAGACATGGTGGTGCTCCTGAAGCTCCCAGGTCCAGCTGGGCTGAATAATAAGCTGAGCAAGTCCCAAAGTTTGAGTTAGAACACCTGAGTAAAATTCTCCTGACTGGCACTCATCCAACTTCCACCAGTCATGAACCGGGAAAAAAAGAGTAGTAGGGCAGAGCTATACAAACTTTATATCTTCTCTATGCTAGTATGTTAATGCAGATATGTAACTGGGATGCTGGGAGAGAGAATCCCTGGAGAGCAAAATTCTATCCACACTCTTAAACTTCTGATCATGTAATGACCTACTAGGATCCTCTCAAACATTTTGAACTAGACATCCTCTACATATTTCAAATGTAAAATGTTACAACAACCTTAATTAGCTACCCCATAAAAGTAAATATCCCATTTGTATTTGTTCATGTATTCATTATCTCCCTCAGGTCATGTAGTGAAGCCTTTTTGTAGATTAACTACCTAAAATTGTTTTTTATACACAGAAAACATCATTTGCTATAGTGAATATCAACTTGCTTCAGTATTTCTATCTACATTCAAGATGAGAAATAGACATTGAAAAACTTAAAGAAATTACAGAAGCAACAATTGTTTTAATCCACTCCACAAGTGATGTATACCATTATTGATATTCACAATAATTTTATAATTTTTTCTAATGACTCTACCTTAATTCCCCACTCTTTTGTCTCAAAAGATTATAATAGATTGCCATTATTATATAATTAAAATAAGAGTGAGGTAAAACAAATACAGGGGACAGTTGGTAATGCAGAGAACAAAGTGCTCAGTAAGGAAGACATGAGATCAAATCTAACCTCAGACACTTGATGGCTATATGATAATGAACAAATAATTTAACTGTATTTGCCTCAGTTTTCTCATCTATAAAATGAGTGGGGAAAGGAAATAGCAAACCATTCCAGTCTCTTGCCAAGAAAATCTTAAATGTGTTCAATAAAAGTAAACAGGCCTGAAACAACTGAATAACAAAAAATAATACATTTATGCCCAGTTGTCAAATGTTTACCATTCCATAACTTATTGCATAAATTTGTTGAGTTCTTAGATTTATTTAGCAAATATACTTAGTTATATTAACTATATAACCAATAGCCACAGTCTCAAAAACTACTCATTTATGGGCTAATGTAGAGGAGTCTCAAAAGAAAAGTCATAATGTAAAATGAAATTGTACCTTTTTTCTTGGTAGCTTATGCAAATGTGATTATAAAGTAATGACACTTGTCCCATAAGCTATGAAAAAAACTATATTACTTCATAGTAATATCTAACATATATTTATAATATATACAAAGACATATCACTTATGTTTCTAAGAGATGTTAAGGGTCAGCAAAAGAACTTCATAATTTCCTATAGGCACTTTGGTCTACTCCCTTTCTTCCTTCTGTTTAACTGTCCATTTATTATGCAAAGTTATTCCCAACACATGATATGCTCACCAACAATACCTAATTTCTTTTTCTGAAAAATATTTCTAAGATCTGAGCTTTTAAAAAAGAGGACTTTTATTATCTAGTTAATGACCACATATTTAAAAAACATAAAACATAGCTCCCACAAAAATGCCTAGCTTAGTATAATTCATTATAGAACAAACAATGATCTGTTACAATCCTTTGAAACAAAGAAATAGGGATCAAGTAAACTAGAAAGCATTAATAAATTAATTTGAATGTCAGTAATTGTATATAGATTGCTTGTGGACAAGATTAAGGTTTTGGTCATGCTTCTTTTGTAATTCCTTCAAGATCTGCAAAGTCTAGGTCTCATTTTGAACATTAATCCAAATATTGAAGCAAGTTGATATCATCAAAGCAAATGAAGAGTATATTTTGAAGAATGCACACATAACCAATTCATATAGTTTTGAAATCTATCCAGGACTTCTCTACATGGCTCATTCATTACATCATTCTGGCTATGCAGATCAAATCTCAAATGAACATCAGTAAAAGAATATTGTGAACACATTGCTAGCCCCTAAAAATTATATTAAATTCCATGTTAAAGCACTTGGGAGGCTGTAAGATTTACTCTGTATTTAAAAACGATATTTATATTCATATAGATTCATTTTTTCCTACTCTTTCCCAACTCAAAATCCCTTCTTTTTACTTCTCATCTTATCTAATTTCTACCCAGTTCAAGTTCTTTCTTTTCTGCAGTGTATTTCCTAACCACTCTAGTCTTCACTATTCTCCCTTTTGGGGACCTCTATGACAGATTATCAGCCATTTATTTAATATATTATTCATTCAAAATTTAAATTGCCTTCTAATAAGTGTATATCTTTTCTGTGTAGCAAATCTGCAAATTCTATCCAAGGTCAGAAAAAAAAAATCTTATACCTCTTACCATTGTAGCATGCACAATGCCTTCAAAGTACATGGTTGGGATAAAAATATTTGTTAATCAATTATTAAAATAACATAATATATATTATATTTATTACATATAATTATAACTTATGTTACATAATAAATGATTTCACCTGCAATTCTATAAGCATTCTGGAAATACCAACCATTTGAACATACCAAAACAAATGAACTTAGTCACCTAGTATTCAAAGGTTTCAACTGTTGGCTTCCACATTCACCACTTGAGAAAAAACAATTGGGAAAACTAGAAAGCAGTCTGGCAGAAATTTTATTTAGACCAACAACTCACACTCTATGCAAATATAACCTCCAAATCTGACCTATGTGAAAAATTCACATTATAAACATATCAGATAACCAGAAAGAAATTGCCTTTCTGATTTATGAATAGGAGAAGCATTAACAATGAAGGCAATTTTGATTATATGAATTGGAATTGTTTTGCTTTCAAACAAAACCAATGATGCAAAGACTAGGAAAAAATTAACTGGAAAAATTATAGACAAATTTCCTTAGAAAGTAGTTTCATTTTCAAGTTATAAAAGAAATTAATTGATTTAAATTAATAAGAACAAAATCTGTTTGCTAAAAGGCAAATGGTCAAATGAATAGGAATAAGTTTTTCTAAGGGAAGATACCCTTGTTATCCACAATCCTGAAAAAAAAAAGTACTTAGTCATTAATAATTAGAGAAATGCAAGGTTGGTGACTCTGAGGTGGCACTTCACCACCACAGATTTGTCAAAGTTGACCCCAAAAATAAAGGAAAATGAAAAATATAAGAAAGACTGAGGCAAAAGAAAAACATTAACACATTGTTAGTGTTGTTATACAAACTTGTCCTGCCATTCTTGAAAGTAAATTGGAATCATGACTACAAAGTAAAAAAAAAAAATGTGCATACTGTTTTACCAACTGATATCACTACTAGGACTCTACCCAAATGAGATAAGGTACAGAGGAAAAGATTTTATATGTCCATAAAAAATACTGAGAGTATCTATTTTTGTAGCAGGAAAGGATTAGAATAGCTCAACAAAATATCTACATAATGGAATACTATTGCATTTTAAGAAATTAACAAGAGTTAATTTCAGAGGAATTGAGACTTGTATGAATTTAGAGTGAGGTGAAGAGAAGCAGAAAAAGTATATGATGAAATTAACATTGTAAAAGCAACCAATTTTGACAAATATAAGAATTCTTATCAATTCAATGATCAACTCAGAGAATCAATGATGTTGAATGTTACCTATTTCTCCACAGAAAGGTGATGGAATAATATGTAGAATAACACACATTTTTGTACCTGACTAAAATAGGATTTTGTTTTACATGATTTTATTTATTCATTATAAGGATTTGTTTAATAGTTTGTTTTCATCTTGATCTCTCATGAGGTAGGAGAGTTGATAAAAATACCATCTACATGCAGGACATTGAGTTCTGTTGTGTTAGCAAATAAATAAAATAAATTCCTCCTTTAAAGATCAGGCAATCTATTATTACACATATATATGTAAAAAAAAATTAAACCATGATAAATACGTATAAGAATTTTTTAGTCACATTTTTAAAGGAAAATAGGCATTTAAATAGGATTCTAATGCTTTTACCAATTGTCTTTTTTTTGGTGGACCTTACCTGTAACAAATATAATTTGAGTATGATTTGGTTATTTTTACTGAAATAGAGAAAAATGTTATAAGATATTTGGAATAACATAAATGAAAGCTAAGCAATTTGGACACAAATTTTAGCGTGTGTTTCTTTGAGATTGGAAAATTGGTATGCAATGTGCAAAATCTGTCCAATTTTTTCAAATTAGTTCTGCATTTGGATGCTGTATTTCTCAAAACATTTTCTACTCCTTCATTTCAGGTAGTCAATACTGAATCTAGTGCGTAAGGGCAGATGTCATGATATTACCTATTTAGACCTCATAATAATCACTCTGAGTCAGTTTGACATCTCTCTCTCCCTCCTCCCTCCTCCCCCTACCTCCCTCCATTCCTCCCTTTCTCCCTTCTCTCTCTCTCTCTCTCTCTCTCTCTCTCTCTCTCTCTCTCTCTCTCTCTCTCTCTCTCTCTCTCTCTCTCTCTCTCTCTCTCTCCCACCCTCTCTCTGTCCTTGCTTCAGCTTGGACTCCTCTGATTTTGCTAACTCAGGATCTTGATCAGGAGTAATTGAATTATCCTTTACTCAGCTTTTCTCTCTATGTTCTTATCTTAAAGATTAAAAAGAAATTTAGTAGGTACTATCACAAAGCATTTTGGATGAAGTGGAAAAAGCCCTCAGAAATCATTTAGTTTTACTGGGCCTCAGTAGCAGCAAGGAAACATAATCATACAATTTAGATTAGAAGAAAGAAAAAACAAGAGCCCCAGCAGCAGCAGCAACAATAACTCTGTCTTGGATATTCCAAAAGCCAGACATATGAATGAAAAAATGGATTCCCCAAACTGTTTTCATAGTCATGTAGCCTATTACTACTTTTCAAAAACATTGAAGCAAAAGACTAAGTTTTAAACTGATAAAGTGCTAGACTTAGAGTCAGGAAAATCAGAATTCAAATTCTGCCTCAGATACATATTAACCTCACAACACTCAGAGAATGTCACTTAACCTCTCATAGTCTCAATTTCCTTATTTTAAAAACAGGAATAGGAATAGCATCTACCACAAATGAGTGTGGTGATGATGCAATGAAAAAATATATGTAACATGCTTTGCAAACCTTAAGCTACTAAATAGAACTATTTGTAATTATTTTTGTTGCTGTTTTCTTAATATGCTGCAGTTTGTTTCTAATTAAAGGCTAGCCAAATTAGGTACAAAACAGGAAAATACATCAGTTTTCTAAGACCTCTAGATTCCCCTTCAATAGAATGTTTCTCTTTTCATTTTTCCAGAATAAGAAAGTGAGGAAAAAGCAAAGGTTTAAGGGTGGAAATTATATGAACAGATTTACAGACTTTTGGAAATATTTCCAAATTATTCTAGAGAATGGTTGGATCAGTTAACAATGTCACTAACAACATGTTAGTATACATATTTTTTAATCCTCTCCAGTATTTATGATTTTTCTTTTCTGTCATATTAACTAATCTGGCTGTTGTGAGCTTTACCTCATACCTATCTTCATTTGATTTTTTTAAGCAATTATGATTAGAGCATTTTTCATATAACTATTGATATTGTAGTACTACTGAACTGACTTTCACATTTTTTCATTGATTCCCTTGATACTATTGATCATAACTTTTTTGTGTGTGAATTGGAGAAGGGATCTTATTAAAAGATTTAGCCATTTCCCTGTATATTTGAGATGTTAGACCTTTATCAGAGAAGCTTGCTATACATTTTTCTGTTTCCTGCTTTCCTTCTAATTTTTGATTTCATTGGTTTTATTTGTGTAAAAATATGTTCATTTAGTCAAATATATATTTTTATTTCTGTGATATCTCTAGTTTAGTCATCTCTACTCACACAGCCAAAAAAGAATCTTCTAAAGAGAAAAAAGATCAATACAATCAATGAAAAAATGTGAAAGAAGTCATCCCAGTAGTACCAGATTTCAAATTATATTATAAAGCAGTAATCTTGAAAAAACAAATATTGGTACTGGCTAAAAAATAAAAGGGTGGATCAAGGAAATACAATACAGAGTAGTAAATTGCTACAATAATCTACTGTTTTATAAACCCACAGATAAAATCTTTGGGGGCAAAAAGTGATCATTTGACAAAAATTTCTGGGAAAACTGGAAAGCAGTTTAAAAAACACTTTATATAAATTAACATCTCAATCTGTATACCAAAATAACATCAAAATGGATACTGATTTAGAAATCAAGGATGATATCTTAAGTAAATTGGGGAGTAGGGAGAAATTTTTCTGGCAGACATATGGATTAGGAAAGTTTATTACCAAATAGGAGATAAAGAGGATCAAAGGAAGAAAATGGATAATTCTGATTACATGAAAGCAAAAAAGTTTCATAAATAAAATCTGTACAGACAAAATTAAATGGAAAGAAAGGAGCTATGGATGCTGGCATTATATTATAGCAAGTTTCTCTGAAAAGGGTCTCATTTCTCAAATATAAGGGAACTGAGCCAAATTTACAAAAATAAGAACCATTCACCAATAGCATTTGAGAATATTATTTGAGTAATCATTTGAAAAATCACTTTATGCCAAGATTCTGGGGTTCTAACATAGGGCAGAATGCTGGATTTGGAGCTTTCCTCTTAAACTTAACTCATGCTATTTGTATGCATTCCTTTCCACCTATGCTGGTTTATCACTATTTAGAGATTCACTAGTATTGTGGCAGTGCTTTTGTGTAGTTATTGACTGGGTCAAGGAATTAATAACCTCTTTAATTTTCTTTATCATTGCTCCATCTGGTACAAGTTTAGAATTTTCAAGTGTTTGAGAGGCATATGGATTCCTATCTGCTATATACTATAAATTCCAGCTATCTTCCCCTTTATTCCTCTTGTATATAGTTTTAGATTATTAAAAATTAGCAAATACTCATTTATTTCTAGATGAGGAAATAAAATCTGTTGATATTTTCATCCCATCAGGTTATTGGATATGCCTTCCTCCTTTTATAGTTATACTCATTTAGGGAAAAATATATCATCAACAGTTATAGTCTCCCATTTCTTACCTCACATTCACTCCATAAAACACTATAATTGGGCATCTGAATGCATCACTTGTCTGAAACTCTGGTCTCCAAAGTTATCATTAATTCATATGGTGTTTTCTCATTTCTCTTCCTTCTTCCTTCTGAAACTTTTAATATAGAAACTACTTTCTTTCCATGTTCTCTCTTCCTTTGGGGTCCCATGACTAATCTCTACTGGTTCCCTTCTTCTCTGTCCAATGATTCCTTCCCAGTCTCCTTTGCTGGGTCATTATCCCTATCATATATCCTAACTGTACATCTAGATTTCTTTCCTGATCTCTCTTCTCCCTCTCTCTGCACTCTCACATGGAGATCTCGTCAGCTCCCATAGGATACCTATCCATGTTTCTATCAAGATACCTCATATGTATTTATTTAAATCTAGAATTTCTACTTATCTACAGTCCTGCATTACTCACTTCCAATTGAACTGGACACCCCATAAGGATCTGAAATTTTACATGCCCAAAGAAGAATTGATGTTTCTCCTCCATCCTACCCTACCTATATCTTCTACAAACATTGATTTTTGTCATGAGTGCCACTATAATTGCAGTTACCCAGGGTCACAACTCATTATTATCATTTACTTCTTATACTTATTCATACCATATATCCTATCAGTTGCCAAATAATTTTACACTTTCTGTATTCCCATCAAGTAGCAAAATTCCTAGCTTATGGTAAACACTTAATAAATCCTAATAGTAAATGCATAATGAATCCAAGCTGACTATTATTCCAAATTCCATAAAATTTCTTGCATCTGACTTTCATCTCTACTCAATTCAGCCACAATCTTCATTATCTCTTACCTCTACTTTTACAATTGCCTCCTCATTGGTCTCCCACACTCAAGCTTCTCTTCTCTCTAATCTATCCTCTCCGTAGATATCAAAGTGATTTTGCTCAAGTGCACTTGAGATCATACCACTCAATGAACTCCAATATCTTCCTATTAATTAAATGATTAATTTAAAAATTCTTTCTTTGACATTTAAATCCTTTTACTATTGGTTTCTGTGACACCAACTTCTCCAACCTTATTTCATATTATTCCCTTTCTGCATGCTACAATTCATTTAAACAGACTGTGTTTCTGCTCCTTATACACTACATCTCATCATCCATAGGTATGCTTTTCCACAGGCTCTCCTCCATGTCTAGAATATATCACCCAACTTTCAGACACACCAACCTATATTTTAAAAAATGTTTTAATGTTTTTCCAGATTAGATGAAGGTATAATTTGTACATTATGTCATACAATAAGACATCTATTACACTAAAGAAAAATTCATGGAGGAAATAAAGTGAAGAATGGTATGCTTCAATCTACACTCAGACTTCTATGGTGGTGGATATTCATGAGTCCCTTGGAGTCATCTGGGATCCTTGCATTGCTAATGAAAGTTAAATCATTCAAAGTTGGTCATCATAATTTTTTTTTACTTTTGTTGTGTATAACATTTTCCTGGGTCTGCTAACTTCTCTTTGCATTACTTCATGTATGCCTTCCCTGGTGTTTTTTGTGATCAGCTTGTTTGTTATTTCTATCGGCAGAATGGTGTTCCATTATAGTCATATATCACACCTTATTCAGCCATTCTGCAACTGATGGACATCCCCTTAGTTTCCAGTTTTTTCTATCACAAAAAGATTTGCTATAAATATTTTTGTATAAATAGATTCTTTCTCCTTATCTTTGATCTTTTTGAGATATACATCTATTTGTGGTATTACTGGGTCAAAGGGTATACACAGTTTTATGGTCCTTTGGGCATGGTTCCAAATTGCTCTCAAGAATGATAGTATTAGTTTATAGTTCTACCAATTGTTTAGTAGTGCCCCAATTTTTCCACATCCCTTCCAATATTTGTCATTTTCCTTTATTTTGTCATATTAACCAGTCTGACAGTAGATTCTGTTCTATCACTGCACTCTTACTCCAAATGTGTCTTCCTGCTTTTAATGTGTTTCTCATAGACAATATATTATGGGATTTTGGCATTTAATTCACTTTACTATCTGCTTCTGTTTTGTGAGTGAGTTTATCCAATCCACATTCACAGTCATTCCCACCTCTATTTTCACATTATTTAATTTCTTTCAAGATTCAGTGCAACAGCTACTTTCTTAATGATATCTTTCCTATCCCTTGACTGTTAAGACCACTGTCCTGTAACTACAATATCCTTATTTAATTTATACTTTTAATATGTATATGTTGGCTTCTATGATAGAAAGTAAATTCCTTGAGGGTTGGGACTGTTGTAATTCACTTTTTGTATTCCAGCATCTAGCACAGTGCCCAGTTCTTTGGAAGGTACTTAATAAATTACTATTGAATAACTGACATTTAAAGTTCTTTATGATCTAAATCCAATCTACCTTTTCAAAATTCTTTCATATTATTACCTTTAACTTACCTTATTTCCAGACAAACTCATCTATTTCCTTTTTCCTTAAAGTCATGATTGCATATCCCCTTTTTGATTCTTTGAATAGGCTTTTTTTTTCTCTCTGTAATGCATTCCCTCACCAACTTCTCCTCTAAGAATTCCTAGAATCCTTAAAGGCTCAGTTCATTTTATTACCTCTTATAGGAAGGCTTTTTTGATTTCCCTGGTTTAGAAATTTATCTTCAAAACATTTTGCATTAAATAGTAGGAGGCAACCTCCTTGATAATAGTGACTGTTTTTATTTTTGTTTTTGTAGCTATGGGAGCCCCCAAAAGTATATTTTTTCATGGTATCATCTTGAGATAGGTTTTTTGAATTAATTTTTGTTGTTGTTAAATTGGCCTGGTAGTCATCACATTCTATGAAATTAATAATTTAAGTTTATTCATGTTATTCCTAAGTGTTGTTGGAAGCCACATACTTGTATTTTTCCTCAGATATTGTTTTGAGGATACAATGTACAGAAACATGACTTTCCCTCAGAGACCCAAGTTTAGGCTTAAATAGAGCCCCTTCTCTCTTGGTCCTCAGTTCTCTGGTATCTAGAATACCTATAAATCCCCTTTTAATAGGTAAATTCAGATGTTTGAACTAGGCAAGGACTTCAGTTGAGATATAAATTTAATGAGTAACAAGAGCTCAGGACAGGGACTTTTCATTTCTTGTCACAGTGACACCATCAGGATCAGAAAGGTGAAGCAATAAAGACTCAGGACAAAGGAAATTCATAGATATCAAGGAATTGACCTTGTAGTAGAGAAAGGACAGAAACGTTCAATACATGCACATAGACATATTCTGGATCACAAAGCCATATGGCCCTAATTAAAGCTAAGAATTATCTGGGGACTTAAGGCAGAAAACCCACCTCTGCTTGATTGCTTGGATGTTTTAGGTGAAAGCATACTTCCCTTGTATAATTATGGCTGTGCAGCAATCTCAGACATCTCTTCTCTCTGCTATATCAGCAACTCATTGGATGACAGCCCAGGAAGAATAAGGAGATTCATTGAAAAATCACTGTTTCTCTTAAGAATGTGAGAGTGTTTTGTTTTTAAATAATAACGAAAAAAGACAGGGACCCATCTGTCAAAAGACATTGAGTTATCTTTTCTTTTTTCAAATAAGTGGGAGTAAAGAAACTGTAAAATTACATTCTCCAAACTTAGCTCCATTGGCAAGAAGAATTATATCTTTTTACACTCAATTGAGACAAATATTTAATATTTCTTATTACACTAATGTGGCACATCTATTTTCTCTCCCCTTTATATGTGCATCACAGGGAAAATATACAAATTCAAAGCCTTATAGATTAGCTCCTGTCAATTATGGATTTCCTGGATCCTTAAACTTCAAAACAACCAGGAAAAAATGAAAGAAAATCAAGTTCTAATTGATTAGTTTCAGAGAAATCTGATGTATGCAATTTGTAAAATCATTGATATGCTAAAGAACACAGTTGAAAATGAACCGACATACTTTAATTAAAAATAAATATGTTGTTTATAAATCTCAAAAATTATACATTTTATTTCCATGAATAACTATCATGTCTGACAAAATCATACTTTGAAGTAATTGTGTTATCAGATTAAATGAATTCTAACAAAAATATATGATATGAATATGATACCTAATAATTTTAATGCAATAAAATGACAGTAAACAACTGACTTTTATGTTTCCTCTTGCCTCTGAAACTTATAAATCTTCACTAGAAAATCATCTACCAGTAAATTTATATTTTGAGGGTTTTAAAAAAATATTCTAAGCTTATGATCGCTTCCCATATAACTATATAACATTTATATACTTTATATACAAATAGAAATATGGACTGAATCTATAATTCCACTAATATAGCAAGTTCTCAAGTGAGACTACTTCAATTCTTTATTTCTAAAAACTAACATTTTAGTATTTAGAGTTACAGATGTTAGGAATATAAAGTCCTTATTCTGTTAAGTAAAGGTAGATTTCTATAAAAGAAAGAATACTATATTAGCATCAAGAAGATCTAGGTTCAAATTTCTCATCTGAAACTTGTTAGAAAGGTGATAAAACAGGACTTCCGGTAAAGATGGCGGCTTAGAGGCAGTGAAAGTTCAGACTTCTGAAAACCCTTCCTTACTGATCACAAACTGAATGCTCCTAGGACACCAAAATTCAAACTGAACAACAGGGAAGACCCGGGGAACCCTCCTCCTGGACCTGGATCAAAAGGTACAGCCCCCCAAAAGCCAGAACCTTATATCACTCAGATGTAAGGGGTAGGCAGAAGGAAGGTCCCAGGACCCATCCCCCCCAACTCAAAGTGTTGAGCCCACGGCAGCAGTGGAACCTCAGGGCAGGCAAAAGGGCCTCAGGACTGGCTATATGGAAGGACTCACCTTGAAAGCAACCTGAGCCAGTCTCCAGGGTGCCCAACACTGATGGCAGGGAGACATAGAGAGAAGGGGGAAGCCTATAGCCCCCTGGCTCGGTCCTTCCATCTGAGTCTCAAGGGAGGTCCCAGCTTTAGGGCACCAGCTGAACCCTATCCCATCAGGAGCCCTCAGAGCTTCTGAAAAGACAGAAACCTCAGGGCCAGCAAAGGGGTTGCTCCAAAGAGCTTACCTTGAAAGTAACCTGGGCCAGTCTCCGGGCATTCAACACAGATTGTGGAGGAGGAGGTTTTTTGCTTCAGGGCTAAAGCCTCAGACCATCAGACAGATACACAAAGAGCCAGTCCTCCTCACTCAGATAGAGATGGAAGACAGGACAGAAGTACAAAAACCTCCAAACACCAAGAAAAGCAAGAAGAAGGGGGTGAGTTTGGACACATTTTATGGAGCAATAATAGAAAATACAGAGGAGATAGAGGAGGAAACACAAGCAAATGCTCCAATACCCTCCAAAGGAAATGGAAATTCTCCAAAAACTCTTGAAGAATTTGAATCAGAAATGATCAAAAAAGATGGAAGTCTTCTGGCATGAAAAGTGGGAAATAATGCAAAAGGAATTCAACAATTTGAAGTCTGAAAAAACACAACTACAAAACAGGTTTGACCAAACTGAAAAGGAAAACCAGGCTTTAAAGGTCAGAATCAGGCAATTGGAAGACAATGCTCTTGCAAAAGAGCAAGAATTAATAAAACAAAGCCAAAAGACCAAGACATTAGAAGAGAACATAAAATATCTCACTGACAAGGTAATAGATTAGAAAATGGAGGAAGGAGAGATAATCTGAGAATAACTGGCCTTCCAGAAAAAAACAGAAATAAATAATAACCTCAATATTATAATACAAGATATCATCAAAGAAAACAGCCCAGAAATTCTAGAACAAGGGGGCCATACAGGCATTGAAAGAGTTCACAGAACACCCTCTACAATAAATCCCCAAAAGACAACTCACAGGAATTGCCAGATTCCAAAGCTTTCAAGCAAAAGAAAAAATCTTACAAGAAGCCAGAAAAAGACAATTTAGATATAAAGGAATGCCAATCAGTGTCACACAAAACCTTGCAATTTCCACTCTGAATGACTTTAAGGCATGGAACATGATTTTCAGAAAGGCAAGAGAACTGGGTCTTCAACCAAGAATCAACTATCCATCAAATCTGACTATATACTTCCGGAGAAAAGTTTGGGCATTCAACAAAATAGAAGATTTCCAAGTATTTATAAAGAAAAGACCAGAGCTCTGTGGAAAGTTTGATATCGAAAAACAAAGAGCATGGAATACCTGAAAAGGTAAATATGAAGGAAACGGAAAAGGAGAAAAATGTCATCTTTTTCTTTTATTCAAATTCTCTTCTATATAAACTACATTTATATAAATTTAAATATATTACTATGTGGGGAAAATGTAATGTGTAACTCTCAAAATTATATGCATCATCAGAGTAGTAAGAAGAATCACGCATAGGGAATGTGTGGGGCATCAAGATGATATAGAGAAAGGGGGGATAGAAAGGAAAAGGGAGAAGGGAATCGTTGATGGTACTAAGATATATTCCAAGAAATGGGGGGGGGGAGAAAAAATTAATAGAATAATCTTTCTCACACAAATATATACATGGGGAAGGGAATGGGAAGAAAGCTCCTATAAGAAGGAGAGGAAGAGAGTTATACCTTACTCTTGTGAAATCAACTCTGAGAGGGAAGAGCATCCAGATCCATTAGGATCTAGAATTCTATCTTATCAAACAGGGATAGGGAGAAGGGGAAAACAAGGTGGTTACGGGGGAGAGAACCCAAAAGGAAGGGAAGTAGAGGGGGGAGGGAGAGGGAACAAAATGGGAGGGGCTAGAAAGGGAAACATATCAAGGGAAGGGTCTAGGGGGACTGATTTAAAGTAAATCACTGCATTAAAAGGTTATAGCTAAAGAAGAAAGGTCAGAATTAGGGAAAGATATCAAAATGCCAGAGACTCCACAAGTGACAATCATAACTTTGAACGTGAATGGGATGAACTCATCCATAAAACTTAGATGATTAGCAGAATGGGTTAGAATCCAAAACCCTACCATATGGTGTCTTCAAGAAACACATATGAGGCAGGTAGACACCCACAAAGTCAGAATTAAAGGATGGAGTAAGAACTTCTGGGCCTCAACTGATAGAAAGAAGGCAGGAGTTGCAGTCATGATATCTTACAAAGCCAAAGCAAAAATAGACAGAATTAAAAGGAATAGGGAAGGTAATTATATTTTGTTAAAAGGGATTTTAGATAACAAGGAAATATCACTAATCAACACGTATGCACCAAATAGTATAGCACCCAAATTTCTAATGGAGAAACTAGGAGAATTAAAGGAAAAAAATAGACAGTAAAACCATATTAGTGGGAGATCTGAAACAACCTCTATCAAATTTAGATAAATCAAATAAAAAAATAAATAAGGAAGAGGTTAAAGAAGTGAATGAAATAAAAAGAAAAATTAGAGTTAATAGACATATGGAGAAAATAAATAGGGACAAAAAGGAATACACCTTCTCAGCACCACATGGCACATTCACAAAGATTGACCATAAACTAGGCCACAGAAACATGGCATACAAATGCAGAAAAGCAGAAATAATAAATGCAGCCTTTAGCGATCACAAGTCAATAAAAATAATGATCAGTAAGGTTTTATGGAAAACCAAATCAAAAATTAATTGGAAAAGAAATAATGATACTCCAAAATCGGTTAGTTAGAGAACAAATCATAGAAACAATTAATAATTTCAACGAAGAAAATGACAATGGTGAGACATCCTTTCAAACCTTATGGGATTCAGCCAAAGCATCAGAGGTAAATACATATCCCTGAGTGCATATATTAACAAACTAGAGAGGGCAGAGATCAATGAATTGGAAGTACAAATAAAAAAACTTGGTACATGACACAAACATGATACTGATTCCAAAACCAGGCAGGTCAAAAACAGAGAAAGAAAATTATAGATCCATCTCCCTAATGAACATAGATGCAAAAATCTTAAATAAGACACTAGCAAAAAGACTCCAGCAAGTGATCAGAATGATCATCCACCAGGATCAAGTAGGATTTATACCAGGGATGCAAGGCTGGTTCAATATTAGGAAAACCATCCACATAATTGACCATATCAACAAGCAAACCAACAAAAATCACATGATTATTTCAATAGTGCAGAAAAAGCCTTTGATATAATACAACACCCATTCCTATTAAAAATACTAGAAAGCATAGGAATAGAAGGGTCGTTCCTAAAAATAATAAACAGTGTATATCTAAAACCATCAGCTAAAATCATATGCAATGGGGATAAACTAGATGCAATCCCAATAAGATCAGGAGTGAAACAAGGATGCCCATTATCACCTCTATTATTTGACATTGTACTAGAAACACTAGCAGTAGCAATTAGAGAAGAAAAAGAAATTGAAGGCATCAAAATAGGCAAGGAAGAGACCAAGTTATCATTCTTTGCGGATGAAATGATGGTCTACTTAAAGAATCCTAGAGATTCAACCAAAAAGCTAATCGAAATAATCAACAACTTTAGCCAAGTTGCAGGATACAAAATAAACCCGCATAAGTCATCAGCATTTCTATATATCTCCAACACAGCTCAGCAGCAAAAACTAGAAAGAGAAATCCCATTCAAAATCACCTTAGACAAAATAAAATACCTAGGAATCTATCTCCTGAGACAAACACAGTAACTATATGAACACAACTACAAAACACTCTCCACACAACTAAAATTAGACTTGAGCAATTGGAAAAACATTAACTGCTCATGAGTAGGACGAGCCAATATAAGAAAAATGAACATCCTACCCAAACTTATTTATGTATTTAGTGCCATACCCATTGAACTTCCAAAAAAAATTCTTTATTGATTTAGAAAAAAACATAACAAAGTTTATTTGGAAGAACTAAGGATCAAGGATATCCAGGGAAATAATGAAAAAAAAATACAAAGGAAGGGGGCCTTGCAGTCCCAGATCTCAAACTATATAACAAAGTATCAGTTATCAAAACTATTTGGTAGTGGATAAGAAACAGAATGGAGCATCAGTGGAATAGACTTGGGGCAAGTGACCTCAGCAAGACAGCATATGATAAACCCAATGATCCCAGCTTTTGGGACAAAAACCCACTATTTGATTAAAACTGCTGGGAAAATTGGAAGACAGTGTGGGATAGATTAGAATTGGATCAACACCTCGCACCCTATACCAAGATAAACTCAAAATGGGTGAATAACTTGAACATAAAGAAGGAAACTATAAGTAAATTAGGTGAACACAGAATAGTATACATGTCAGACCATTGGGAAGGGAAAGACTTTAAAACCAAGCAAGACATAGAAAGAGCCACAAAATATAAAATAAATAATTTTGACTACATCAAATTAAAAAGTTTTTGTACAAACAAAACCAATGTAACTAAAATCAGAAGGGAAACAACAAATTGGGAAACAATCTTCATAAAAACCTCTGACAAAGTTTTAATTACTCAAATTTACAAAGAGTTAAATGAATTGTACAAAAAATCAAGCCATTCTTCAATTGATAAATGGGCAAAGGACATGAATAGGCAGTTTTCAGATAAAGAAATCAAAACTATTAATAAGCACATGAAAAAATGTTCTAAATCTCTTATAATCAGAGAGATGCAAATCAAAACAACTCTGAGATATCACCTCACACCTAGCAGATTGGCTAACATGACAGTAGAGGAAAGTAATGAATGCTGGAGGGCATGTGCAAAATTGGGACATTAATAAATACATTGTTGGTGGAGTTGTGAATTGTGCCAACCATTCTGGAGGGTATTTGGAACTATGCCCAAAGGGCAATAAAAGACTGTCTGCCCTTTGATTCAGCCATAGCACTGCTGGGTTTGTACCCCAAAGAAATAATAAGGAAAAAGACTTGTACAAGAATATTCATACCTGCGCTCTTTGTGGTGGCCAAAAATTGGAAAATGAGTTCATGCCCTTCAATTGGGGAATGACTGAACAAATTGTGGTATATGTTGGTGATGGAATGCTATTGTGCTAAAAGGAATAATAAAGTGGAAGAATTCCATGGAGACTGGAACAACCTCCAGGAAGTGATGCAGAGTGAGAGGAATAGAACCAGGAAAATATTGTACACAGAGACTGATACACTGTGGTACAATTGAAGGCAATGGACTTCTCCACTAGTGGCAATACAATGTCACTGAACAATCTGCAGGGATTTAGGAGAAAAATACTATCCATAAGCAGAGGACAAACTGTGGGAGTAAAAACAGCAAGGAAAAGCAACTGCTTGACTACAGGGATTGAGGGGACATGTATGAGGAGAGACTTTAAATGAACACTAATGCAAATACCAACAACATGGAAATGGGTTCTAATCAAGAACACATGTGATACCCAGTGGAATCACACATCAGCTATGGGAGAGGTGGGGGTTGGGGGGGAAAGAAAATGACCTTTGTCTCTAGTGAATAATGTTTGGAAATGCTCAAATAAAAAAAATTAATAAAAGGTGATAAAACATAGAAAACCTAATCTGATATGATTTTATATTATTGATGGTAGAAATATCTGAACTAATGAAATTATCTATCAAAGATCCTGATTTTTATGAGCATATTTATTTCAAGGTTGCTAAGATCATTCAAATTAATATCACCTCTGTTCAGAATAGTGAAACATTCCATGTTTTGAATGTAATCCCCTATTTTATGCTCATTGAAAAGGACAATGAACAAAGTGACAGTTTCCATCAATTTCCTCTAAGTTCCACCCTTTATACCATTTAACTAGAATTAAATGATTTACAGATACTAAAGCATTCTTTTTTCAAAAAATTATCTAAAAATGACAGTTTTTACAGAATTAAGATTAAGTAAAAAGAACATACAAGATGAACTCGCTTAAAATTCTCATTCAAAAATTAAACAATGTATTAAATGGAATTCTAAAGTAGTATGACAAATAGAAGGTCATGGTTAGACAATTTTTCTGCCCAGGAAAACTTAGGAGTCAGAAGGAAAGGTCTATGGGAGTGGGTAAGGGCCTCGCCGTGAGCCCACAGTGGTGGTAGAAGCAATAGAAACAATACCAGGATCTTTCACTGACCAAATGGGGTAAAAAGATTGGAGACCTGGTCAAAAAGGCATTAGAGGATCTTTGGGCTATTGCTCTATGAAAGGCAATTGTTCTCTATTTAATTGAAGGGCTATGTTCCTAAAAAGTGTGAGACCCATCTAGCTATCTCTTCTGTATGATTTGTTCTCTATCACACTACCCATGTCAATCACTCAAGTAAAAGTTTTCTGAGCATCTTCTATGAACACAGCCTTGTGCTATTCCCTGGAAATACAAATAAAGATGAAAAAGTAATTATTTTCCTCAAGATCACATTCTGATCTGAGAATCAGCACAAAAATAAATATAAACAAATATGATATATACAGTGTCGATCAATCTTGTCAATTCATACATATAGATATAGATGTGTAAATATGAATTGGAGAAACTTGATTGATTGGTATCATTTTCTTATTGATCCCATATTTAAGTAATTTATTTTTTCCTACAACTGCTTTTGTTCTATCATTTCTATAGTTCATCATTCTTTGTCATTGTTCATTGTCTCTAAACTTAATTCAGGATTTAGCTGGCCTGTATTGGATTAAGACTAAAAATCAAGCTTTTCTGTTAATCACTGATATGTTTTTGCCTTAAGGAATTTAACTGATCTCAGGGAATGGATATGAACACTAGGGAATCAGGTCCACTATATTCATGGATTTCTCGTATGCTACCAAAATATGTCTAATCTATTTTTCCAAACCTTGCAACTGCACTGAAATATTGAGCATTTTTTAGTTTCATGGGAGGGAAAAGGGGGTTGTTTCTAAACTTCTGGACTTATCTAAGTTGTAGCTTTGTAACCAATTATGTGTCCTCAAATCCATGATGTCACCTATCTTCTTATTTTCTTTGTTTTATACTCCTCAAAACCTAATAAAAGGGAACTATTCTCTTATTCAAAATCTTTGGCTTAAAAAGAAACAAGACATTGGCCCATTTATTGGCAAGGATCATGCTCCTGCTAAGAAATGTTACCTTGTTTAGAGATTTGCCTCAGTTTTAAATTCACTCATATATATATATATATATATATATATATATATATATATATATATATAAACACACACACACACACACACACACACACACACACACACACATATATATGATGTAGAAGTAATATCATGGGGATGGCACTAACATAAAGGAAATAAAGTTTTAGCTGAGACCTAAAGGGAGTCAGGAAGGCTACCAAATCAATATGGGGAGGGAGAAAAATCTAGGCATGTTCTTATTCCTTTTCATTACTTTATAAAAATGAGCTTTTCATGAACATAAAGTTTTATTCTACTTTTTAACCTCTAATCACATGACTGCCAATTGCCTTGTAGTATGTTCAGTATTCTGGTGCGCTTATAGCTTTTACCCCAAAATGAGCACCTCATCCTTATTTTTGTTCCTTAACTTGTTATTCAACTACTGTTTATTTAAGTTATTGATATTGATACTATGCCATATGTTCCCCCTCCCTCAATTAGACTATATAGTATATGTTACACATTTATACTATCTTTCCTCCTATAAAAACCTAAACTTTAGCTTGCCCCTCAATGACTCTTTTGGTATCCTGGTACCATCCGCTTTCCACATATTATTTGCAGAGAGAAATTTTAGGCTTATAGACTGACATTGATTTAGCGCCTTCTTTTTGGAAACCTTATCTTGTCATTAAATGCTAAGTATGGGTTGTGTGTGATCCTGATGGAATTCTTCTAGAAACAGACTGTTCTAGGAAAGGATATGTGATTTCATCAACACAGAGAACTCCTGGATGAGATTAGATAGCATTTACAGAATAGCTAGGATTTATATTCTGGTTTATAGTTTTCAAAGCACTTTCATAAAATAGTAGCCCATTATAACCTCACAACAACCCCCATTTGTAGGTGTTACTGTTAACCATAGATCCATATGTGACTATTTGTGAAGGATGTTTATGTGATCTGTATTCAGTTTACACCCCATAACATATTTTATAGATAAGGAAACTGAGGCAGTTAAAGATTAAGTGACTTGCTAAGCATCACAGAGCTAGTAAGTATCTAAGGCAAAATTTGAACTCATCTCACTAAATCTAAATTCTAATAACTGCACCCCATTCCCTAGCTACCTAGATTTTAATGAGGCATGGTCTGCAAATGTAGATGAATGACTTTTCTTCACCTTATTTTCACTATAGAGCACTAAGAAATTAAACGACTTGGTAAGACAAGCTTGCAGAATGTAGCTGAGGCAGGTCTTGGAAGACTAACTCCAAATCCAGCTCTCTATTTACTATGCCATTCATATGGAACCGAGTGTAATGATGTAAAGCTGCAAATTAAGTCCATCAACATGTTTGGATACTGGTACTATTGTTTAAGTCTGGATTTTAGTCTGGAGCTTATAGGATCAAAGATTTTGAGCTAGAAAATAATCTCTGAAGAGACAAAGTTCGGCTACTTCATTTTTTAATCAAAATAAGTGAAGATCAAAGAAATTTAAGTGGCTTGTGTAAAGTGAGTGTTAGAAATTTGGAAGTCAGGGGGCAGCTGGGTGGCTCAGTGGATTGAGAGCCAGGAGGTCCTGGATTCAAATCTGTCCTCAGATACTTTCTAGCTGTGTGATCCTGTTAACCTCCATTGCCTAACTCTTATCATTCTTTTACCTTAGAACCAATACATAGTAATATACATAATGCAATAATACAAGATATTGATTCTGAGACAGATGATAAGGGTTTAAAAAATTAAAAAAGAAAGTTGGAAGTAAATTTCAAATGTATATGCTCTGAATTTAACTCTAATAATTATCATTGCATTGTAAAACTTTGACTTTCATGTCCAGGACTCCCTGAATTCCCAACAGTCTGCAATATAACTTCTAATAATGTAAGCCATGATTAGATTCTGAGAAGAAAACAGGTAAAGACTGAGTTTAAATTCTTTCCAATGTGAAATTTAAATTACTCCACCCCATTAGATCTTACTTTATGGGAAGATAAAGTTGTAAACTTCTGATTGAACAAAGAAGATACTTAGCTCTCACCTTATAGTTAAGCTAGAACTTTAAGCTAAGTCTATTTTTAGATCTTAATACAAAAAATGTCTTAAGTAACCATAAAGGTTAAATTAATCACCAAAAGGTCAAGTAACTAACAAAAGGTGAACTTAACAAAGAAGTGTTAAGTAACTCTAAAGATATAATCTAATCAAAGAAGATGATAACTAAAGAATGAGCATTTAGAGGAGGGGAAACAAGGGTGAAAGGTCTATACATTGGCCCACTTCCTCTCTATGGTACCTTTTTGCGGTGGAGAGTTGGCTGATAGCAGCTTGCTGGGCCTTTCAGCATCTTAGCATGGCTACAAGCTATTGTCCAGTTCTGTGGTGAATTTCTGGCTGAGTTTATCTCCTTTACTTTCCAACTTAAGCCTCTTAGAAGCCCCTAATCTTCCTCAGAGACCTAGAGGCGAGCATTTTAAAACTCCCCCTGGCATAGGCCAGGCAGGAGAAATCCTATCTCCTCTTCCCTCCTTCTTCTTAAATTCCTTTCCACTATAATAATTAAATTACCATAAATTTCCAGACTGACTTGGTTATTTTATTTGGGATTTTCCCAGGAAACCAATTAAATGTAGATATTAAGTCACAACCCTAAAATTATCTTTACACCACTGCCACTTTCCACCTGTTCTTAGGCAAGTAACAACTACTTTGGGCCAAAGTTTTCTTTACTCTAAAATGCATGTATTTATCTAGATTTCCTTTCTGACTCTTCATTTTATAATACTGCCATGTCATGTGCTATTATTATCTATTGGAGCCGACATTTAACTTTAACACATATGACAACATTCAGGGTGGCAAGGACATAGACAATTTGATGCTCTTTGGATTCACCTTATATTAGACAATTTCCTAAAGAATATGTGATGCTGATTCAATTTAGAGATGTTTATTAAGTGCTAAGTATGCATAAAGCATTGCAGAAGATACAATGGAAGGAAGGAAGGGAGAGAGAAAGGAAGGAAAAACTTAAGTCACTTAAACCTCATAATAAAAATAGGTGGTAGTTGCTATTTTTATTCTCATTTTATACTTGAGAAAACTGTGGCAGGTTAAGTGACTTGCCTAGGGACACATAACTATTTTGCATCGAAGGTCAAACTTAAATTAAGTAACTTACCCAGGGTAACAAGGTTAGGAAGTGTCTGAGGTCAGATTTGAACCCAGGACCTCCTAACTCCAGGCCTGGTGCTCCATCCATTGTACTGCCTAGCTGAACCTCAAACTTAAAATAAGATCTTCCTGACTCCAGGCCCAGCACTCAACCTATTGCAATGCTTTCTATAGGTTATTCAAATCAAAAGTATGGACCCTGGCCAGATGGAGTTGACTAACTTGTAGTAGTGATAAAGATGATCACTAACAATATTTGTGATAAACACATCCTTAAAATATTTGTGACAATATATTGTGACAAACAATATCACAAAAAATTTTTGACAAATAAACTATAAATAATAAACCATATTGCCAACAAAATTTGTCTCAGCCGAAAAAAAGAAAGCACTAACCATGGTTCTTTGTCAATGGATGCATCATTAGACAATGATAGACAGGTTGCAGTCAACCAGCACAATTTTAAGCCCTGTGATACTGATGGATATTTTCTCTAGGATGTAGAGCTTTTCTGGGTCAGTGTCATAGCTAGCTTACTTTTGAGGTTTATTGCCAGTTCACAACCCATTTCCAGACTATACAGACTTCCTTGTTACTTGCTCACCTCCTTCAGACCCTTTAACATTTTAGTCTTCCTCCCATTAGAGAATGGTATTATAGTTGTTATAATCTCATTTCCCCACTGAGATTGTGAACTCCCTGAGAGTAAATATCCTGTCTTTTCTCTGTATTTCTGCTTATTTCTCTTTCCCATCATAGAATATAGTTCCATACTAATTAAATACCCATCTATACAACTCAACAATATGTGACAGCTTAAGGGAGAGACTGTTACAAAGAAAAAATATCACTATTTTATATATATATATATATATATGTATATATACATATAATTCATCATTTCATGTTATAGTGTTGAACTGATGAATTGATATGAATCTAAGTGATATTTGTAGCATGTTTACTTGAAGGACTTTCCAAAAAATAGTACTAATGGGTATTTGTATAATTCATTGGGGTTTGTAAAATATGTTGCATACATAATTTCATTTGATTTTTACAACTTTCTGAAGGAAATTCTATCTGTATTATATTTGCCCATTTTGAAGTGAGGAAACTGAGGCTCAGAGAAGTTAGCTCTTACTTTATATTCAAATAATTAATCAGTGTCAGGGGCAAGCTTCTTGACAAGATTTTGACTCTTACCTATAGAACCCCCTTCTTTTTATATCATGATGCATTTCCTTGTAGCATTAATCTGGTCTACTTTCCTGCTATGAAACATGAATTCCAATTTTTGTAAAAATGAGGATGTTGAATCAGATTATCTTTAAAGCTTAGTGCATTAGAAAGAATGATGAATCTGTAATCAGAGGATCTAGATTAAATTCTAGCTCTACTATCAGCTACCTATGTTATGCTTGGAACCTATCTATGATCTTTGTGTCCTCAAATGTAAAGTCATAGAGTTGAACTAGATGATCTCAAATGTCCTTTCCAGGTCAATATATCTCTGATTCTCTGACTTAAAAGATGACTGACACGGGGCGGAGTCAAGATGGTGGATTAGAAGCAGCAAAAGTTCAGACCTCTGAAAATCCTTCCTTACTGATCACAAACTGAATGCTACTAGGGGACTGAAATTTAAACTTAACAACAGGACAGAGGATATAGTTCTGGTCAAGATGGCGGCTTAGAGAGAGCTAAAGTTCAGATCTCCGGAAACCCCTTCCTTACTGATCACAAACTGTATGCTCCTAGGACACTGAAATTCAAAACAAACAACAGGATAGATCCAGGGAACCGTCCTCCTGGACCTGGATCAAAAGGTATGGCCCCCCAAAAGCCAGAACCCGAGATCACTCGGATATAAGGGATAGGCAGAAGGAAGGTCCCAGGACCTATCCCCCCCCAACCCAGAGCGCTGAGTCCAAGGCACCAGTGGGAACCTAAGAGCCAGCAAAAGGACCCCAGGGCTGGCTATTTTGAAGGCCACACCCTGAAAACAACCGGAGCCAGTCGCAGGGGCACCCAGAAACAAGGGAAACAGAGAGAGACAGAGAGAAGCCTGTAGCCCCCTGGCTGGATCCTTCCGTCCAAGTCTCAGGGAAGGTCCCTGCTTTAAGACACACTCAATCCAACCCAGGGGAAATTAATCCTATCAGGAGCCCTCAGAGCTCCATGAAGCCATGGCCCCTCCCTCCTCAGAGTGCAAGGTCTTCTGAGACAACAGTAACCCTCAGGGACAGCTATTCAGAAGGCCACATCCTGAAAACAACCTGAACCAGTCACAGGGGCATCCAGACACCAGGGAAACAGAGAGAGACAGAGGGGAGCTTGTAGCCCCCTGGCTGGATCCTTCTGTCCAAGTCTCAGACAAGGTCCCTGCTTAAAGACACACTCAATCCAATCTAACTGAAGTTAATCCTATCAGGAGCCCTCAGAGCTCTGGGAAGCCTTGGCCACTCCCCCATAAGAGTGCAGGCCTCTCTAGCCCTCAAAGACTCTGAGATACCTTGGGGACAGTGCAAAGCCAGGCTCAGAGCTTGGGAGTAAGGCAATGAAGAAACATCAGGAGGGAAGTGAGAGCAGTAACACCCACAAACGGACAATTTGCCAGGGGGTAAGGCCTCTGAACACCAGACAGAGATAAGAAAAGCTAGACCTCCCCACTAAGATAGAGATGGAAAACATGACAGAAAAGCCTAAACATTCCAAGAAAAACAAGAAGAAGGGGGTGACTTTGGACACATTTTATGGAGCAAAAATACAAAATGCAGAGGAGATAGAAGAGGAAACACAAGCCAATGTTCCAAAACCTTCCAAAGGAAACGGAAACTCTCCACAAACCCATGAAAAATTTGAATATGAAATGATCAAAGAGATGGAAGCCTTCTGGGAGGAAAAGTGGGAAATAATGCAAAAGAAATTCATGCAACTACAAAAGCAGTTTGACCAAACTTAAAAGGAAAACCAGGCTTTAAAAGTCAGCAGCCAATTGGAAGAAAGTGAGCAAGAATTAATAAAGCAAAGCCAAAAGATCAAGAAATTAGAAGAGAACATAAAATATCTCAATGACAAGGTCATAGACTTGGAAAATAGAGAGAGAAGAGAAAATTTAAGAATAATTGGACTACCAAAAAAGCCAGAAATAAACAGCAAACTCGACATTGTAATAAAAGAGATAATCAAAGAAAATTCCCTAGAGATTCTAGAACAAGGGGGCAAAATAGCCACTGAAAGAGCTCACAGAACACCCTCTACACTAAATCCCCATAAGACAACTCCCAGGAATGTAATTGCCAAATTCCAAAGCTTTCAAGCAAAAGAAAAAAATCTTACAAGAAGCCAGAAAAAGACAATTTAGATATAAAGGAATGCCAGTCAGAGTCACACAAAACCTTGAAATTTCCATTCTGAATGACCATAAGGCATGGAACATGATTTTCAGAAAGGCAAGAGAGCTGGGTCTTCAACCAAGAATCAGCTACCCATCAAAACTGACTATATATTTCCAAGGGAAAGTATGGGCATTCAACAAATTAGAAGATTTCCAAGTTTTTCCAAAGAAAAGACCAGAGCTCTGTGGAAAGTTTGATATCAAAAAACAAAGAGCATGGAATACCTGAAAAGGTAAATATGAAGGAAAGGGGAAAGGAGAAAAATGTTATCTTTTTCTTTTATTCAAACGCTCTTCTATAATGACTATATTTATATCAACCTATGTATATTAATATGTGGGGAAAATGTAATGTGTAAATAGGGGCAAAAGAAAGATCAAATAGAATAATCTTTCTCACACAATGATTCACACAGGAAGGGGAGCAGAAGAAAACTCCTATAAGAAGGAGAGGAAGAGAGTTTTAACTTAAACCTTACTCTCAGGAAAACCAACCCTGAGAGGGAAGAACATCCAGATCCATTGGAATCTTGAATTCTGTCTTACCCAACAAGGGTAGGGTGAAGGGAAAACCAAAGGGTTTAGGGGGGGAGGGAATATAAAAAAAGGAGGGAAGAAGAGAGGGTTGGGGGAGGGAAAAAACAGAGGGGCTAGAAAGGGAAGCATACCAAGGGAGGGGACAAGGGGGACTGATTTAAAATAAATCACTGGATTAAAAAGTTAGAGTGGAAGAAGAAAGATTAGAATTAGGGAAGGATATCAAAATGCCAGGGAGTCCACAAATGACAATCATAACTTTGAACATGAAGGGGATGAACTCACCCATAAAAAGAAGATGAATAGCAGAATGGATTAGAATCCAAAATCCTACCATATGTTGTCTCCAAGAAACACACATGAGGCAGGTAGACACCCACAAGGTCAGAATTAAAGGATGAAGTAAGACCTACTGGGCCTCAACTAATAGAAAGAAGGCAGGAGTTGAAATCATGATATCTGACAAAGCCAAAGAAAAAATAGATCTGATTAAAAGGGATAGGGAAGGTAATTACATTCTGTTAAAAGGGAATATAGATAATGGGGAAATATCACTAATCAACATATATTCACCAAATAATATAGCACGCAAAATTCTAATGGAGAAACTAGGAGAATTGAAGGAAGAAATAGACAGTAAAACTATATTAGTGGGAGACTTGAACCAACCAATATCAAATTTAGATAAATCAAATTACCAAATGAATAAGAAAGAGGTGAAAGAAGTGAATGAAATAAAAAGAAAAATTAGAGTTAATAGACATATGGAGAAAAATAAATAGGGACAAAAAGGAATACACCTTCTTCTCAGCACCACATGGCACATTCACAAAGATTGACCATACACTAGGTCACAGAAAAATGGCATACAAATGCAGAAAAGCAGAAATAATAACTGCAGCCTTTTCAGATCACAAAGCAATACAAATAACGATCAGTAATGGTAAGTGGAAACCAAATCAAAAACTAATTGGAAATTAAACAAGATGATACCCCAAAATCGTTTAGTTAGAGAAGAAATCATAGAAATAATTAATAATTTCATTGAGGAAAATGACATTGGCGAGATATCCTTTCAAACCTTTTGGGATGAAGCCATAGCAGTAATTTGAGGTAAATTCATATCCCTGAATGCATATATTAACAAACTAGAGAGGGCAGAGTTCAATCAATTAGAAATGCAAATTAAAAATCTCGAAAGCAATCAAATTAAAAACACTCAGCAGAAAACCGAACAACAAATCCTAAAAATTAAGGGAGAAATTAAAAAAATCGAAAGTGATAGAACTATTGATTTAATAAATAAGACAAGAAGCTGGTACTTTGAAAAAACAAACAAAAGAGACAAAGTACTGGTCAATCTAATTTAAAAAAGGAAAGAAGAAAAGCAAATTAACAGCATCAAAGATGAAAAGGGGGACATCACCTCTGATGAAGAGGAAATTAAGGCAATCATTAAAAATTACTTTGCCCAATAATATGGCCATAAATACACCAATTTAGATGATAGTGATGAATATATACAAAAATACAAACTGCCTAGACTAACAGAAGAAGAAATAGAATTCTTAAATAATCCCATATCAGAAAAAGAAATCCAACAGGCCATCAAAGAACTCCCTAAGAAAAAATCCCCTGGGCCCGATAGATTCACAAGTGAATTCTATCAAACATTCAGAGAACAGTTAATCCCAATACTATACAAACTATTTGACATAATAAGCAAAGAGGGAGTTCTACCAAACTCCTTTTATGACACAAACATGGTACTGATTCTAAAACCAGGCAGGACAAAACAGAGAAAGAAAATTATAAATCAATCTCCCTAATGAATATAGATACAAAAATCTTAAATAGGATACTAGCAAAAAGACTCCAGCAAGTGATCAGATGCGTCATCCACCATGATCAAGTAGGATATATTCCAGGGATGCAGGGCTGGTTCAATATTAGGAAAACCATATACATAATTGACCACATCAACAAACAAACCAACAAGAATCACATGATTATCTCAATAGACACAGAAAATGCCTTTGATAAAATACAACACCCATTCCTATTAAAAACCCTAGAAAGCATAGGAATAGAAGGGTCATTCCTAAAAACAATAAACAGTATATATGTAAAACCATCCGCTAATATCATCTGCAATGGGGATAAACTAGATGCATTCCCAATAAGATCAGGAGTGAAACAAGGATGCCCATTATCACCTCTATTATTTGACATTGTACTAGAAACACTAGCAGTAGCAATTAGAGAAGAAAAAGAAATTGAAGGCATCAAAATAGGCAAGGAGGAGACCAAGTTATCATTCTTTGCGGATGAAATGATGGTCTACTTAAAGAATCCTAGAGATTCAACCAAAAAGCTAATTGAAATAATCAACAACTTTAGCAAAGTTGCAGGATACAGAATAAACCCTCATTAGTCATCAGCATTTCTATATATCTCCAACACAGCTCAGCAGCAAAAATTAGAAAGAGAAATCCCATTCAAAATCACCTTAGACAAAATAAAATACTTAGGAATCTATCTCCCATGACAAACACAGGAACCATATGAACACAACTACAAAACACTCTCCACACAACTAAAACTAGACTTGAGCAATTGGAAAAACATTAACTGCTCATGGATAGGATGAGCCAATATAATAAAAATGAACATCTTACCCAAACTTATTTATCTATTTAGTGCCATACCCATTGAACTCCCAGGAAATTTCATTAATGATTTAGAAAAAAACCATAACAAAGTTCATTCGGAAGAACAAAGGATCAAGTATATCCAGGGAAATAATGAAAAAAAAAACACAAATGATGGGGGCCTTGCAGTCCCAGTCCTCAAACTATATTACAAATCATCAGTCATCAAAACCATTTGGTACTAGCTAAGAGACAGAAAGGAGGATCAGTGGAATAGACTGGGGGCAACCTACCTCAGCAAGACAGAATACGATAAACCCAAAGATCCCAACTTTTGGAACAAAAAATCACCCTTCCATAAAAACTGCTGGGTAAATTGGAAGACAGTGTGGTAGAGGTTAGGAATTGATGAACACCTCACACCCTACACCGAGATAAATTCAAAATGGGTGAATGATTTAAACATAAAAAGGAAACCATAAGTAAATTGGGTAAACACAGAATAGTATACATGTCAGACCTTTGGGAAGGGAAAGAATTTAAAACCAAGCAATACATAGAAAGAATCACAAAACGTAAAATAAATAATTTCGACTACATCAAATTAAAAAGGTTTTGTACAAACAAAACCAATGTAACTAAAATCAGAAGAGAAACAACAAATTGGGAAAAAATCTTCATAAAAACCTCTGACAAAGGTTTAATTACTCAAATTTATAAAGAGTTAAATCAATTGTACAAAAAATCAAGCCATTCTCCAATTGATAAATGGGCAAGGGACATGGATAGGCAGTTTTCAGATAAAGAAATCAAAACTATTAATTAGCACATGAAGAAGTGTTCTAAATCTCTTATAATCAGAGATATGTAAATCAAAACAACTCTGAGGTATCACCTCATACCTAGCAGATTGGCTAACATGATAGCAAAGGAAAGTAATGAATGCTGGAGGGGATGTGGCAAATTAGGGACATTAATTCATTGCTGGTGGAGTTGTGAACTGATCCAACCATTCTGGAGTGCAATTTGGAACTAGGTTCAAAGGGCGATAAAATAGTGTCTAACCGTTGATCCAGCCATAGCACTGCTGGGTTTATACCTTAAAGAGATAATGGAGAAAAAGACTTGTACAAAAATATTCATAGCTGTGCTCTTTGTGGTGGCCAAAAATTGGAAAACTAGGGGATGCCTATCAATTGGGGAATGGCTGAACAAATTGTGGTATATGTTGGTGATGGAATATTATTGTGCAAAAAGGAATAATAAAGTTGAGGAATTCCATGGAGACTGGAATGACCTCCAGGAAGTGATGCAGAGTGAGAGGAGCAGAAGCAGTTGAATATTGTACACAGAGACTAATACACTGTGGTATAATCGAATGTAATGGATTTCTCCATTAGTGGTGGTGTAATAAGCAGAGGACAAACTGTGGGAGTAGAAACACCGAGGAAAAGCAACTGCCTGACTATAGCGGTTGAGGGGACATGACAGAAGAGAGACTCTAAATGAACACTCTAATGCAAATACTAACAACATGGCAATGGGTTCGAATCAAGAACACATGTGATACCCAGTTGAATCACACGTTGGCTATGGGGGTTGAGGGGGAGGAAAAGAAAATGATCTTTGTCTTTAATGAATAATGCTTGGAAATGATCAAATAATATATTATTATAAAAAAGTACAGAGATGGGGAATCCTCCTTTTGGACTCATATCAATAGGTACGCCCCCCCAAAAGCCAGAATCTGAGAACACTCGGGTCTAAGGTAAAGGCAGAAGGAAGGTCCCTCCCCCCCAAACCAGAATGCTGAGCCCTCGGTGGCAGAGGGAACCTCTGGGCTGGCAAAGGTGCGGGTTTGGAGGGTCTACCTTGTGAGTAGTGGGTTGCTGGGCTTGGAGCATCCAGCGCGGTCACCGGGGAGGAAGCCAGGGAGAGACCGGGGAGTCTGAAGCCCCGTGGCTGGGTTGTTCCATCAGGCTCCAGTCTCACAAGAGGTTTTTGCTCGGGGCACATCCAGACCAACCCAATTGAACCTAATCCCATCACGACTCCTCAGAGTCCAGGGAGACCAGGAACACTCCCCCCCTAGATTGCAGGGCCTCCCACAATGACAGGAACCTTGGGGGGTGCAAAGGCACTGGGGAACCTTGGGGACAGCAGAGAAGCAGCTGGAGAGAACTGGAGAGAGCCTGGGTGGCACCAGCTTTCCAGGAGTCTTTGGCCTCAGAGCACATACAGCCCAAACCAGTTGAACTTAATCCGATCAAAAACCTCCAGAGGACAGGGAAGCTAATATTCCTCCCCTAGAGATTACACCAATAGTACCTTCTGGGTAAGCATGGCAGCCAGCTAAAGGTGGCTTACTCACTCTCCCTGAGACACACTGACATACACCGATAAGGATCACCCCAAAAGACCTTAAGAATCTATATCAGAGGAGTGGAGGAGTTGTCGAGCGGGGACCAGCAGTGAAGGTGCATGGGATTGAGGCTTTACCAGTCTATAAGGGGGGAAAGTGCTTCCACCCAAAAGCAAATGCGAGATGATCAAGCCTGCCCCACCTCCACCTAAAGGGCCATAGGCAGGGCCAGCGCACGTGGAGACGAATGAGCAAGGGGCACCTCTGAAGGAAGGAGAGGGCACTTCTGTACCCTTGAGAGTTGACTAGGACAGCGGGGGGACCCCACCCCTGAAGGCAGCTAGGCAGATAAATTCAAGATGTGAGAGAGAGAGCAGACTTCAGGTGCCCAGAGCCAGCATGCCTGCCAGAGTCAGGGAGTGAGACAGGAATCCCTCTGGAACAAACAGGGAGCATCTTTTAGGGTACTTGGAATTAACCAGGTCTGCTGGGGAACCACCCCCAAAAGGAACTAAACTGGAAAACCAGGTGGGCAAGAGAGAGCAGATACTAAGCTCCCCCTGGAGGAAGGCACCGAGAAAAGCTACAAAGAATTGTGGAAAACCAAGACCCTGCTCATTAATTCCATACACACACATACACATACACACACACACACACACACACACACACACACACACACACACACACACAATACCCTGCTCAGCAGACTTTGATTTCTGACTAAAGAGTGAACTGAAAAGATCCAGAAAAAATGGCTAACTGTGCACAGGAGCCTCAAAATCCCAGCAAGAAATCAAAAAAGAAGACTGTCACCCTTGAACCTTTCTATGGAGGAAAAACCTAAGCTACAAGTCAAACAAAGGAATAACCGAAAAAAAAATGAAAATTGTCCACAAGCCCTGGAAGATTCTCAAATGGAGCTTATCATCAGAAAGATGGAAGCCCTCTGGAAAGAGAAGTGGGAAATGGTTCAAAAAGAAAACCAACAAATTATATTAGAGAACCAAAAAATTACAGCTGAATGCCAAGAGATCAAAGTAGAAAATCAAGCCTTAAGGACCAGAATTGAGCAACTGGAAACCTATGATCTTGCAAAACAGCAAGAATTAATAAAGCAAAGTAAAAAAATTAAGGAATTAGAAGAAAACATAAAATATCTCACTGACAAGGTGGTAGACATGGAAAACAGATGAAGGAGAGACAATTGGTCGACCAGAAAAGAGAGAAATAAACAGTAATCTTGATATCATAATACAAGATATCATCCAAAAAAACTGCCTGGAGATTCTAGAACAAGGGGGCAATAATAGGCATTGAAAGAGTTCACAGAACACCCTCTTCTCTAAACCCTGAAAAGACAACACCCAGGAATGTAATTGCCAAATTCCAAAGCTTTCAAGCAAAAGAAAAAATCTTACAAGAAGCCAGAAAAAGACAATTTAGATATAAAGGAATGCCAATCAGGGTCACACAAGACCTTGCACTTTCCACACTGAACAAGCATAAGGCAAGGAACATGATATTCAGAAAGGTAAGAGAGCTGGGTCTTCAACTAAGAATCAGCTATCCATTAAAACTGACTATATACTTCAATATATATTCAACAAAATAGAAGATTTCCAAGTATTTATAAAGAAAAGACCAGAGTACTGTGGAAAGTTTGACATCCAAACACAAAGAGCAAGAGAAACATGAAAAGGTAAATATGAAGGAAAGGGAAAAGGAGAAACATGTTATCATTTTCTTTTATTCAAACTCTCTCCTATAAGGACTACATTTATACCAAATTATATATATATTAATATGTGGGGAAAATGTAATGTGTAACTCTCAAAAATTTCATGCATCATTAGAGTAGTTAAAAGAATCACACATAGGTAATGATTGGGGCATCAAGACAATATGGAAAAAGGAGGGGGAAAAAGAAAAAGGGAGGAGGGGTATCATTGATGGTACTAAGATATACTTCAAGATATAGAAAAAATAAATAGAATAATCTTTGTCAGACAAAGATACACATGGGAAGGGGAGGAGAAGATCTCTCATATGAGAAGGAGAGGAAGAGAGTGCAAATCAGTATTGCTTAAACCTTACTCTCAGTGAAATCAACTCTGAGAGGGAACAACATATAGATCCATTGGGATCTTGAATTGTATCTTATCCAACAGGGTAAGGGAGAAGGGGAAATTAAGGAGGGGGAGGGAATATAAAAACGGAGGGAAGGAGAGGGTGAAGGGGAAGGGAACAAAAAGGGAGGGGATAGAAAGGGAAGCATACCTAGGGAGGGGACGACGGGGACTGATCTAAAGTAAATTACTAGTTTAAAAGGTTATAGCTAAAGAAGAAAGGCCAGATTTAGGGAAGGATATCAAAATGCTAGGGAATCCACAAGTGACAATCATAACTTTGAACATGAATTGGATGAACTCACCAATAAAATGTAGATGAATAGCAGAATGGATTAGAACCCAAAACCCTACCATATGTTGTCTCCAAGAAACACACATGAGGTAGATAGATATGCAAAGGATCAGAATTAAAGTATGGAGTAAGAGCTTTTGAGCCTCAACTGATAGAAAGAAGGCAAGAGTTGCAATCATGATATCTGACAAAGCCAAAGCACAAATAGACATGGTTAAAAAGGATAGGGAAGGTAAATATATTCTGTTAAAAGGGAATATAGACAACAGGGAAATATCACTAATCAACATGTATGCACCAAATGGTATAGCACCCAAATTTCTAATGGAGAAACTAGGAGAATTGAAGGAGGAAATAGACAATAAAACCATATTAGTGGGAGACCTAAACCAACCACTACCAAATTTAGATAAATCAAATCAAAAAATAAATAAGAAAGAGGTAAAAGAAGTGAATGAAATCTTAGAAAAATTAGAGTTGGGGGCAGCTGGGTAGCACAGTGGATTGAGAACCAGTCCTAGAGACGGGGGGTCCTAGGTTCAAATCTGGCTTCAGCCACTTCCCAGCTGTGTGACCCTGGGCAAGTCACTTGACCCCCATTGCCTAGCCCTTACCACTCTTCTGCCTTGGAGCCAATACACATAATTGACTCCAAGACAGAAGGAAGGGTTTAAAATTAAAAAAGAAAAATTAGAGTTAATAGACATATGGAGAAAAATAAATAGGGACAAAAAGGAATAAACCTTCTTCTAAGCACCACATGGCGCATTCACAAAGATTGACCATACACTAGGTCACAGAAACATGGCATACAAATGCAGAAAAGCAGAAATAATAAATGCAACCTTTTCAGATCAGAAGGCAGTAAAATAATGATCAGTAAGTGTACGTGGAGAGCCAAATCAAAAACTAATTGGAAATTAAATAATATGATACTCCAAAATCGGTTAGTTAGAGAACAAATCATAGAAACAATTAATAATTACATTGAGGAAAATGACAATGGTGAGACATCTTTTCAAACCTTTTGGGATGCAGCCAAACCAGTAATCAGTGGTAAATTCATATCCCTGAGTGCATATAGTAACAAAGTAGAGAGGGCAGAGATCAATCAATTAGAAATAAAAAAAAAAACCTTGAAAGAGAACAAATTAAAAACCCCCAGTAGAAAACCAAACTAGAGATCCTAAAAACTAAGGGAGAAATCAATAAAATCAGAAGTGATAGAACTATTGAACTAATAAATAAGACTAGAAGCTGGTACTTTGAAAAAACAAACAAAATAGACAAAGTACTGGTCAATCTAATTAAAAAAAGGAAAGAAGAAAAGCAAATTAACAGCAGCAAGATGAAAAGGGGGACCTCACCTCCAAAGAAGAGGAAATAAAAGCAATCATTAAAAACTAGTTTGCCCAATTATATGGCAAGAAATACACCAATTTAGGTGATATGGATAAATATATGCAAAAATACAAACTGCCTAGACTAACAGAAGAAGAAATAGGATTCTTAAAAAATCCCATATCAGAAAAAGAAATCCAACAGGTCATCAAAGAACTCCCTAAGAAAAAAATCCCCAGGCCTGATGGATTCACAAGTGAATTCTATCAAACATTCAAAGAACAGCTAATCCCAATACTATACAAACTGTTTGACATAATAAGCAAAGAGGGAGTTTTACCAAATTCCTTTTATGACACAAACATTGTAAACCTTAAAATGTCTTAGACTTATGAATGTTGGAAATTTCACCATTGGGAAATTTCATACTTGGAAAAAATTTCCTACTGATAGTAAGAACTCTATTGGAATGTGAAAACCCTTGGCATGGGAGGGTCCTTCTCCTCCCTACTTAAGACTACTTTAGGACAGAAACCTTTTGCTAAAGAATGGAAAGGGCTTTGACCTATGCTTAAGCATAGAACAGGAAGTTCTTTGAGTCATGATTGATTTTAGAATTGATACAATAGAGATATTTGGAATGACAGAACCAGGTCTTGGAACTTACAATCTCCACCCTACTCAGCCTAACAGGATTTAGGAAGGGCTGCAGGAGCATAGATCAAAAATTAATTATTTGAGAATATGACATGACATAGAACATGACATTCAACAGACATGTGCAAAGGGGGGCAGACCTCTGGGTGGTCATGGGTTAAGCTAGAGCCACCATTGGCACAGGGGAGTCATGGACAGTGATTGGTAAATGTGAGAACTGAGGGGAGGGGACTTAGATGGTTTCCTTAAAGATAGCAGGGTCTGAGGACAGGGGGAAGTGCCAGAGGTTTTGCTCTGAGCGAGGTGGCTCTGAAGGAGGCCTGAGGAGGTTGCTCTGTGGGAGGACCAAGAGAGAAGGCTGGCTCTGAAGGAGGAGAATTCTCTGGAAACATTTCTTGAAAGGAGGCTCTCTTGAAGGTGGAGCCTGAGGTTGGCATGAGAAGCCTTACCTAGAGAGATCTTGGGTGAGTGATAAAACCAACTGACTGATTTATTCATTCTTATTCCTTTCTTACTTTCTCTCTTATTCTATTGATTAATCAGTGTATTATAATTTAAATTTCTCTATAAAACCCAGTTGGCTTGGGCATATTCATGAATTGGGAATATATTCCCTGGCGACCATCTTACATTTATATAAAACCAAGACACAGTAGAAAACATATTTCAGCGGTCATAATTGTTATATATTTCCCTTGCTCCCAAAACATTTTAATTATCACAGTTTATGGCTCCCACTCTCTTATCTACAACAAATTAACGCTCAAAACTATTTTAAATCTAACAACATGGTACTAATTCCAAAGCCAGGCAGGGCAAAATCGGAGGGAAAAAACTATAGACCAATCTCCCTAATGAATATAGATGCAAAAATCTTAAATAGCATACTAGCAAAAAGGTTCCATCAAGTGATCAGGAGGGTCATTCACTATGATCAGATAGGATTTATATGAGGAATGCAGGGCTTGTTCAATATTAGTAAAATCATCCACATAATTGACCATATCAACAAGCAAACAAACAAAAATCATGTGCTTATCTCAATAGATGCAGAAAAAGCCTCTGATAAAATACAACACCCATTCCTATTAAAAACACTAGAAAGTATAGTAATAGAAGGGTCGTTCCTAAAAATAATAAACAGTATATATCTAAAACCGTCAGCTAACATCATCTGCAATGGGGATAAACTAGATGCACTCCCATTCAGATCAGGAGTGAAACAAGGATGCCTATTATCACCTCTACTATTATTTGACCTTGTACTAGAAACACTAGTAGTAGCAATTAGAGAAGAAAAAGAAATTGAAGGCATTAAAATAGGCAAGGAAGAGATCAAGTTACTGCTCTTTGAGGATGATATGATGGTCTACTTAATGAATCCTAGAGAATCAACCAAAAAGCTAGTCAAAATAATCAACAACTTTAGCAAAGTTGCAGGATACAAAATAAACCTGCATATGTCATCAGCATTTCTACATATTTCCAACACATCTCAGCAACAAGAGTTCAAAATATTTTTGGATATATGAATTCATCTTTCTTCAATCTCCTTGGGATATTGCCTAATATAATTAAAGTTGGGTAACAGAGTATGTGGCATGTAGTGACTTTGGGGGAATGTTACAAATTTTGTTTTCCAGAATGACTGGACCAATTAATATCTCCAGCAAAAAAATCCTAATGTGACTTTTCCCATAATTTTCAGAATATTTGTCATTTTTTTCTTTTGCCAGTGGTGAGTATGAAGAGAGACCTTAAATTATTTCATTTTAATTTCTCTAATTTTTAATGATGTATAATAACTTTGTAGGGCTGTTGATAGCTTGAATTTCATTCAACCATTAGTTATAAATGGCCTAAACTTAGCCTTCATATCATGATGCCTTGTTTTTGTTCAGTGGTTTTTCAGTTCATTTCTAAATCTTTGTGACTCCCTTTGGGAATTTCTTAGTAAAGATACTGAAGTGGTTCACTAATTCCATTTCCAGATGATTAGGACAAACAAAGGTTTAAATAACTTGCCTAGGATCACACAAAGAGTAAATGTTTTAGCCCAAGTGTTTGAACTCCATTCTTTCTGACTCTTGTCCCAGTGTTCTATCCATTAAACCACTTATCTGCCTTCTAATATCCAACAGTATAATATATTATAATTCAATATTATGATGTTATATTATATATTTCATTGTATTGTTACCTTATATCATATTAATTCTATTGTATTATGTGGTATGAAATATATTCTATTATATCGGGAAAAGAACGTATCTATTTTTTCATTAAGATTTGAAACTTACAGGTGAGGAAATTCCCTTCAGCTCTGTTATTTGTTCTCTTCTATGAAATTTATCATCTTAGAGTATTTGCTTGGGGTGTTAAAAGATTAAGTATCTCACCCAGTATCACAAAGATGGCAGAGGTAATGATCAGTCCACATCCTCTGATTCCACATGTTCTTTCTTCTATATATGATAAATATGATAACATGATATAATATATTGACAATATGCCATCGTATTAGTTAAATTGTGTTGTATTTACTATCCCATGATATATCATATTATATCATATTGCAACACTTCATGTTATATTATATTATATTATATTATATTATATTATATTATATTATATTATATTATATTATATTATATTATATTATATTATATTATATTATATTATATTATATTATATTATATTATATTATATTTATTATATTTATTATATTTATTATATTATATTTATTATATAACACATCATATATATCCTATCATGCGAAATAACAGAATAATATTACAATGCAAAATAATGTAATATTTGCTACAGTGTAACATAATTTTATATAATATTCATACACATACATATATATGGCACATGTATACATATTCTAATTTACATTTTGTTCCCTTAAACATAGTTATTTAAACTCTTGCTTGCTTGTTCTAGAATCCAAACTGGTACTAATTGGCCTTCAGGAACTCTATTATATATTATCTACTTCTGGGAGTACATGCTGATTCATGACTCTATAATTCCCTCATTCAAGGGCTCTCCAAATAAATATTTGCAAAGCTCCTTAATTATATATAAAGTATAATAAAGAATAGATAATAAAAAATAGGTAAATGTTATTAAGCACCAAATGCATGAAAGACACTGCCATAGGTAATGGATAGGGTATACATAGACAGAAATTATATAGTCCCTTCCTTTAAGCAGACTATACAGATTAAATTCATTCACAGTGTTTTCAAGAGATTGACAACTTGATTGAAATCAAGAAAGTATTCATGAAGAGTATTCTAACTGAGCTAAGTCTTCAAGGAAGAGAGATATTCTAAATAGGTAAAGGTAAAGAAGGGGGAATACTCCTTGTATAGAGACATAAAAACCAGAGATGAAATTTTTCTTTCAGGACCAGTAAATATAAATGTTTGACTTGAACATGGTATGTAGTAGGATAATGTAGAATAAGTCTGGAAATGTAGACTTGAAGTGTATTGTGAGAGGCTTTCAATGGTCCAGGGTAAATGGAATGAATGAAACCGGTCACAGCAATAGCATGACTCCACAAAAAATAGCTTCATTTAAACATCAAGATACCTCTAGGGATATACCTTTTTGTAAAGCAATCGTCAAAGCGAATTCCATGGGGCAACTCAATGTAAGAAGAATCCCTCAACCATTGATTGGACAAAATGCTGTACACTGCTTATAAAATTTTCTAGCACACTTTCTTCTTTTCTCTTGCTTGGAGGATGGTGAATACTTGAGTGCTTGCCACCATAATTCTTCAGTAGAAAAAAGGAATATCAGTCAATGAATACTTAACAACTTCATGAATTATATATAATAGAATAAGATGAATGTTAGAGGGGAAAGATGGAGACTAATAGGCCTCCCAGGGGAATGCCATAAAACCCTAACACCCTGAATCTTCAAAAGTTGCCCAAACTGAGGGGTGCAGGGAATGGGAGCATCCATTCCTAACTATTTTAGAGACATTTATTTTCTGGCAATGTTGACTATCTGTAGATAGCCACTAGCAACTATAATTAAAATTTCTTTAAGTATATTTAATTTATGACTGACTCAGTCTCTTTAATCAGTTAGAATTTCCTTTTAGAGCTCAAGGAGATTATTAGATAAACTCCAGAACAGTCTTAATGAGTTTCTACATCTTATTCAGTTTCTGAATTATCTTTAATGACTTTTACTGTTGAGACCTTCATATAGTTTATTTATCTGCCTTTTCATGTTTGGATTAAATTCACTCCACAGTGGTTACTAATTGTTCCCCAGAACCATTCTGCAAGTAGTTTGTTTGAAAAGCAAACACAACATAGGGTAGGTAAAATCACAATTAGTAATGAGGAAACATCAAAGGGCTTAGAGTTAGGACTTGGTGAAGACATAAATTCAAAAGTTCATATGCTAATTAAGGTCTATGTGTGTCATACATATTTACCTTAAGATCTGACAAACTACTAGATTTTTAAATGAAATGTCAGACATCTCTGCCCCTCCTTTCAGCCCAAATGACTACCAGAGCTTTTAAATTATTTGGAATGATAGGATCTTACATAATTTAGAATTTCGATATAGAGTAGCTACAGACAAGAAAAATACAAAGAAACAAATTCCCTTATAACTTACAGTATTTTTTCCTATTAAAAAAAATTCCAAATCTCTTTTTCAACAAAGGAAAGAAACATGAGGTCAAAAATTTGGGCCCTAAACTTAAAGAAAAAATAAGCCTAGCAAAGCAACAAATCAAAAAAATCCAAACAAAGAACAAAATAAAAAGTCCTAAAATAAAAGAAGAGTTTGATAACATAGAAAAAAATTGTTTAACTTGACTAAAACTTGGAATTAATTTTAAAAAGAGCAATAAAACAACCCCTAGCTAACCTGATTTAAAAAAGAGAAAAACCAAATCACCAATATAAAACTTAAGAAGAAATCACAACACACAAAGAGGGGATGAAGAGGATCATTAGAAATTATTTTGTCCAAATAAATATCTGCATATATAGACATAAATACATGTATATAAGTATATACTAATATATACATCCAACAATCAGAATAATTGATAATGTAAAAGAAATAGATTAATAAATGTACAATTATGAAGTCTCTAAGCTAATAGAACAAGAAATACAGAAAGAAAATAATACAATTATAGGACAGGTGACAGAATAAATAATAAACAAATTCTTGGGGACAGAGAGGTAGCTCATCGATTGAGAATTAGACCTACAGATGGGACGTCCTGGGTTCAAATCTAGCCTTAGATTCTTCCTAGTTTTGTGGTTCTGGACAAGTCATCCAAGAGCCCTGTTGCTTAGCTGCTACCACTCTCCTACCTTGGAATCAATACTCAGTACAGTTTTTAAGACAGAAAGTAAGGTGTGTTTTTTTTTCCTTAAACAAAAAAGTCCCAGGACAAGCCATTTTTCAAATGAATTATATAAAATATTTAAGATTAATTATCTCTAATATAGAAATTGATAAGCAAAATGGAGGGTGAAACATCCTACTAAATTTTACTCATGAAAAAAGTATGGTCCTGATAATATAAAATAATATTATTCATAAATATTATTTTAAAATATAAAATATTATCAAAGATTCTAGGGCAGCTAGGTGGTGTAGTGGATAGAGTACTGGACTTAGAGTCAGGAAGAGTCATCTTTCTGAGTTCAAATGTAGACTGAGACACTTGCCAGCTATGTGACTCAAAGCAAGTAACTTAACCCTATTTGCCTCAATTCCTCATCTGTAAAATAAGCTAGAGAAAAAAAAAATGACAAACCACACTAGTATCTTTGCCATGATGACAACCCCAAATGAGGTCAGGACGAATTGGATATGACTAGAAAAAACAACTGAACAACTAAGATTTTACTGCACTATATTAAAAAATTATACATTGTTATCAGATTGAATTTATATATTGATTATAATATTAAGAAGCATACACATATGAGGAAATAACAACATTGACAATAAAATCACATTTGAAAAATTGAGCATACTTCTCTCTATTTCTATTGCCATTGGGATAGTCAAGTCTCTATCACCTCTCATGTGGAAAATTGCTCCGTCTTTTTATTTGGCACTTTTATTCCTAGATCCAATCTATCTACTTTCAAATTTGTGTTTTACACCAATATCAACGTATTCTTTTTAATGAACAAACTAAGTAGAATCCCAATTTCATGCCTCTAATACTAGAAGGGATCTTGGGAGTCATCTAGCTCAACACTTTAATTTTACAGATGAAAAACTTGTGGCCCAAAGAATTCAAATGAGTTGCCCAAGGCTACAAAGATAACAAATAGCAGATGAAGACAGTAAACTAGAGAAACCCTTCAACAGTCCCTTCAACCTTTAACATTTTGATATTAAAATGGGCCTATTATTGCATGTTATAAAACTTCTCAGCCATCTTCTATACCATATCATCACTACTTTTTTAGGTCTCCTTTTAATGCTGTCTTTACCGATTAAAATACAAGTTCCTTGAGGGCAGGAACTGTCTTGCTTCCTTGTAACAATATTCCCAGCACTTCATAAAGTGCCTGGCACAAAATAAGTGCTTATATTCTCTCTCTCTCTCTCTCTCTCTTTCTCCTCTCTCTCTTTCCCCTCCCTCTCTCCCTCTCTAACATAAGTTTAAGAAATTTTTGATTTCTAAGGGAATAAAAGTATCCTTAATAACTCCTACTTCTCCTAGGGGAGACTTAATAGATAATTCAGGTTATTTTCCTAAAAGGTATTATTTTCATAATTGTCTTTTTTATTTTTATTTGTCTTTTATTCCTTTTCAAAAGACTTATTTCTTCTTTCAGTTAAAAAATAAGACCCTTATTTCCCTGTCAAAACACTATAATTTTTATAATTTATTCATTCAACTATCTCTGAAACTTCAATGCTTTTGCAACTCTGTTTGCCAAATTGTTTTCAAGTACCAGTCCTCCCTCAACAATGAAGATGAAAGGAAAGATCTATGCCAAAGTCCTCCCAATTGCAGAATCATGGGATGGAATTTAATTTCCATTCTTGAAACCTTTGCTAGGAGAATAAAATCTCTGGAAGGTTCTAACAAGATAGAAGAGCCTGAAGCACAAACCAGGTATGAACTAAATGTCTGTGGCTCTAGTACCAGCCTAGCTATGTTCAGATAACCTTATCATCAAGTTTTCTGGAGGGCATGTTTTTGTTTGTTTGTTTAACTTAAAAAGTTCAACTGTACTTCCTGTATATCTACTATATAGACTGCCATTTTGACTGCCCATCATTACCTCCTCCTCTAACCTCTCTCCACACTTCAGCTCTTTTCTCAGGGTTGTCTTTCCCCATTAATATTTAGTAGAGATTGAGTTCCTTTTTGTTTTGTTACTCCCACGAGCTTAGTACAATATCTGGAAATATGATGTGTTTAATAAGTACTTGTCCCTTGCCTTTGTAACTACTGTGGAAAATTCTTTACTATATTATTTGGAAAATGTTATTATACTATTCAAATCTAACTATGTGACTAGAGAATACTTGAACCCAGGATATTGAACTGACCTCAATAACTTTCAAAGAATACTGGAGCTACCTATAAAGAAGTTGGGTTCTCTAGGTCCCACATCCACCCAATCATTCTTGTTTTGGATTCCCTTACCCACATCTAATTTTGGGTTCACCCAAGTTTGTGTTTTGGCTTCACATGATTTTGTTGAGTGTTTATATTTACTGATATCCACCTCAAACTGTTTTCAAGTTGCCCTCTCAGCAAAATACTTAACAAAATATATGTGGTTTATATGCAGGAACCCTTGCCTAAATCCTATATAAAATATAAACCTTCCAGAGCCTGAATGAGAGGGAGTCACACCTTCTTTCCAGCTTACTCTTCTCTATCAAAGGCACTAAAATTTTATTTCAAAACTGTTTAAAATTTGGGGGATTGTTCTTATGAATGAAACCACTGCATTGGAAATAATCTGTGATTTTCCTTTGTTGGAGGAACGAAAGACCTATGCAAATGAAATCGTAGATCCTTGATGTCTTTTAGCAGCAGAAGAAACAAAAGTAACAGAGGGGTTTTAAGATTGGTCTAACCTCAGCAAAACTGTGAATGAGGTAAGACTGGAATTTATGACTGTCTGGTCAGAGTTTAAGGTAATTAACTATACCTCCTTGCATTCTAAATCTTTTTTTTTTCTTTTGAGCATTTGGTAAGGGTAGTTCTCAGAGAATTTCCTATGAGAGACTAATGTAAGAAGGGCATCCCATAGAGCATGCTCAGATTTGCCCTTACTAGTTTCAGTTGAATGCATGGGAAGATTGAGGTCAGATTCTGGCCAAGGATGACTAATTACTGAGCAGCTTACAACTGGGAGATGATAAAGAATATTTCAGTTGACTGCTGAGCTAAAAGAGCTGATGACTCAGTGGATATACAAAATGGATTGGCCCATCCCTCTGTCCATCTCTTCTTTCCTGCTACAAATCCTACGAGACCATTTTCCAGTTACATTGGCAAGCTGGATGGGGGAGAGGAGATTGGTCCAGCCTGAAGTCAGAAAAGCCTGTCTCAGGCTGACTAGCTGTGTGATGTTCTTTGTGTCTGCCTGCCTCGGTTTCATTAAATGTAAAATTGTATAATACTGCACCTATTTCATAAGGTTGTGAATCAAATAAGATCTGTAAAGTGCTCAGCAGAGTGCCTGGTATATAGGTCAATAAATGTTTGTTCTCTCCCCTCCCCATTACCTGGTCTCCATGTGGTTGCTAGTATTGAACAACTAAAGCACCTGATCTGCCTAGGAAAGATTGATCCTTGGTTTGGGCTCTGTCTTTTGGGTTTCATTTACTGAGCAGATGATGGAACAGCATAGCAAAGGACTCTGCTGAGGCAGCAGAGGTTTCCCTCACAGAGCAGGTTTTGGGAGCAGCAGATATAGGAATGGACAAATGTGAAGTGGTTTAGTATGACGTTCAGAGTAAGTTTGGGTTTGATACAGAGTGAAAGTAACATGTAAAATACCTAATTGGTTGCCCTACATATTGTTTTATATTCTGCCTAAGTTTAAGGATCATCCTCCCTGGGACCATTAGGTGACTTGGTAGACTGAAAGTCAGGCTTAGTAAAAAGAGGTCCAGGGTTCAAAAATGGCCTCAGTCCCTTCCCTACTACTCTTCTGCCTTGGAACCTACACACAGCATTGATTCTAAGAAGGAAGGTAAGGGTTTTTTAAAAATCAGCACCATCCCAGCAGATTATACAAGTATTTAGGTTGATATTAAATCCTGTTTTGTTGAATAATAGACACTTATTCATTGCTTATAGTTTGCCTTTCTTTGTTACCTGTCTTATATAGGACTTATTATTATGGTCTTACACTTCATATTTTTATTAAAACACATTAAAAAACTCTCCCTCATTTCTTTTTGGCAGAGGTCCTAGACATGAGGAATGAGTCAAGTCATTTTCTTGCTTAGTGGGGTAGGGAATTTGGTAATCTAATGAGTGTAAGAAAGGGAAAACTAATCCTCCTAATTAAAGGCAGAACTCTAAGATTGAACCAGGTCCAATTCAGGTATCTGAGGTAGAAGAGTCTAAGATGCAGTACTCTAGCCCCTCTGGGCTAGCCGTGACTCGCTTATACTAGATCAATATTCATGAAAAAGCCCCTGTCATCAATGTGCATGTGCTAGTCAGTGGGCAGAGAGGCTTGCTTCCCCCAGAGGGAGGAGGGGTCCCCATAGACACACTGATGGATCCATATGAGTAACTAGAGATCATCAAAAAGAACTTTACCAATCCCCGTGTGCATCCTTATCTATCACACTTAGGACTGTTTTATACAGTCGTGCTTGGAATCTGACCTTAGTCATGCATGCATGTATATGTATGTGCATGTAAACACATATGTCTATATACTAATATATATTTATTGTGCATATATATGTATATATCTAGCTCTAGATATACACACATATTTTAAAAACATAAATACATAATAGCATAAATATATAATAAATAAAATATAAATATATGTACATACATTTAAACATGTACAAATATTATATATATATATATATGCGTATATATTTATATATTTGAAAGGCCCCCTGATGCCTTTTTGCTTTTCTTTAAAAAAATAATTAAAAAATATTTTACATGTTTACATGATAATTTTTTCCCTCCCCTCTTTCCTCCCTCCTCCCAGAACTGACAAAAAATTCCACTGGGTTATACTTAATACCTATTTCCATATTATTCATTTTTGCAATAGAGCAATCTTTTGTAACCAAACCTCCAAATCATATAGCCATATAAACAAATGATAAATCTTATGTTTTAGTTCTAAGACAGAATAGTAGTAAGGGCTGGCAATTGGAATTAAGTGACTTGTCCAGGGTCACCTAGCTAGGAAGTATCTGAGGTCAATTTGAACCCAGATCCTTCCAACTCTAGGCCTGGCACTCTATCCACTATGCAACCTGGCTACCCCCCAAATACCTTTTTCAAAGTAAATGTAAAAACAGTATAAATCCTAAGGTTCAGGTGCAACTTGGGTTAACCTATAAGAAAGGTGGAAGTAGCCAACTTCTACAGAGATTACTTGTGTTACGTCATTTCCCAAAACAGAATTTAAAAAGAGGACCTGAGTGACTTGTCATAGACTGATTTATGTGTGGCAATGAGTCATTTTAATATCATGGTCATAGAATCATCAATTCAGACTTGGCAGTGATCTTGGATGTTGAATCCAAAACCCTCATCTTCCGAAGAAACTGAAGAAACAAGGCTTAGAGAGGCTAAGTTCCTTGTCCAATGGCTCACAGTAAGTTATAAGTAGATTAATTTTCTTTTAAGCTGTGCAGTGCCTCTCTTCCTTATATTCAAATGTAATATTACAGTTTGAAACCCAAGAATAAAAAAACAAAAATTCAAAAACGAAGATCTTTGACTTTTGAATGAGAAAACTTGGGTTCAAATCCCAGTTCTGTTAATTACTATGATCTTAGATAAGTTAACTGTATATTCATTTTCTTTTCTGTAAAACAGAAATGATCGTATTTTTATTACCTTCCACATATGATTGGAGTGAGACTCAAATAAGATAATGTATGAAAGGATTATAAATTAATTGAATAGAGCTGTAAGGAGTTTCAAAGCTCATCTAGCCCTGACCCTCCCAGTGTCACAGAAGTAGCAAAACTAGGATTCAAATGCAAGTTATCTGATATAACATCTAAAGCATAATTCTTTTTATTATGCCACAAGAAATCTTGGCAAACTTTATGCCACTATATAAAATTAAGGCACTATTATTCCTCCTTCCTTCAGATGGAGTTCCATAGAATTACTGTGGCCTGATGAGATCAATAAAATATGATCTGAACTTCTTCCCCCATTACTGCTTTCTGGAATCTAAAACTCTCCATAACTAAATTCTTTTCATTTGCATACAATCTTCCAGGCTTGAAACCTTTGGGTGACTTTTAATTAAAAGTATTGAAAAAGGTATTCGATATCAGGCTATACAATTTATCGTTAGCCAAATTACAGTTAAATCCAACCCTGCCCTCTTATTGAAGAAATTTAAGGAAGAAATTACAATATGCTGAGGGTTGGGGGAGGGGGAGAAGAAGAGAAACACAGACAACAACAACAAAAATAATGCCAGGAGGATCAACTGAAAAACTCTAAGCTACATATTCTCTAGAAATACAGTATGATTTATGCAAGAGCATGTAGGAAGCAAGCCTCTCCTTAAAGTTGGCTTGTAAAACTATAAATTACTTTCCTAAACAATGGTTGAAGTTTTTGCTGCTTTCAGCTTGAACCTAATGTAGAAAAAGTATGAAGCATTGAGATTCCCTCGTGTATATTTCCTGGCCTTCATTCCTCTCCACCGTGCATTGGATGACACAACTCCCTGGGATTTTCTTTCCCATTCCCTAGAAATTTCTTCACCCTGGAAATTTGCCCCAGCCCTGAATTAATTCTCACACCGGAAGTACCTTCAACCTTTGTAGCCTCTCCCACTGATGGGCTGTTTTCTCCCAGAACCATGATATTGAGGAAGAGGTTCAAACCAAATATATCTTCATTTTTCTGCAGGCTACCCTATTGACTTGCAAGCCTTTTCTACCTTGCCACTGCATTGGATACCTTTACCTACTCACTTTTTTTAAGCTCCCTAATATGTATTGTCTTTCTCCCTTAGAATGCAAGTTCCTTGGGGTCAGGAAATGTCTCTCTTCCTGTTTATATTTATGTTTCTAGTACTTGGCACAGAGACTGAAGCAGTAAATGTTCAAGTAATTTTATTGCAATGGCCCTCAAAGACAAGGATAATTTGTCTCACTAAAGGCTGACATTCATAAAAGACTTAACTTTTCATTGGATCATCGCAACCCAAGGAAGTAGATATTATAGGTATTAATTTCATTTAATAGACGAGAAAAGTGAGACTTAAGGAAGTTATTTGCTTACTGGTCATGTAGCCAGTAAATGTCAAATATGAATTTTGAATACAGGGTTTCCTGTCTTAGAGTTCAATAATCTTTGTGCTATGTCTCATTGCTTATCAATTTATCAGCTTTTCAAAGTATCATTTGTCCTGGTGGAAGAAACATTTCCATAGAGAAGATCACTGGGTTCATAAAATATTATTATACTAAAATATAATATTAAAATGAAATAAGTATTTGGGAACACCCTCTTACCTATATAATGAATACTAATATCCTTCATGTTAATAAACCACAAAATCACAAATTAAATGCCATTTAAAAAGGATTCATATACTATTGACCTGACATATACTTTCATTCATTTGATGAACAATTATTGAGCTCCATGTTAGGTGCTGAGGAAGATGCACAATTTAATAAGTCTCTGACTGAGGAAGTTTTACTGGAAGGGGTCAGAGAATATTAAATACATACATCAATTCAATTTAAATAAGCATTCAGGTGGTGGAATGGATAGACTCCTGGGATTGTAGTTTAGAAATCATTAGTTCAGGGCCTTTCTAGCTATGTAACCCCAGGTAAAGGCATTTAATCTCTCTTAACATCAATTTATTCATCTGTAAAATGAGACAGTTGGACTAGACCTTTAAAGTACCCTTTCAAGATATAAATCTATGATTCTATGAATTTAACCAAAGAAATATTTAATAGATGTTTTATTTGACTAGCTATACATATGAATACATATCTCACTATCTATAAAGTAACAAGATTGATGATGGTAATGATAATAATAGTTCCTGGTCTCAAAGAACTTTAATTTATATGAATAATTCTAATTTAAAAATGATATAGGGTGCTAACTGTTTTAAAATTATATGTATGCAGTCCATGCCATCAAGAGCCTTACAATTTTCACAGATAACGATATCAAATAAAATAATCTAAGAACAGAAAACAAATACAAGCAAGATTGCATGAATATTCAGGGAAAAGGAGATGATTAATTTCTCATGCAAAGGATTCAGAATAGCTTCATGGAAGAGGTGCCAGTTGAACATGTTCAGAAAAAAGTGCTTAGGAATTCAGCATTGTGAATGGTCATTGCAGTGATCATAACTCTTATCTCTTTCAAAGTTCTTTTTTAGATTATTTTAATAATTGTATAAATATTGTACTTTCTTCAGTCCATATCTTTCTAGATTTCTCAGAATCTACAATTTCTAATTTCCTCTGATATAATAATATTCCAGTATAGTTTATAAGTTGATCAACCATTTCCCATAATGGGAATCTACTTGGTTTATACTTCTTTTCTACAAGAAAACATGAAGTTATAAATATTGTGGTACATATAGGTACATTCTCTATGCATGCCTTTAATCCATGGGTTATATGCTTACAATTGGTATTGCTGGGCAAAGAGTGTTCATGGTCTAGTGACATGTTGAGTATAGTCCCATATTGTTTACCATAACAGTTGTTGAATCAATTCAAAATCCCTTCAACAGTTAGTTAGCCAACAAATGCTATTAAGGAAATCACTGTCTAATGGTGAAACAGCATGAAAATAATTATGTACAAATAAGATATAGACAGGATAAATCTGAGTTAATCAAAAGATACAAAATGCTATATTAAAGGATATCCTGACAGGCTTCTTGTAGAAGATGAGATTTTAGCCAGGACTTTAACAAAAGCTGTGGAGCCCAGGAGGTAGAGATGAGAAGGGAGAGAATTCCACTTATGGGAGATGGACAGTGAAAATACCCAGGTAGAAGGTAGATGATCATGTGTAATAAATAGTAAAAAATACTAGTGTCACTAGAATACATGAAGCTGAGTAAAGCTTAAGAAGTTTGGAAAGAAAAGAGGGAGGGAGTTTGAGAAAGCTAAAAAAAACTTTGAGTGTGAATCTGACAATAGTATTTTCTAACAAAATGACATGAAATCCTTTATTAGCAAGTTAGCCATTGTGTAAAACAATGACCTACAAACAAAGTGTAATGGATTTCTGGGCAGCCTCCTCTTCCTATAATATCATTAGAAGAGTGGAGGACAAGTGGATTAATTTTTTCCAGCAATGAATTATGATTTAAGATAGGAGACAAATATAAAACCATTAATCCACCCAGCCTTCTGTTTTAGAAAGATATGTGTATGTGTGAGAGGATGAGGTGGGATGTGGAGGATCGAAACTCTTTCCTTTATCTTGTACTCACATAGAATTATGAGGTAAAAGATTTCTTAGTAAAAGAGCTGAGGAATTTAATGGACTTTAAATTCAATATAAATCAATAGCATGACAGGCTATGCCTCAAAGCAAAACAATAGTAATAGCAATAATAACAAAAAAAATCCACTAACATTTCTATTGTACTTTAATATTGATAAAGTACTTTCTATCTCTTAATTCATTTTGTTTTCACAACCACATATATTTAGCTAACCATCATGATGGATAAATCACTGGAAGAACTGGATTCAAGTTTGTCCTCTAGTAGTTACTGGCTAAGTCACAACTTTTTTTAGGTTGGGTTATTCATCTGAAAAACGGGGAAAATAATAGCACTTACATCTTTAGGATTTTGTGAGAATAGAGTGAGATCATATTTTTAAAATATTTTTAAAAACTCAAAGCACAATGTAAATACTAGTTACTACTACCACCCTCTGATAAAGAAGGAATTACAATTCATTTTGTAGGTGAAGAAATTGAACCTTAAAGAGAATAAGTGACCTGGACAGGGTCAAGGGCTAATACACATTCCAGTCAGGATTTGGCTTTGGGGAGGGGACAAATGCAATGTTACCAGGACAAATTAAAATTTAACTCCTGAACTAGTCAAGACAGAGGAAGAGAATCTGGTTCTTGGGGATTAGAGAAGAAAAGTGGACCAAAGGAAAAGTTATCCATGGTAAGGGAACTGGGCCACATGGCAATAGAGACAAAGGATACTATAGTGAGGCACAAGAATGACCTTTGCCTTGGAAAAAATTGCCTTTCTCCCTCAAATTGTGCATTGGATAAAATCAGTTTTACCTCATTTACTATAGTTCTGGCAACATATCCCATAGATGTATCGCTTTAAATGAGTTGAATTGAGTAACTTAATTAATAACTTTTTCTGTTTGTTTTTATTTTATTTTTAATTATGTTTAATTAATTAATTAATTAATTAGAAGATTTTTTCCTTGGTAATATGATTCATGTTCTTTCCCTCCCCTCCACTTACCACTTCCTGTAGCCAATGAGCAATTCCATTGAGTTTTACATGTGCCATTACTCAAGAATATTTCCTTGTTATTATTTGTAATAGAGTGATCATTTAGAGTCTACATTCCCAATCATAAACCCATTGAACCATGTGATCAAGAAGTTGTTTTTCTTCTGTGTTTCTATTTCCACAGCTCTTTCGCTGGATCTAGGTAGTGCTCTTTCTCATAAGTCCCTCAGAACTGCCCTGGGTCGTTGCATTGCTGCTAGTAGAGAAGTCCATTACCTTCGATTATACCACAGTGTATCAGTCTCTGTGTACAATGTTCTCCTGGTTCTGCTCCTTTCATGCTGCATCAATTCCTGGAGGTCATTCCAGTTCACATGGAATTCCACCAGTTTATTGTCCTTTGAGCACATTAGTATTCCATTACCAACAGATACCACAATTTGTTCAATCATTCCCCAATCAGAGGCCATCTCCTCATTTTCCAATTTTTGTGAAATTCTGTCAAACCTTTTATAGGAAAGTGTAATAATACATATTAAAAATGAAAAGTAAAGGGAAGCCACTTTCAAAGAAAAGAAAACATTGAACCAGGCTTATGTCACAACCTAGAGATCATTCAGATATATATATAAGCATAAGAAAAACTGCCTGTCATGATTACATATAAAATTTTATGTCTCCAGCCAGAATCTTTTTACGAAGTTGAGATTTCTGGCTTCTACCATTGCTGCAAAAAGGGAAGGATTGTGATGATGTAGCATTTCCTGCCATCTGTTCCCTTAAAGAGTTGAAATATTTTGAAAGAAATAGGTGCACAAATATTTATATTTTAATTTATAAAGATTATGAATGGAATAGACTCTACTTTTTCTGCGAAATGTCTATTTCCTCTAAACATAAATATTGTGACTCCTTGACTCCATTTCCCTTGAAAAATAATCATATATGTTCACTATCTCCACTAAATTGAACAGGCAGATTAACATGCAATTATCTCCCCTTGTAACCAAATGATTCTGATGGCAAACATAAGATCTACCCTGATTTCCAATCCTGTCTAAATAAGTAGACCAATATCAAGGAAATAGCTGCCTTCAGACTTATATATATACATATATATATTTTTTTTTAATAAGTTTATTCTGACAATTTTGCTCTGAACAAATTTTTCAGCATTTTCAGCCTCCTTTTTTTCTGTGCCCTATTTTTTCCTTTCCCATTAGGCTATCCAGAGACCTCATATTCTTTCCCCTCTTTTCATCATGCAAAAGAATTAAACTCTTACTATAAGACAGGCATTGTACCATGTGCAAGGCACACAGAAGCATGAAGCATAGAGAGTTCCCGTTATCAAAGAGCTATTGGCATGGGTATGTATACTTATAATTTGAATTTTTGATGGCAGAACTCAGTCCCCTTGGAATTCTTTATAGCAGTACTATTGACAAAATTTACACAATTCACTTCCCCTTAACAATGAGATTTTTATAGAATTGGAAAATATTTAACCCAAACAGGGACCTATTTTTTTTCTCTCAAAACCAATTAGAATATAGAACACACACACATACACTCACACACACACACACACAGAGGGAGACAGAAAGACAGACAGACAGACAGACAGACAGATAGACAGACAGAGACATTGATTTAAATAGTACAGGAGATTCCTGAATGAAGAAACTTCTATTAATGCTGATAGCAATGCATTATTGAACTATGGTTTTGGGGGTTCACATCAAACAACTTAAAAATTAACTCCACAAGGCAATTTGGAACTATACCCACAAAACCCAACAATAACAACAATAACAACTATGAAATAATATCAAAAATTGTATAGCAAGTTTATTTTTTTTAAAAACTTATTTCTCAAATATATAGGGACCAGAGTTAATTTTTTAAACATTCCCCAACTATAAAGGTCAAAGGATATAAACAGGCAGTTTCAGAAGGAGAAGTTAAAGCTATCTATAGTCATATTAAAAATGCTCTAACTCACTATTAATTAGAGAAACACAAATTAAAAGTGCTAAGGTCCTGTGTCACATCAATCAGAAGTTATACATTTTGGAGCAAATGAGGTAAAAAATAGGTACACTAATCAATTGTTCATGGAATTGTGAACTGCTCCATCCATTGAGAAGAATATTTTGGAACTATGCCCAAAGGAATATAGACCATTCATAACCCTTTGACCAGAAATATCGCTACTATATTTGACCTCAAAGAAATTTTTAAAAAGGGAAAAAGACTGTTATAAATAACAGAGAAGTATTTTCACCTGACTAATCTCTATGAAGATATATCCTGACAGTTTAAGAGATGTTGGGATACATTTATTGAATGATGCAAACCTTCATCCTTATATAAAATAAATGTTGTTTTGAGAGAGTGGATACCATGAATAAATGGGAAAACTGACACTTCTCTATTTTAGGAGGCAACAGTTGGCCTGAGATTTGAAGAGAATTAGAGTAAAAACTATTAAAAGCTATTTTACTCAATTATATGGCAATAAACCTGGCAATCTAGGTGATATGGATGAATATTTACAAAAATATAAGTTGCCTACATTAACAGAAGAAGAAATAGAATACTTAAATAACCCCATATTGGAAAAAGAAATTGAACAACCTATCAAAGAATTCCCTAAGGAAAAATCCCCATGGCCTGATGAATTCACATGTGAATTCTATCAAACATTCAAAGAAAAACTAACCCCAATACTATAGAAACTATTTGACATAATAAGCAAAGGAGTTCTACCAAATTCCTTTGATGACACAAATATGGTACTGATTCCAAAGACAGGTAGATTAAAAAACAGAGAAAGAAAATTACAGACCAATCTCCTTAATGAACATAGATACAAAAATCTTAAATGGAATACTAGCAAAAAGACTCGATCACAAGGGTTAATCATTATGATCAGGTAGGATTTATACCAGGAATACAAGGATGTTTCAATATTAGGAAAACCATTCACATAATTGACCATGTCAACAAGAAAACCAACAAAAATCACATTATTATCTCAATAGATGCAGAAAAAAGCCTTTGACAAAATATAACACTCATTCCTATTAAAAACACTAGAAAGTATAGGAATAGAAGGGTCTTTCCTAAAAATAATAAATGGTATATATCTAAAACCATCAGCTAACATCTTCTGCGATGGAGATAAACTAAATGCATTCCCACTAAGATCAGGAATGAAACAAGGATGCCCATTATCACCTCTACTATTTGACATTGTACTAGAAACACTAGCAGTAGCAATTAGAGAAGAAAAAGAAATTGAAGGTATTAAAATAGGCAATGAGGAAACTAATCTATCACTCTTTGCAGATGATATGATGATCTACTTAAAGAATCCTAGAGAATAAACTAAAAACCTAGTAGAAATAATCAACAACTTTAGCAAATTTGCAAAATACAAAATAAATCCACATAAATCATCAGCACTTCTATATACTTCCAACTCATCCCAGCAGCAAGAATTAGAAAGAGAAATTCCATTTTATATCACCATAAACAATATAAAATATTTAGGAATCTATCTGCCGAGACAAAAACAGGAACTCTATGAACACAACTACAAAATACTCTGTACACAATTAAAACGATCTAAATAATTGGAAAAATTAATTGCTCATGGGTAAGATGAGCTAATATATATAAAAATATTATATATAACATGTATAACATAATAATATAATGAAAATGACAATCCTACCCAAACTAATTTACATATTCAGTGCCATACTCATGAAACTACCAAAAAAACTTTTTACTGAATTAGAAAAAACAATAACAAAGTTTATTTTGAAAAACAAAAGATCAAGAATATCAAGGGAAATAATGAAAAAAATGTGAAGGAAGGTGACCTAGCAGTACCAGATTTCAAACTATACTATAAAGCACTGGTCATCAAAACAATATTACTGGCTAAGAGACAGAAGGGAGGATCAGTGGAATAGACTTGGGGTAAGTGACCTCAGCAAGGCAGTCTATGATAAGCCCAAAGATTCCAGCTATTGGAACAAAAATCCACTCTTTGACAAAAATTGCTGTGAAAATTGGAAGACAGTATGGGAGAGAGTGGGTTTGGATCAACATCTCACATGCTCCACCAAAATAAACTCAGAATGGGTGAATGATTTGAACATAAAGAAGGAAACAATAAGTAAATTAGGTGAACACAGAATAGTATACTTGTCAGATCATTGAGAAAGGACAGATTTTAAGACCAAGCAAGAGTTAGAAAAAATTATAACATGCAAAATAAATAAATTTAATTAAATTAAATTAAAAAGATTTTGTACAAACAAAACCAATGCAATCAAAATGAGAAGGGAAGCAACAAATTGGGAAACAATCTTTCTAACAAAAACTTCTGACAAAGGTCTAATCCCTCAAATTCATGAGGTGCTAAATTAATTGTACAAAAAATCAAGCCATTTCCCAATCGATAAATGGGCAAGGCACATGAATAGGCAATTTTCAGATAAAGAAATAAAAAAAAACTATTAATAAGCATATGAAAAAAAAGTTCTAAATCTCTTATAATCAGAGAAATGAAAATCAAAACAACTCTGAGGTATCACCTCACACCTAACCAGATGAGCTAACATGACAACAAAAGAAAATAATGAATATTGGAGGGGATGTGGCAAAATTGGGACATGCATTGTTGGTGCATTTGTGAATTGATCCAACAATTCTGGAAGGCAATGTGGAACTATGTCCAAAGGGCTCTAAAATACTATCTGCCCTTTGATCCAGCTGGGGAATGGCTGAACAAATTGTGATATATGCTGGTGATGGAATAGTGTTGTGCTCAAAAGAATAATAATCTGGAAGAATTTTATGTGAACTGGAATGACTTCCAGGAATTGTGCAGAGTGAAAGGAGCAGAACCAAGAGAACAATGTACACAGAGATGGATACACTGTGGTAAAATTGAATATAATGGACTTCTCTACTAGTAGCAATGCAATGATTCAGAACTATTCAGAGGAACATATGAGAAAGATCCTAAACACATCAGAGGAAGAACTGTGGGGAAAGGAATCCAGAATAAAAACAACTGCATGATCACATGGGTCAATGAGGATATGACTGGGTAAGTAGACTCCAAAAGATCACCCTAGTGCAAATATTAATAATATGGAAATAGGTCTTGATCAATGACACATGTTAAACCCATGTCATTGCGCCTCAGATATGGGAGGAGGTTAAATGGAGGGGAGAGGAGGCATAAAAAAATGAGTCATAACCATGGAATGAAATTCTAAATCATCTAATTAAATAACCCCCCCCCCAAAAAAAAAAGAGAATTTAAGTACCAAAAGTGAAGGTGAGGAGGAAGATAACAACAGGCATCAGGAACATTATCTTCAAAGACACAAAGGCATAAGCACTTCTAGGAATTGTTTCATTTTCAACTTTTTATCCCTGGTGCCTAGCCCACTTCCTGGTAGATATTAGGTACTCAGTATATAATTTTTGATTGTTTGATTAATTCATCACTATTGGGAAAATGTCTAAATAAATTGCAAAGTACCAATATGATAAAATTGGGGTATTTTGCAAAAAATGACTTTTATAAAGACAAAGAATTGAAGACTTCTTAAAGCACTACTACTGATAGGTTTCAAAATTCACTCATATTCAGTGAACTTTTTTCACAAACCTGGAAAGCATTGGACCCAAACCGGGATCTAGAATATTTCTGTTAAAATTGATTGGCATCAGGAAATATTACTTATCAACTATATTGTATATGAGCAGATATCAATGAAGTCAAGTAGGTATAGAAACTTGGATATTACTATATAAAAGGTAATATAGTAGAAAATACATTTGAATTGGAAATAAAGAGAAATGAGATTTAGACATAGTCGTTTTGCTAATATGCAACTGAAGCAGAGTAGTGCAGAAAAAGTAGTTTGGAGACAGAATATGATTAAAATCCTACTTTCACTAATAGTATAACCTTGAAATAATCACTTCACTTCTCTGCGCTTTGATGCTCTCATTTCCAAAATGAAGAGTTTGAATTAAGTGATCTCCCAGGTTCCTTATATCTCTGATATTATATGAATGCCATTAAAACTCTGCATCCTCTCTTTGATCAACTGAGAGAAGGGCTTTTTATGCCTTAGAGAGAACAGCTCCAGACAGTGGTTTCCCAGAACTGCTGTGGTCTGAGAACTGTTTATGGCATTCACACCAAACCAATCATCCAGAGAGACAGCCACAGTAATAACTCAGTCGTGATCATGTGAAAAGTCTTGGGTTTTGAGTTAATAACGTCCTCTTAGCAGTGCCCTTAAATCTTTTTAAAGAGATGTTCCTGTTGACATCACTACAAAGATCAATCCATCATCTGTATCTGTACAGCCCAGGATCTGTTGGTTGAATGAATGATTCAAGTTTGCCAAAGCCATTAGTCACCTTGTTCACCAGGACAGATCACCATACTATCTATTATTCATCTATGGAAACTGTTGCCATCTTGTTCCTCAAATGAAAGCAATATAGCTGCTATTAGTTAAATAACTCTGTACCTAAAAACCTGCTGTTAAAAGTGAAATCTTTTATTTTAAATTATCCATTTTGTTTCTTGATATAAGGTGAACTCACTGAAATTCACTTTCCATTACCAGTACCTCCAGTACAAGTCACATCTTTCTAAATTTTGTTTGTACTTTACTCACGAAAATATCTTAACGAAATTTGTGTAAATGGTGGCTATGGAGTTTCATTATCTTAAAAAAAAACTGTTTTGAAGGGGTTTTGATTATCTCAGTACTTAGATTCACACTGACTATGGTCAGTATTAATTTTCTAACTAAGAGTGTTGGTGGAATCTAGCATAGGTCTTCAAATCAATGAAGAAAATGCCCTCCAATCTTTTCCACTCAATGAATGCAGTTTAATTCAACAAGAATTTGTTAATTACTTTTATTGCACAAATCTATGTAAGAGACACAAGAATGCAAAAGATGTAACTTTTACTCCTGGTTTTTTCAAGGTGCTCTCCAAATCTCTTCTCCAAAATCAATGTCTGGGTTTTTTCAAACAACCATCATATACCTAGAACTGAATGGTCTTCACTTAGTTTTTGTCTGATGAACAAGGTTCTCCACTAAGATGTATAATTTAACATGTGCAAAATGAATTGGAAGTGTAAATATTTAAAGTAAAGTAAAAAGAGTGAATTAAAGATCTACTGATATCCAAAGGAAAATAGAATAATTACCTGAAACAGAATGGTGGCACTGAATTAAGATGAGATAGGAAAATCTGTGGGAAATGAGGAGAATTTTTCTTTCATATATATATATATATATATATATATATATATATACATATATATATATGAGATAAAGTTTTACTAAATAGATTTGGAAATTGAGAAATAAGATAAGTGTCAAAAATAATATTTTTCTAAGAAAATAGGGAAATCAGGATTGTTTTTTTGGAAGAAGGTTATGAATTTAGACCTGTGCAATATTGGAAATTATTGAATATAAGGAACAGAAATATATAATCATTTGAAGTACATAATAGGTCTCTTAAATGAGCATCTGAAACTTAAAAGAAGTCAAGATTAAAGCTATACTCTTGGGAGTCATCTCAATGGACATGATAATTGAAGGTTTGAGTAAATAAGAGTGATGAGAGGGAAAAACAGAGAGAAAATGAGAGAGAACAGAAAATAAGTCTAAAAACAATTGTGAAAGAAAATATCAAGAAAGATTATCTTTTAAAACAATATAAAAAAGGCATAAAGGAGAGAAATTAATTAAAGGTCTATGCTGGATTTGTTAAGGCAAGTATGGTGAATATAGACATTGTTTTAAAATTTGTCAATAAAAGGAAAAGGGTCCCAGGGAGGAGTGTCCATTGTCAAAAATAACCCCTTCTTCCTTTGGTACAAAGAAAAGAAGAAAGAATCTATGAGAAAGTTGGAGAACAGTTCTCACGTATAGAAGAGGGGAGGTGAGAAAGCTCATATCATGAAATCTAAAGTAGGAGGCAGTGTCATTTGCAAAGAGTGAAGATTTGGAAATGGAATAATGAGGAGAGAAAAAAAAGTTCCGAGCTGCTTCTGAGAAGAAAATAGGGAGCTGATAAAATATAAATAAAGGGACTACTGAGCAATAATTGATAGCCCAGTCATCTTTATATGTATAAAGTTTATTAGATCTAAACTCTATAGTTTGTTTTCTTTATTTTTCTTTTTAATTTTTATACCTTTTATTTTTATATCACATTCTTATATAATGCTCTCCCCCTTTTTCTCCTAGTCAGAAAGATATCTCTTTAAATAAAAAAGAAAAAAACAAAGAAGGAAAAAAAAGTAGTCCAGAAATATGTACAATATAACATTTAAAATATAACAGTATATACAGTACTCCACAATCATAAATCCACACTACTGCAATGAAAGGCAGGTGATTTTTTTTTCAAATCCTCTCTAGGAACAAGGTTAGTCATTATAATTACACTACAGTCAGTATTCTTTTTTATTGTTCTTTATGCATTGTGTATATTGCTGCCCTGCTTCTCTGCATATTTTATCCTCTGTCAGTTCATGTAAGTTTTTCTAGTACATGCACACATATACAACTACACCCACACACCGCTACTGCTAGATCCAAGAAGTCTAGGGTGCTCACTCTCTCCCTCTCCACTAAGAGTACCCTCTCAGCTTTGGATCTATTCAGAGGGATAGTAGCTACTGGTCTATCCTGGGGCAGCCTTGCCTGCAGAAATGGTCCATGCTCTTTCTCCAATTTTCTAGATTTTTCCTGTTTCACCTGAGTTCATGGGGAAATAATTGAAAACTTAGGTTTAAAACTTTCCATATTGGGGGAGAAGATCCAAAGGTTTGATTTCATTCCTACCAAATGCCAGTAACACAAAAAAACCCATCCAGGTAGGGGTTGGTGAATAAAAACATTCACGCAAGCTGATAAGAAACAGAAATCAGAGCAATTGTAGAGATTACAAATATGGCAAAAAATGCACAGAGTAAATGATCTCCCCCACTGGTAGCAAGATATTTCAGTTTAAAGAAGACTGGTCTAATCTAAGAGAAAATCTCTGAAATTTTCAGTGTAAAAAGCTAGAAATTGGGACTTGCTAAAGATGCTTGATTCTCCACATATCATCTTTTTTCCAAACATAAATTTTCCCTCCAGGAACCTCTCCCTGAAAAAAAACATAAAACTGGATATATCCTCTTTTAAAGTTGGAAAACTAAAGAAAGAATTCTCTCTCAAATTTTCAAAAACCCCACCTTTAGTGGAGACAAAAATATTTTGTAATCATTTTCTAAATTAATGAGTGGATTCTTATTTAAATACTTGCACCCCAGGGTACATTCATTCATTCTTGTAACTATTAACCTATTACCTATTTTTACCTATTACTTATCTATCGATCCATCTATTATCTGCCTACATATTAATAATAGTTAGCATTTACATTGTGCTTTTTGACTTGCAAAATGCTTTGAAAAAGTTATTTTATTCTCACAAAATCCTGGTATAGTTAAGTACTTTTATTAACCTCATTTTATAGATACAGTAATTGAAGCTGAAAATAATTAAATGATTCACCCAAGATCAGACAGCTAAGTGGCCAAAGTAAAATTTGAACACAGACCTTCCAGACTCTAGGTCCATCATTCTATCCACTACACTATATAGCTACATGAAATATTAATTAATTTTTAAAGTGAAAGAAATTTCCTTTGACCTTCTTAAAATTTCAAGATCATTTTCCAAAATCTCCATTTTGCCCTGGTCATGAAGATAGAGTCTTAGTTTTTGAAATAATTCCATGATTCAACAAGTGGCCAGTTTAGGAATGGAAAGCTTGCCCAGCTAAAACTGAATAATATATCCCATTTACTGCCTCCTCTCTCATAAGTGAGACTGGAGGAAATGTTGGCTTTCACACAGTCTTGAAATCTTCTCAGTTAATTTTCAAGGATGAAAGATTGTAGGTTTTTGCAAAGAGCTCTGTAGTCTCTTAAAGCATTAGGGCCATATTCTCTACCAACTTCTAACTGCCCTTGGTAAGCAATACATTATATGTTTCTTTATAATACTAATATAAAGGCAAATTTTGTTTATCTTGCTGATGCTGAAAAGCCTTTTAGTGCCTTCAGTATATACCATAAGATCCATTATAATAGATGATCTAAATGATAAAGAATCTCTAAGGAGGAGAGGATATTCACAAATCTCTGGTAGTGACAAGAGAATTGCTGGATTAATCATCACTTTGGATTGATTATTGTTTATATAATGTTGGTAGCTACTTCTTTTCCCAAGTTTTCCTTTCTAATCTCTGACTTCAACTGAGCTCCCTTGTCTGTATTGGGGAATGGGGTGGTTATAAGGGAGGAGTTTCATATGTTTCAGGATTTAACTAAGGACACCACATTATAGATAACCAAATAGGATGTTTTTAAAACCAGCTGGCATCTTTATTATTATTTTTTATTAACCCATACCTTCCATCTTGGAATCAATACTGTGTATTGGTTCCAAGGCAGAAGAGCAGTAAGGGCTAGGCAATGGGGGTTAAGTGACCTGGCCAGGGTCACCCAGCTGGGAAGTGTCTGAGGCCAGATTTGAACCCAGGACTTCCCATCTCTAGGCCTTACTCTCTATCCACTGAGCCACGTAGCTGCTCGCCCCCCCCCGCCCCCCCCACCAACTGACTTCTTGCCATTTCAACATATAATCATGGGAGTGTTTTATAAGGGCAATCTTAAAATAATACAAAAACCATAAAAAAAATACTGGTGAAGGACTGAATGTAAATGCAGGTTTAATCAGTGAACACAGGTAGCCATCTTCTCAAATTAGGAGATCATTTAGATAAAATTTAGATAGAAAAAATAGAAGATAAAATTTAGAATCTAAATGGTGGAGGTCACATTTTCATGGACCACTCCATATAACAGTATCCCAAGTGGAACTTGGAAATGGGTGAAGGCAATGCCATCTCTACTAGACATTTTGCCATTACTAGCAAAATTCATCAGCCTTAACATGACCACTTAACTCTTCTCAGCCTGGATGTGGTCCTTATTGGCAAAGTAGCCATAATAATAATCACTTCCTTATCTACCTCACAGGAATACTGAGAAAAGTAATGAAAAAATGAATTTGAAAGGATTTCTCTAATCAAGTGTGATTCAGATGTAAAGCATAGTTATTAGTAGGCCTATTGATATTTAATAACATTAAGTAATATGACACTTTATCTAAATAATTAGTTCCAATTATATTTATTTTAAGCATCTTTATCACATTTTCCCCTGTAAGGATATGTTTGCTGTGTGCTGAGTGGGTAAAGACTTATGTAATACATTAGAGGGTAATAGAGCAAATAATAAACATAAGTGGTTGTTTTTATTTGTAAAATGATATTTTATAAGTGGTTTATTTTATAAAATTTTGGGAACAGTTTTAATCTATTTTATAGGCTATTATTTATCTTCACTATACAATATTTAAAACTCTCATAACACAAACCTATAATAAAGTCAGAGATTTTATTTTTTCCTCATTTTAATTAATGCTTTCCTGTTTTTAAATCTAGCTTTTCCATTTCTATCTCATCCCCTCCCCTTCTCAGTGAGATTTTTTAGTAATAAGGATTCAAAAAATGAAGAAAAGAAGCAATGAGTGAGATAATAAACTTAAAAAAACACACATCAAATACATCCAACTTCATGTACACTATTTTATTCTCTCTGGGCTTCATCTCTGCAATGAATGTACAGGAGAGGATATATTTTCTCAACTCTCTTTTGACAAAAAATGTTGGTCATAAATAGAAAACATTTATTTTCTTTTGCCAATTTTGGTCTTTCTCTTTACATTGTCATATTTATGTATATTATTTTCAATGTTCTGCTTACTTCATTTTGCAACAGCACATAAAAAAAAAACTTTTACATGCTTCTCAGAATTTTTCATATTTAATGTTATTTTAATTGGGTAGTGATATTACATTAAATTCATATAGCACAGTTCATTTAACTTCCCTCCAATTGATGGGCATCTACATTGTTTCCAATTCCAATTCCTTGCCAACATAAAAATTGGTTGTGTGGGACCTTTTTATGTCTTTGACCTTACCTTCTTGGAATATATACAGAGCAGCATTATCTCTAGATTACAAGATATTGACATCTTATTTTTTTAGCATAATTCAAAATTCATTTTCCAGAATGTTTAATCAATCCATACCTTCATTTTAAGTGTAAAACTCTGTCCCCTCAATGGTTGTTTCCATCTTTTGCTCAGATCTGGGGACATGATAGATAAGAATGTAGAGCCTAGAGTCAGGAAGACATTCTTCTGAGTTCAAATCTGGCCTCAACAACATATTACCTGTGTGATCTTGGCAAGTCATTTAACACTGTTTACCTCACATATAAAATAAGAGAAGGAAATGGAGAAGGAAGCCACTCCAATATTTTTGTCAAGAAAACCTAAAATGGGGTCACAAATAATCAGTTATGACTGAACAACAAATATTTTACTTTTACAATCTGATGCATGTGGAAAATGTCAGATATCCTTTAATTTTAATTGCAAATAACTTTATTTGGGACTATCTTTTACATAGTTATAATATATATATAATATAATATATATATTTCTTTTGAGAAATGTTTGTTCCTAGACTCTGAGTATTTATGCCTTAGGATATGTCTTTTGTCAGAAATGCATTGATTCTTCATAGATCTGTGTATCAGATGCAAAGTGAAATTTTATGTTAAGACTTTTTCCCTATTCAAGTTTTTTTATTCTAGTTTTTCTAATTGTATTAATTTTTTCCATGTGAAAACTTTTTCAAGTTCATTAAACAGAAATTATATATTTTATCTTTTATTACTTCCTCTAACCTTGTCAAAGTGAAGCTAACAATAATAGCCTATTAAGTGCTTTGTGAAGAGTGAATCAAACTCTTTGTCTATTAATCAGCAGCTTTTAAGTTAATCAATCAAGAACTTAAGTACCCCTATTAAGTACCTTTCCAGTGACTAAGCATGAGAGTTCACAAGTCACTTGCTAGAGTGGGTGAAAACTCCAGAGGCCACTGTCCCACCCCTTGGGCAATGCTAGGCAAATTGAAAGACTGAAATGGGGGAGGAAGTGACATTCCTTGGTTCTTTGGTGAGGAGACCCACCCTGCTCATTGGCACATTGGTGAGACACTCCTTTCAGCGTGAGTTCTAGTAAGATTCACAGTGGTCTTAGCCTTGTGTGCACTGAAGATTCTTGGCAGATTCTTTCAGCATCTCTTGACTCTTCAGATGTTGGCTTCCTAATTAGGTTTTTTAATTCTGGTGAGATTTGCTTTCATATTCACTTGTGGTCCAGTGACATTAGTATTAAACTTAGGGTACTTGTAGTTAAGGAGTATTTTGACTCTTTAGCTACATTTTTCCACTTTAACTCTTTCTACCTTTTTGTAAATAAAGCTGCTAAAAGTCATTTTGACTTAAGCTGTAATATTTTTTAAATTGGCAACCACAATATTACTTAGAACTTTCTATTAGCATAAGAACCTAAATTTAAATTCTTACAGTTACTATAAGCCAGCTAGGTAGTACAATGAATAGAGCACCAGATCTGGACTCTGAAAGACCTGAGTTCTGATATGGCCTCAGACACTTTCTAGCTATGTGACCCTGTTTGCCTCAGTTTCTTCATCTGTAAAATTAACTAGTGAAGGAAATGGTAAACCACTCCAGTATCTTTGTCAAGAAAACTCCAAATGGTGTCACAAAGAGTTTGGAAATGACTGTAATGGCTGAACAACAAGAAGAACATATGCCAGGCACTGTGCTGAGTTCTAGTAATGGAGATTGGGAACTCAGATGGAGGTAGTCATAGTTATAGTGGCAAAGTTTAAAGAATGAAGAATGACTTCTCTGTACTCTTCCGTAAGATGGAGTTTCTAGGGAAAACTCTCCATCAGTAGAAGAGGCAATCCAGGATTGAGAGAGAGCCAAATGAAAGCGAATTTCAAGAATGAAGACTTGTTATATCCTTATTTAGTTAATAATCTTCCTCCTTCCATTCTCCCACCTCAGACATAGCTGCAAAATATTTCTTCATCCATTTTCTATATCTTTAGATGGTATTACCTTTCATGGTTAATTCCAGGATACAGTTGGAATTTACTGTAGTGTATGTTCTTGTTGTTTGTTTGTTTGTTTTTGCTTTTTTTATATTTTATTTTTGTCAAACTGCTCACCAATTTTCTCAGAAGCAGCATCAGTCAACAGAAAAAAGACTGGTTCTAGATTTCAAGAATCTAGAATAAAATCCTGTTTCTGACAATGACCGTTTCTGTGGCCTTGGCCAAGCCATTGAACCTCCTTGGGCTTCAATTTCTCATCAGTTTACTGGAAGCATTAGCATCTGTATGGTTTCTGAGGGTCCTTTAAAATTTAAAAATTATATTCCTTTCATCTCCTAGGCCAATAATGTTATTTTGCAGGGAATTAAATTGATATACTGAGCAGGAAAACAAATTTTCCAAGATCAAATAGCAGAGTTGCATGGCCAGACAGAACTCGGGCTTTTTGCCTCTAGATCTAAGGTATTTTCCACCATAATATGGTGTCTCTATTGATTTTTAAAACTATAGAGACTAGATATGACTAGAGTATATTTAGGTGTTTTTAATGGTAATCTTCTACTAAAGGCAAAGATGAGGGGGAATATAATCACAGGAGGCTAATTAGAGAACCCACAGAATTTTTATATACTTTCTTAGTCTTCGAAACTACCTCACTTGAATGCTATACTTTGTACTCTTCTGATGAGGGAAGATTATTTAAGAAAACCAGGCTAATTTCATGGTATCAATTTGAATATTCCTGTAAAATTCCACTTTCATTATTTTCTGCAGTAATATTCTAAGAGGCCAGATCACCTGCTTTTACTGATGGGCACAAGCAAAAGTCTACTCTTTAAAGTCAGTGTTCAATTGAAACTTGGAAAGGCATTCTACATATTTTTTTTCATGCTTATACAGTTTTTAATATTCATTTTCTGATATTTTGCAATTCATCTTCTCTCCCTCCCTACCCAACTTTCCCCTCCCCAAAAAGATAGATAATATAAGTTGTATATATATCATCATACCATTTATATTTTCATGTTCATAACATTGTGAAATAATACATATTGCTTAGACTAGAGAAAATGAAGTGAAGAATGGTATGTTTCCATCTACATTCAGACTCTGTCTGTTCCTTCTGTGGTGGTAGATGTCCTTTGTCATCATGAATCCTTGGGAGTTATCCTGAATCCTTCCCATGTTGATAATAGTTAAGTCATTCACAGTTGATCATCATACATTAATGTTGCTAATGTGTATTTTCTCCTAGTTCTGCTCAGTTCTCTTTGCATCACTTCATAATAAAAATTTTCAGGTATTTTTGTGATCATCTTGTTAGTCATTTCTTATGGCACAATAGGATTCCATTACAAGTATTTAACACAACTTTGTTCAGCTATTCCCCAAATGATGGGCATCCCTTCAGTTTCCAGTTCTTTACCACCACAAAAAGAACTGCTACTTTGTACAGGTAAGTTCTTTTCCATTATCTTTATTCTCTTTTGGATGCAGATCTAGTAATGGTATTGTTGAGTCCATTGTACATAGTTTTAAAACATTACATTGCATACTACCAAAGAAAATCTCTTTTCCTTTCTGGATTCAGATCAGGGTAATGAATGAGATAGAAAAGAAAAGATAAAGGGCAGAGAAAGTGGCCAATTACTTCTTCTGGAATTTTATTTTAAATTATGAGAAAAAAACTGATGAGGAATTAATTAGTGTATTAATTAATGATTCTTTTAGTACAGAATTAAAAATTAATAGACTTTTCTATAACTAATTTTTATTCTCTTCCTTGAAGGAGCAAACCCAAAATACAGCAAACACATACTTGTTTGTATGGTCTTTGCCTTGACCAGTTCTTCCTGTGTCATCTTATAGAGAATGGTGATCAGGAGAGCATGGCCTTTTTGATGAAACTACAAAGAATCTTTGTTTGGTCCCTTAGATCCTGGGGTTGTTTTTCATTTGTTTTAGGTTGTGTCTGACTCTTTATAATCCCATTTGGAGTGGTTTGCCATTTACTTCTCCAGTTTATTTTATAGATGAGGAAACTAAGTCTAACAGGGTTAAATGACTTGCTCATGGCCACAGAGCTAGTGAGTGTCTGGGGCAAGATTTAAACTCAGGAAGATGAATCTTCCTGACTTCAGGCCCAGAATTTTATCATTGTGCCATCTAACTGCCTGTAGACCCTGGGGTATATTTGTTTATTAGCTTGCATCTGTAGAGATTGAGTGTCCACATTTCCCCCACAGAAAGTCTCCATTTGATTTTTAAGGAGCCCCCAAAATAAGCCTACCTACTAGCCCTTATGGGACTAAAGCATGGAGCACTAAGGCATGGGTTATACATCTATTGTATATAAGGAAAAGCAGTTTTACTTGGACTCATGAATTGTGTCTCCCTTTTGCTCCCTTAAATAGAACTCTAAAGTCCTTTCAATTCTAAATTTGTGACCCTCTCAAACTTATAGAGGACATTTTGGGCTATGGAATATCCCTCCTATATTTCTATATTTTTCTTTATATTATCTAGGATTATGACATCTTCCTTATTAAAGTACAAAGTCTCTGGAGGTAAAGGACCCTGTTCTCTATTTTTAAAAATTTATTTTTAATTTTATTAGGAACTTAGACAACAACAAAGACAATCATTTTAATATAAATATAAAACAAAACAAAAACAAATTTGTCAGCTGTTTTAAACTCATCTTATGGTTCTTCACATAAGCCACTATATTTCCCATTTTTACATTACTTTCCAATACTTATAACATTTCTTCTTTATTTTCACCTCTTCTAATCCCTTGTTTCCTTCAAAATTTAATGCAATTCAAGAACTCTCTTTTACATTGTCTTTTCTGACTTCCTCAACATCTCAGTTCCTACTGCCTTCTTCCCCCATATATTAGTACTTATTTTGCATATATATATATGTATATATATATATATATACATATACATACATATGGTATCCCCATCCTCCACTAGAATGTAAGCTTCTTGAGAAGAAAGGCTGTTGCTGTTCTGTCTCTGTATCTCCAGAGCCTAGCCACACAGTATGAGTTTCATAAATGTTTGCTGATTGATTACAAGCAGAGTAGGACCTTGGAAGAACTTTGCCTTTTCTCCCATCTGCTCCTATATAGATCCCTAGAATCAAAGGATTGAGATGGAGAAATGCATGGGTCCTCAGATACTGAGTCCAATGTTCTCATTTCACAGATGAGAAAACTGAAGCTGAGAAGTTTATTGATCTTCCCAAGATCATGTACCTAGAAAGTGTCTATAACCGAATTTGAACTCAGGATTTTCTGATGAGAAACTAAGTTTTCTATCCACCGAAATAGTTAGCTGCCCTAAGAGTCTCCTTGTTCACATCTGGTATAGGAGACAATACAGAGGGAGGAAGATTACTTTTACCCACCCTTCCCCACCACCTTGCATTCATGAAATTTTATCCTCATGTAAATATAATACATGCATGAAGACATGAACATTTCATTATTATTTTTGATTTTCTGACATTTTCCTATTTAATGTAGTATTAATTTTTGACAGTGCTTGAAAATATTTCCTCCATACTTTGTATAGTCTAGCTTTTAGTTTAAATATTAAATGTAATATTTTTGTTGTGAAAACTAGCCACCTGGATCTGACCCATGTTTCATTTTCCTTTGGGTTAGACTATGCTTAGATTTGTAGCCAGGGAATCCCTGTATAGCAAAAATTCTCTGGCCCCGATCAGTGGAGGCCTCTCTTAGATAGAGAGCTGGACCTGGAGTTGGAAAACCTTGAGTTCAAAATTAACCTCAAATATTAACTATTTGAACCTGCGCAAGTCACTTAAAATTCTGCCTCCGTTTCCTCAACTTTAAATTGGCATAATAGCACATACCTTACAAAATTGTCATGAGAGTAAAATAAGGTAATATTTATAAAATGCGTACAATAAATGTTAATTCCTTTTTCTTTCACTTCTTTTCCTCACTAATCTAGAGTCAGGATATTACATCTCCTCATGGTCCTAGGAGCTCTCCTGAAGGTTTATTCTCTGATGCTTTCTTCTATAGCCCTGGTTGCTTCCTGTGTTTCCACCATTATTAGCCACCAGTGAGTAACTAGCTTGCTTATTCCACTTATCATCAATTAGCATTTACAGTTGTAGTTCCTTAGAAGATTTGGAGAAAAAAAGTACAAATGCCTACTGCATTCCATCCCCACACACAAGCTCAGGGGTCCTACTTTCCTTATCCCACCTTGGAGGCCGCAGACTCAGAATTATGATAATGTCTACATGCCATTGATTCCACTAACTATATGTTGAAATGTGGGATCAATACTGGGTGAGTCCTTTAGTACCTAAACTGGGTTCTGCTCCTCTTAGCATCAAGGCTGAGCTGACTATAAAACCTGACATTAACTTAAATCTGGTACTCCTGGACTATTTGAGGCTAGCTCTCCTAATGTTTTAAAATTTGTCAGGTCTGAGCCTACAGATTGATCTTATTCACCTAATATAAAAGAAGAAAGATTGAGGCCTAGATTCATACATCAGGCTAAACAAAATCAACAAAATCAAACCAGGAAGAGACCCAACCAAGGGAGAGAATCGATGCCAAGTAAGACTTTTTGAAGACATCTCTCTCATTCTGCATTTGCTACTTCAGCCAAAAAGGCATATGTTCACCAAAGAGTTAGCAGACCAAAATTAGTTATGGACTTTCTGCTCATGTTCCAAAATCTTTCCAAAGTACTTCCATTGGAAATCATCATTACTCTCTGTTAAACAGGGCCCCAGAGATCTTACTTGGGAGGAAAAACTCTGTACCATTGTCAATCTCTTGTTATAAGAGCTCAGCAGATGAACTAAACCAGCTTGAAGGTAATCAACAGGTCGTAAAACCATGTGGTGGGGGTGTCTACTCCCAGGCATGTGAAGACTTACCCCAATATAAAGGGCAGATGAAAAGAATTTGTTCTAATAGTCATGGAAGTATTTGAAGTGGATTTGGTAAAGGGCATAGAGCCTGATTAGACATTGAAAACATCAAGCTCATTCACTGCATACTGAACCATTATCAGTTCTCTTGACTTTTATCCTGTTGCTGGACTTCTTTGGCTCTGGAAGAGAGTAAGACTGATGGCTTTGTGCAAAACTGACTTGTTTAAATCCAATTTAGGGGGAGCATAAACTAGCTGTAGCAACTAGAGAAGAAAAAGGAATTGAATGTATTAAAATAGGCAATGAGGAGAACAAGCTATCACTCTTTGCAGATGATATGATGGTTTACTTAAAGAATCCTAGAGAATCAACCAAAAAGCTAGTGGAAATAATCAACAACTTTAGCAAAGTTGCAGGATACAAAATAAGCCTACATAAGTCATCAGCATTTCTATATATCTCCAACACATCTCAGCAGCAAAAATGAGAAAGAGAAATTCCATTTAAAATCACCCTAGACAATATAAAACACTTAGGACCCTATCTGCTGAGATAAACACAGGAACTATATGAACACAACTACAAAACCCTTTACACACAATTAAAACTAGATCTAAACAATTGGAAAAACATTGACCTCTCATGGGTAGGGCAAGCTTACATAATAAAAATGACAGTCCTACCCAAATTAATTTACTTATTTAGTGTAATACCCATTGAACTACCAAAAACTTTTTTACTGAATTAGAAAAAAAATATATAGCAAAGTTCATTTGGAAGAACAAAAGATCAAGGATATCCAGGGAAATAATGAAAAAAAAAATGCAAAGGAAGGAGAACTTGCAGTCTCAGATTTCAAACTACACTATAAAGCAGTGGTCATCAAAACAATTTGGTACTGGCTAAGAGACAGAAAGGAGGATCAGTGGGATTGACTTGGGGGTAAGTGAACTCAGCAAGATAGTCCAAAGATCCCAGCTTTGGGGACGAAAACCCACTATTTGCTAAAAACTGTTGGGAAAATTGGAAGACAGTATGGGGAAGATTAGGTTTGGATCAGCACCTCACACCCTACGCCAAGATGAACTCAGAATGGATGAATGACCTGAATATAAAGAAGGAAACTATAAGCAAATTATGTGAACACAGAATAGTATACATGTCAGATCTTTGGGAAAGGAAAGACTTTAAAACCAAGTAAGATCTAGAAAAAATCAGAAAATGTAAAATCAGTAATTTTGATTACATCAAATTATAAAGTTTTTGTACAAACAAAAACAATGCATCTAAAATTAGAAGGGAAGCAACAAATTGGGAAATAATCTTCATAACAAAATCACTGACAAAGGTCTAATTACTCAAATTTATAAAGAATTAAATCAATTGTACAAAAAATCAAGCCATTCTCCAATCGATAAGTTGGCAAGGGACATGAATTGGCAATTTTCAGTTAAAGAAATCAAAACTAATAATAAGCACATGAAAAAGCATTCTAAATCTCTTATAATTAAAGAGCTACAAATCAAAACAACTCTGAGTTATTACCTCACACCTAGCAGATTGGCTAACATGACAGAAATGGAAAGTAATGAATGCTTGAGGGAATGTGGCAAAGTCTGGACATTAATGCATTGCTGGTGGAATTTTTAATTAATCCAGCCATTCTGGAGGGCAATTTGGAACTATGCCCAAAGGGTGATAAAAGACTGTCTGCCCTTTGACCCAGCCATAGCACTGCTGGTTTGAACCCTAAAGAGATAATGAGGAAAAAGACTTGTACAAGAATATTCATAGCTGCACTCTTTGTGGTGGCCAAAAATTGGTAAATGAAGGGATGCCCTTGAATTGGGGAATGTCTAAACAAATTGTGGTATATGTTGGTGATAGAATAGTATTGTGCCCGAAGGAATAATGAACTGGAGGAATTCCATGTGAACTGGAATGACCTCCAGCAATTGATGCAGAGTGAAAGGAACAGAACTAGGAGGACTGATACACTGTTGTACAATGGAATGTAATGGACTTCTCCATTATTGGCAATGCAGTGATCCTGAACAACCTAGAAGTATCTATGAGAAAGAACATTATCCTCAATCCGAGGAAAAATTGTGGGAGTAGAAACACAGAAGAAAAACAACTGCTTGATTACATGGGTTGAGGGGATATGATTGGGGATGTAGACTCTAAATGAACATCCTAGTGCAAACATCAACAACTTGGAAATAGGTTCTGATCAAGGACACATGTAATACCCAGTGGAATTGCACGTCAGCTATTGGAAGGGTTGGGGGAGAGGAGGAAGGGATAGAATATGATTTTTGTAAGCAGGGAATAATGTTCTAAATTAACTAAATGCAATTAAAAATAAGCAAAGAAGGGGTCTTACCAAATTCTTTTTTATGACACAAATATGGTATTGATTCCAAAGCCAGGTAGGCCAAAAATAGAGGAAGAAATCTACACACAATCTCCTTAATGAACATAGATGAAAAAAATCTTAAATAAAATACTATTAAAAAGACTAGAGCAAATTATCATAATGATTATTCACTATGATCAGGTGGGATTCATACCAAGAATACAAGGATGATTTAATATTAGGAACACTATCCACATAATTGACCATATCAATAATCAAACCAACAGAAATCACATGATTATCTCAATAGATGCAGGAAAAAAGCCTTTGACAAAATACAATATTCATTCCTACTGAAAACACTAGAAAGTATAGGAATAGAAGAGTCCTTCCTCAAAATAATAGTGTATATTGTAATATTTGAAATACAGAACTCTTATTGATGTGTTAGCTAGACTGGATGTTGTTTGAAACCTAGTTGCCTTCCTTGTTCCAGAGGGCCTCAAGGTGTTTGTCCCTGTGATAAATCCTGAGTACAGGGAGAGACAGGATCCAGTATTCAGATAAAAAACATCAATGGGGTAAAGAATTGGTGATTTGCCAGGGCTTAGCAAAATGCCTGGCACCCCTAGATGTCCTTCCTGATACAAACCCTGTCAGAGGGGTAGTAATATCTGTCAGCTTCAGGTTTGACTTAACAGAAGCCTCTTAGAACTGCCTCCCTAATTGAATCTTTTCACCTGCAACCTCCTTTAATATCTTCCAAAGATTTATCTGACTGTGTTAGAATATAAAATAATGGTGGCTTATTAATATATCTAGCAACAGAAAGGTTTAGGAAAATGGGATTCAAGAGATCCTTAAGTTAGTCTATAAAGGAATTGTTCTTTCTCCTAAACTATATTAACTTAATTTAAATTTCTAAGTAACAGCTTGAGTCTTGAGGTTAAGAGGTTATAGAGTCCATTGATTTCTTCTGGTCAGACACACAGACTGGCCTTTTAGGATTAATCCTTCTTGGGCAAATCTGAAATGTCCTGTCTGACCACCAAAGTTTGACAAGATGAGATTCTAGATAGTTGATGGACATTATGGATTTAGCAGTCAATTTGGGACACTCCTGGGAATTAGATGAGATTTCCAAATGCAGAGCTCAGGAAAACTCCTTCAATCCCCAAGACTCAGGATCCAAAACCCCTTCTCCCTGTCAGTTGAAAACCTTCCCAGCATCCCTCTGCAACATTCTGCCTCTCCATCTGTCAATCATGTCTTCTCCTGTGTTTCATCTCCACTCTGTATTAACCTCTATTCCTACAATATCTAAAACCATCAGCAAGTATCATCTGCAATGGCATCAAGTGAGAAACCTTCCCTATAAGATCAGAGGTAAAACAAGGATGTCCATTATCACCTAAAATATTTAATATTGTACTAGAAATGCTAGTGGTAGCAATTAAAAAAGAAAAAGAATTGAAAGGATTAAAGTAGGAAATTAAGAAACTAAACTATGATTCTTTGTAGATGATACAATGGCATACTTATAGAATCCTAGAAAATCAACTAAAAAGCTAGTAGAAATAATTAACAATTTTAGCTAAGCTTCAGGTTACAAGATAAACCCACAAAAATCATCATAAACCCACATAAATCATTCCTATATATTTTGAACAAAACTTAGCAGCAAGAGTTAAAAAGAGAAACTCCATTTAAAATTACTCTAGACAATATAAAATATTTAGGTAGTTATCTACCAAGACAAAAGACAGGAATCATATGATTACAACTACAAAACACTTTTCCCAAAATTAAAACCAAGACAAACACAGGAATTACATGATCACAACTACAAAACATTTTTTTTCACACAATTAAAACTGAATTGACATAATTGCAAAAATATTAATTGCTCCTAGGTGGGATGAGTTAATATAATAAAAATAACAATCCTACCCAAGTTAATTTAATTATTCAGTGCCATACTCATCAAACTACCAAAAAATGTTTTATAGAATTAGAAAAAAATATAACAAAGTTCATCTGGAAGAACAAAAGATCAACAATATCAAGGGAAACCATGAAAAAGATGAATGGGGGCTAGCAATACCAGATCATAAACCAATACTATAAAGCAATGGTTATCAAATCAATATGGTACTGGCCAGGAGACAGAAGTTTACTTCAATGGAAGAGACTAAGGGTAAATAACCTCTGCAAACTAGTGTTCAATAAACCCAAAGATCCTAGTTTTTGGAACAAGAACTTCACAAGAATTTGACAGACACTGCTGGGAAAATTGGAAAATAATATGGGGAAAATTATATTTAGATCAACATCTTATATCCTATACCAAAATACATTCAAAATGGGTAAATGACTTAAATGTAGGGAATGAAATCATGAATAAATTAGATGAACATAGAATAGTATGCCTATTAGATCTGTGGTAAAGGAAGGAATTTAAGACCAATCAAGAGAGAGAATATTACAAAATGTAAAATGAATGATTTTGATTATATGAAATTAAAAAGTTTTAGTACAAACATAACTAATGTAACCAAAATTAGAAGGAAAGCAACAAAGTGGGAAAAACCTTTATACAACATAACTCTCTGACAAAGGTTTAATTTCCCAAATATATAAGGAACTAAGTCAATATTACAAAAAATCTAACCATTCCCTAATTGACAAATGGTTAAGGGATATGAATAGACAGTTCTCAGATGAGGAAATCAAAACTTTCCATAATCACATGAAAAAGTGTCCTAAATTCCTCCTGACTAGAGAAATGCAAATCAAAAAAACTATGAGGTACCACTGTATACCTAGAAGATTGACTAATATGGCAGCAAAACAGGGGATGTTGGAGGGGATGTGGCAAAATTGGGACACTAATATGTAGTTGTATAGTTGTGAAATAGCCCTATTATTCTGGAGGGCAATTTGGAATTATGCCCAAAGGGGTTTAAAAGATTGCCTGTTCTTTGCCCAGCCATAGCATCAATGGGTTCATACCCCAAAAAGATAATAATAAAAATTACTCATACAAAATTATTTCTAGCCATGCTCATCATGTTGGCAAAAAAATTGGAAAATGAGGGGGTGTTCATTGATTGGTGAATGACTGAACAAATTGTGGTATCTGATGGTGATGGAATACTATTATGCTGAAAAGAATAATTAACTGGAGGAATTTCATGTGAACTGGAAAGACCTCTAGGAAGTGACGCAGAGCGAAAGGAGCAGAACCAGGAGAACAGTGTACACAGAGACTGAAACATTGTGGCACAATCAAATTTTAATAGACTTTTTACTATCAGCAATGCAATGACCCAGAACAATCCAGAGAATGCTATCCACATCCAGAGAAAGAACTGTGGGAGTAGAAAGTCAAAAGAAAAGCATAGGATTGATCATGTGGTTTGAGGGGGATATGATTGAGTTTTTGGTGTTAAAAGATCATTGTACTGCAAATATGAATAATATGTAAACAGGTTTTGCACAATGATACATGTATAACAGTGGAATTTCTTGTCAGCTCTGAGAGTGGGGAAAATCATGAATCATGTAACTATGTAAAAAAAGTTCTAAATAAGTAAATAAATATTTAAATAATGATGACCTCAGACAGCCTAGTGGCTTCATGGTTTTCCACAATCATCTTTTTAAGTACTGACTCTGCTGGAGGTCTTTAACCTTGAAGGTCTGATGGATGAAACCGTAAATCTCAATTGGACCAGTCCCAACATCAATTACTTTTGGTAATAGGCATTGGATTCAAAGTGGATACATTTACTTTCCATCCTGATGTAAAAGTCTTGGAAACCTCTAATACTTTAAAGTGAAACTAATTATTAGAAAACAGCATTTAATCACTTCTATTTGCCTAGTCTCTGCCATTCTCAAATTAAGGCGCTGCTTAATTGATTACCTATTTAAGGTTTTAAGTGGCTGGTTACAGTAATTCAAGTGGTGTGATGCCATTTATTGCTGTGGACCTTGAGGCTCTATCTCAATGTCCCATTTACCTCAGGTAGAAGGATTAGAATTGCTACAATACAAGAACTGTCACTACCTTCCTTCTTGTATCTACCATTGATTTATTTTCCCCCCTAGACTCCTGGTATACTTGTGACAGGTACTTTTGGAGTCAGATCCTGCTGTGTTTACTGCTTACCTTTGTAACTACATAAAGATTCCAGTTAACTTTCACCTGTCACTGGCTATCTTATCCTTTGACCATTCATGGTTACTGTTTCCAGAAGAATCATTATTGACAAAATTGAAAAGAGACCAGAGAGTGAAAAGTATGACCAAGTAGCTGCATCAAAACTAGAGGGAAAGAAAGATACAGCTGGTTTGGTCAGTGTAAGTTTCAGCCCCTGCCCACTGAACATAATGAGAGTCTTGAAATATGTGGCTCCTGCCAGAGTTAGTGAAAAGCCCACCAGGCAAATACAGTGAATATGCACCGGCCTAGTGCAACTAATCTAGGCATTTCCTGAGTGCAACTAATCTAGGCATTTCCTGAGACAATTAGAATTTTTTTGTGCCTGGGGCAAGCAGCATGGAAAAGTACCCCTAAATCAACTTTATGGAAAAACTCAGAACACAGTGAGGCAAGACAGCCATCAGTAGGGAAAGGAATTGGCCAGGGCTAACTAGAAAATAGTTTAACTGGGCACAGATGTAAGGAAAGAAAGTGCCATCTGGCTACTTACTATTTTAAATAATTATTCTTGCTAATTAGGTAAGCTTAGATTTTTATGCTTGCCGAAGGAGTATGTGTCAGCACCATGTAAAATTTAGCACCCTGAGGCAAAGCTCTGATCTACATGTCCTTGTTAAAGATCTAGTATCTTCCTCTTCCCAGACAATTGTTACCTTAATGGAGTGAGAGAATTTGTACCTTGTCAAATTGGTGGTAGGAGAGGTAGTGGGAAAAAGGCATTCAGAGAAGCTACATTAGAGATTTTCTAGTCCTAGCGTTCTTAGCCTGGGGTCTGTGAAATTGTTGGGGGTTTGTTTGCTTCTATTCTGATAATTATTTTTTTCAATAGAATTGGTTCATTTTGTAATTTGGCATAATTTATTTTATGTATTTCAAAATATTCTTCTGAGATAAGTTCCGTAGCCTTCACTAGACTGACAAAGGAGTCTCTTGAAACACAAACAAGTTAAGATTTCCTGTTCTAGTTTGATCCCCTCTTTTTAGAGATGAAGAAACTGAAATGGATTTAATTGTTTCCTTAAAATCATACACAACAAAGTGTTCCCAGGTTTCTGGATTCTAAATCCATTACCTTTTTTCCTTTTCTATCTTGTCACTAATATTTTTTCCTGCAGTTTTTAGGAAAACTAGTAGTATAGAAAACCTTAAGCTATTGTATTAGTACTCCTCCTAAAACACAAAAACACTCACACACACACACACACACACACACACACACACACACACACACACCCCAAGTAATTAAAGATTTCATTATTTTCTCCAGTTTGTGAAATTTATTCAAATTGACATTTTTCAATTAAAGTAATTATCTTCCCCAAGGGTTCTAGACTCAATTAAAAAGAAAATTAAATTACAAAGTCAAAAGCAAATAATTTTTAGAGGTAACTCATCTAACTCATTCATGCCATCTCCAAAGATCTTCTCTAGAACTCTTAAAAGACCCAACTTGGCCAGAAGAAATGAAGAAAGAGATCCAAATGCACCCCCCCCAAAAAAAACAACTATATATGGATGAATCAATACCAAATAACATTAGCATACATGACCAACCTTTTTCTTCTATAAAGTATAATTAATAAGATGAGAAAATCTTCCCAAGTTTAAAAAATTGAATTAATAAAAAGAATGATAAATCTGGACAATTGGAAGCCAAAGGGATAATTGTTTTTCATGATAAAATAATAATAAGCATTTTAATTGTTGCAAAGTGGTCCACAAATATTGTCTCTTTTGAGCTTCACAGGAACCTTGTGAGGTAGATGCTAATAATATCCCTCTTTTACAGATGGATAAAATGAGGCAGAAGTTAAATGATTTTCCAAGGTGACAGCTAGTAAGTATTAAAGGCAGGCAAGATTTCTCTTCAGGTTTAGCACTGCATCCATTTCTCCACCTAGCTGCCTTATTAAGAGATACGCTAACAACACAAGGCCTTATTTTGCCAATTCTCCCCAGATGTATACATGAAATTAGCTACCTTTGCTTCTAAAGAATTGTGTGAACATGATGTCTATTTCACAAAGGCTCCTATTCGAAATAAGGATCTTTCTTGAGCTTTGGTAAAAATCTGACAGTTTGATCAAGGGCAAAATATTAAGGGCATGCTAAAAATGAAAGCTATCATAATTTGTTTTGTCTCAGATCTTGCCTAATAAAAGAGACAAGTTGACAGAGAAATGCCAGCCTATCCCTCATATAGTAAAATTGCCATAATTGGTAACACAACCTTGACAGTTAAGCAATAATCCCAATTATCAGGAAGCCAGTGAAGGTAGATGGCATTCCATTTGCACTGAGATAGTGTTTAAAACAATAAACAAACAAACAATAATTGAAACGTGATCTTGTGCCACATTAAAGAAAAAAAGAATGAGATAAAAAGGGCTGAACACAGAGGGGGACAATGTGTCTGGAAATTTAGAACTAAGGACCCAGAGCTAGGGGAGATTGCTTCCCTTCAGGAAGTGTTGTCAGGACAACAATGAGCTGTAAGAAGTGTTAGAAAAATTTTCTTTTTGTCCCAGTCTCTTTGTCACTATTAGTTCCACTAACCAGCAACTTCCCTCCCTCTTCCTCTCTTTCTCTCCTTTTGCTCATTTTTCTTTTCCTTACACTCTCCCTCTCCTGATCCCAGCAACCCAAACCACAAACAAATTCATTTCCTTAGGAGAATAGATAAAATTAGGATAACAGTTGAGATATAGTTCTCTAGCAGAGAGGAGAAAGATGTTCTAAAGAAGTATATTTCTTACACATCCTTCTCTTGACTTCTCAGTTCTAAATGCTTTATCTGGAAGTGTTTTCAGCCACCTCATGGTTTAGTAGCCTTTCCAGCTTCTTTAGTGACCACATCTCCTCTATATTAAAAAGTCATCATTGGAGGCTAGGAAATTTCACATGTGTCATGTCCAAAAAGAAAGACCTTTCCCACCATCGCTGTTCTGTAGTCCATTTTCCAACCACTGTAGATTTCCATCAAGGGGACCATGTTGGGTATTTGGATTGATTCTGTTAGGCTTGATGGGTATCTCCAAATGCCACCTGTTCCAGAATTCTCTCCAACAACAAGAACCGTGAATGTTTTGGGAAGCCCAGACTGTGGATGCAGCTGCCAGGCTAGTGGGAACAGGCTTTGCAGCCAAGGCTAATAGCAATGACAATGTGAGGTCCTAATGCTAAGGATGGTTCCAAAATGATGGCTGTTCCCTGGCTAATTCTCTATGTCCCATTGGGTGATATAGAAGCTGGCAATGTATGCTGAAGGTCTCATCACTTGATACCAAGTTAACACCATGATGTTAACTTCTGACATATGCCATATGTTTTGCTTTTATTCTGCCTATTAAGTTGGGCCAACTGCCATTTAAGTTGTAAAACCCTTTCCAACATTATGCTAAAGGCAAAGTGATGGTTTCCAACCTAACATAATAGGACTCACTTTATTTGTGGTGACTCTGGACCTCAGGGCAGACTTTGGCTCCATCAATCACATCATTTTTAGAAAATAGAATCTTCTACTAAACATGCTTATATTAGCAATATAAGAGTAGTTTTATTGCAGGTACTTGGGAGTAATATTCAGTTAAACATTATCCTTGCCTTAATGCCACTTTCAAGTCAGAGGATAGGGATAGGAACAGGGACTGGACCTGTCAATGTCACTAGAACTCCCAGATGAGGAAATTTGCTCTACTAATTTAAGATCCTAATTTCTCTGCAATTTATAATCTTAAATAGTTGTTTCCATTTATGTATGTATTTTATTTATTTTAAAATTTTATTTAATTGATTAAGATAATTTCTCCATGGTTACATGATTTATGCTCTTTCCCTCTCTTCCTTCCATCCCCCTCCCATTGCCAATGAGCAATTCCACTGGGTTTTACATGTTTCATTGATTAAAGTTTTTTTAACCAATGAGAGTTTATGTGATTTTCCCAGGGTCACAATATGCAAATATTGTAGTCACATATTGAACTCAAGTCTTGACTGCAAGGCTCACTTATTTTTATTGATTATATTATGTTTGCCTCTAACACTTAGAAATCAGTGGAGAAAAAAACAATATCTATTACCTATAATTTCGTCTCTCTCTCTCTCTCTATATATATATATATATATATATGTATATATATATGTATGCATATATATATAATGTCTTTATCCATATATCATCTATATCTCTGTGATCATTCTTAACTACAATATGAATGTGGAAATATAATTATCTTTTGATCTTTGAATTAGAAATTCATTAGGATAAGGCACTCTGAAGGTGGAAACTTTCAGTCCTGCCAAATAACTACAATCTTGTAATTTATAATCATTTAGAGTTATCTAGGGGCACTTTGATATCAGATTACCTGCCCATGGTAATACAGGTATTAAGACTTGAGCCCTGTTTTTCCAGATTTTGAATCTCTTTATTATCTCAAGACTTTTGTTGAGATAAAGGTTTAGAGAAATCAGGTGACTTATTTAGGGTCACATATCTAGTTAATGGAAAAGTCAATACTTGAAATCAGGTGCTATGAATCCAAGACCAAATGCTCTTTTTATAATTCCAAGCTAATTCCTCAAAGGTGAGACAAAAAAAGACATAGAATCAACAACAACAACAAAAAAAGAATAATTTTCATGGTGCATTTAGCAAAAAGTGTAGATTATAGGGGTTTAGTTAAAACTGAGTTTAGATTAATTTTTTAAAAGTTTCTTAAAAGAGATCCCTGAAGAATACAAGAAATATGAGGGTTAAGTTTGAAAGGGTTTTCCTTTTTTAGAGAAAGCTCCAATGTAGTTTGAATGACATTCATATTGATTACTATGGACATATCCTCTTTAAAACATTTGATGGCCTTGGAAACTTAAAACAATACAGCAAGGAAGGCAATACATCTATTATTATCCGGATTTTGTAGGCAGGGAAACCATTTTAAAGTGGTTAAATGAATCAACCAAGTTCACCAGCTGCTAAGTAGAGGATATTATGGCACTCTTAATTTGCTTTTGTTTTATATATAATTTTTTAAACTTTCTTTTTGAAAACATATTTTATTTGTTTTAATCAGCCAAATTCTGTCTTTTCAGGAGTCTAAAGAGTTCTTCCCCCTCTCAGTCTCGAGGAATGCAGCATCTTACATCATCAGTCTTCTGGATTGTCATTGGTCACTACACTGGTAATTTATCACAATTGTATTTCACCACATTTATATACCACAACTCTTTCATTTATTCTTCATGTAACCCCCTCAAATTCATTTTTTACCAATTAAAAACAAGAATTATAAGTATGTATATATAGCCTTAAAGTTTTTTTCTTCGGACTAATCCCTCCCTTAATCTACTCTACTTTTAATTTCCACTCCTCATTTCTCCCCTTTCCTTTCTATTTCCTTTGGTATTGAAATATATTTCTATACTCAAATATGTGTTTACATTGTCCTATTTTTATATGAAATAATTTCTTCTAACTTTGCTTTCTCATCCACCCTAGTGTATTCCTTTTTCCAGGTCTTTCCATTCTTAAGATCATCAACATATAATAAAATGATTCCCAGGTCTTGTCTAATTGGACTATCTCTATAATTTCTAATAATTGTAGGATTCATAGGGGATATATGTATCATCTCTCCATATCTGTTGTAATTAATTGATTGTTATTTAGTCCTTTATTATTATTTATTCATACTTACCTTTTTATGTCTCTCTTCACTTCTGTGTTTGAACTTCAAATTTTCTATGCAGCACTGGTCTTTTCATCAGTAAATCTGGGAAGTCCTGTACTTCATTAAAGATCCATTTTTTTTAACCTCTAGCATGTTACTCAGATTTACTGGGTAAGTTATTCTTAACTGTAACCCAATAAATAACCTTTGACTTTTAGAATATTGTATTCCAAGTTCTTTACTCCTTCAGTGTTATATTTGCTAAATCACATATGATATTTAATGTGGCTTCTTTTCTTTTGTCTTAAATTTTTTTTATTTAATTAATTAATTTAGAATATTTTTCCATGGTTACATGGAAATACTGTGGCTTCTTGGTACTTGAATTATTTCTTTTTGATTGCTTGCAGTATTTTCTTTTTAATTTGACCTGGAATCTTTGGATTTTGACTATGATGATGCTGGGTGTTTTCATTTGGGGATTTTTTTTCAATAGATGAACAGAAGATTTTTTTTTATATTTCAATTTTCTCATGATGTTAAGAAATTGGGGCAATTTTTCTTTTAAGAACTCTTAAAATAGCTCCTTTTTAAGCTCCTTATTTTGGTCATGGAATTCAGATAGTCCAAATGCTTCTTAATTTTTTTCCTTGATCTTTCTAGGTCAGGTTTTTTTTTTCTAAGATAGTTATTTTTTTTTCTATTTTTAAAGTCTCTTGATTTTATTTTTGTTGTTCTTGCCTCAAGGAATCATTGTTTTCTTTTTGATCCATTCTAATTTTCAGAGAACTTATTGCTTAGGTAAACAAAACAAGATGTTTCTTGACTCTTGAACCAAATTATTAATTCCCATTCCAATTCTTTCTTCCATGACTCACATTCTTTTACCAATTTTTCTCAAGTATGATCATATAAATATGTGTATATGTTTATACATTTTAACTGTTATAAAAACTCTTGATTTATCTTTTCTAGGAATTCTTGTTAAGTTTATGAATTGGTTTTGTTTTTCTCCATGGCTTTGTAGAAGTTTTAGTATCATTTTCTTATTCTGGCTTTTTTTTTTACTTTTTTGACCTCATAATAGCTCGTAATGATGATTTTCTTTTTTCCTCCATTCCTCCATTCTGGGAGGAAGATATGCCTGATCTTATTGTTGCCTTCTTGGAGTACTGAATATGGATCTCAGGGAAAGGTTGAGGCTTTCCAAGCTTTCAGCCAAAAAATTGTCTGATCCTAGTCACAGTATGATTGTTTATCTGAACTCTACAAGTTTCTGAGCTAGTTCTGGGTCTAAGCAAGAGTAATCTGCTGCTAGACTCTGCCTCTCTTAGTCAGCTGGAAAGCATTGTTGGTTCGAAGCAGCAGAATTGTAATATTCCCTTTGGATTCAATGCTTATTCTAGTTATTTCCCCATAGGTTAGGTTTGGGGCTAGACATGAGAACCTTGCACTTGGGAAGTGAGTCATATCACTGCTTCTGCTGGTGGATTCTGAACTTTTTCCTTTCTCAGTCTACTGTCCAAGGGTTCCCTGCATGGGAATGCCATCTCTATTTGGTAGTTCTCAATTTTGTCTGTTTCTATGACAAAGAAGTGGATAGTGCCTGACAAAACCGAAAAATAGCTACTACCCACTTGGAATGCTTCAGTAGCCTTTGGTGATGTTACAAAGGGATTTGAGAATGACTCTTACACTAATGTATAGCCTTTCCCTTTGGACTCGAGTGCTTCCTTTGCAATGAATCTCTTGACTAATCTATTCTCATTGTTTATAGATCACCTTGTATGTCTTTCTATCCTGAGTTGGGTTGGACTAATGTCTTATTATGATTTTTTTCCATATATCCCCATTATGATTTAGTCTAGTGCATTCTCTAGAGCTATTTGGAGGATTTTTTAAAAATTGGGGGTGTGAGGAAGGAGTTGACCGAACTATTTTTTTTAACACTCATCTTGACTTAACTATTCAAACCTGCCCCTACCCCTTGACTTTAAAGGAATCATCCTGATAATTATTACAGCTTAGCTCATAGTCTTGTTTGCATTGACATTATGTATGGAATGGGAATATAAATGTTTGGTCTCTAACACCTTAAGTGAAAACAGTCAGTTAACTAAAGCTATGTGAAAATAGTACCTGCAACAAACAAAGCCAAACTACAACTTGCTGACTTAATCTCTATGGAACAGATCCAAATGAGCCATCCTATAAAAATAGTGTAGGTGCTTAGCAGGTTTTTTGCTTTCTCAAATTGGATACAGAATTAATTCTGATCTCCTTCCTAACATTTACAGATATTTCTAAATTTGAAATTATTCTTCCTCTACAGGAATGAAAGCCATCATAGGTCTTGCTGGCTCAGCATTATGTTGTTTTTTTAACTCCTTTTTTAAGAGGTTGCCTAGCTGTGTATAATATTACATTTTCTACTTTCCTTTCTGGTTGAAAAGGTAGGAATATAATAGGTAGAAAGAAAGGTGTAAGATCTCATAAGATTTAATAGAAACATCCTAGGAAATCATGTGCCTATATTTTAATGACAGAGAGATGGGTTGTATGTTCTAATTTAATGGATTAGTGCTAAAGCAACTGAGTCTTGGATACTGCTTAGAAATTGCTTTTCCACACACCCCTAAACAGACTTTCAACTATCTTAGACAGTGTGCTCTCTGCAATGCCAATTCGAATCCTTCTTTATGTCCTTAATTGGAGGTTCACTCCCTTGGGTTTCTGAGAATTTAAACTTCTATAATCTTTATTGATTTCCATTCCAATTTTCATTCCATTCCATTAGCCTATAGAGAAAAACCAAAATAAAACAAAACCATAAAACACTGAGGCATTGGATCTAGAGATAGATGGGACTTTAGCTATCATGTAGTTGAACATCTCATTTTACTGTGACCAATTGAGGCTCAAAAAGATGATGTGACTTCTTAATAAGGAGTTGATTTGGGCTTTTAACATATGTTTTCAGATTCCAGATGCAAGATCTTTTGTTCTAGAGAATTCCAATATACCAATAGATTTGTCATCTCCCTGAAATGAAAGATTTCTTCCAACAATGCAGCACACCATTCATCCATGCCAAGATATCCTGCAAAACTCATAACTCTCATAGACATCCTTCTATAAGGTTGCCTTGTGTTGGGGGTCTTGCAATGTGTTGGGGGTCCTTCTTTGAGTTGTCTTCAAATACCTATGCTACCAATGAAGCATGTATATATTTTACTAGCTATCCCATTCTCTAACTACATAGGTACCCATCTTTTTATCTTTTTCTAATTGTACATGGACATTCTTTGCACTTCTTCGAATTTGCACTATCGAATTTCTTGTTTTAAAAATGTTGCAGTTTTCTTTTATCTATTCTATGCCTCCTTGGATGATGAAAATGGATTCTTTGCACTCTGTGTTGTTCCATAATTACCAAACAACAAAATACTTGAACAATAATGTTAAAAAGACTGGACCTGAGGTTTCATTGGTAAAGGAAACTCCTAGATGGAAAACTAAACAAAACAGAACAAAATAAAACAAATATATTGCAACATCATAAATCAGCATATTCCAGACAATGTATAGTCTGGAAAAGCATTGAGTGGTGAAATGGTTTATGCAGACTTACACAGCCTAAGTATGCCAAAATTTCAGAAGTAGTTCTTCTACTCAGATATTCCTGCCTTGAAGACTAACTCTGTATACATTATGTTATGGCAGCACCTTTTCTGGTTTCTTCAGAGGTAGGACACTGTTATTTATTTATTTATTTATTTATTTAAATTAATTAATTTACTTAATTAATTTAGAATATTTTTCCATGGCTACTTGATTTATGTTCTTAACCCCTCCTCCCTCCTTCCAGAACCAATGAGCAATTCCACTGGGTTTTACATGTATCATTGATCAAGGCCTATTTCCATATTATTAATATTTGCAATAGAGTGATTCTTTAGAGTCTATATCCTCAATCATGTCCCCATCAAACCATGTGATCACGTAGTTGTTTTTCTTTTGTGTTTTGTAAACCTCAAAATTTCTCAGACTTATGAATGTTAGGGGTTTCCCCCATTGGGGAATCTTCTACTTAAAAAAAATTCCCTAGCAGATGGTGAGAACTCTACTTGAGTGTGGGCACCTAGCTATGGGAGTGTCCCTGCTCCACCCTACTTAAGACTGCTTTAGGACAGAAAACTGCTTGCTAAACAATGAAAGTACTTTGATCCATGCTTATGGAATGGACAGGAAGTTCTTTGAGTCATGACTGTTTTAGAATTGATACAATGGGATACTAAGTACCTATAAAGGTGGGGCAACTTGTAAACTACTTAAACCTAAAAGGGTGATAATTTATTCAGAGGTTTTTTCTTAATGAAATTTGTCGACACAGCAGCATTTTTTCCTGACTTACTAAAGAGATTAAAACTACTCAGCTGTGAATTCAAAATGGGCGGTCCTTTAGAAACATCTACAGTGATTGGTAGATGTAAGGACTTAGGGGAGGTGACAGAGGAGATTTTGCCCTTAAAAATAAGAGCTCAGAGAAGAACAAAAAAGATCTCGATTTCTGACTCTCATTCTGAAGGAGAGCTCCTTGAGGAGCTCCTCTGAGGGGTTCTGTCCCTCTGGGGTAGGAGCTCTGGAGGCTCTTGAAAGAGGCCCTTTGAAACAATCTCTGGATGGAAGACTCTTTGAGGAAGGAAGCTGGTCTGGTGTCACTAGTATCCTTGTTTAGTCAGACCTTGTGGTGAGTGTTAAAAAACTTACTGATTTCTCTTTTAAGACTCAGGTCTAGGCCATATGGGCTTGAGGCCCTTCATACTTATTCCTTTCTTACTCTCTCTCTCTCTTTCTTTGATTACTCATTGTATTGTTAATTAAAATCTCTATAAAACCCAATTGACTTGGGTATTTGAATAATTGGGAATATTTCCCTGGCGACCAACTTATATTTGATTTTAAACCCAAGACACTGTAGTGAAACATATTTCTGTGGTCAAATTTATTCACCCTCTCTTATATCTATCACAATTTATATCTTCCACTATTTTAATCACTACAGTTTAAGACCTCAACCATTTTAAATCTCACAGTTTCTACTTCCACAGTTTTTTTTTTTTTCTGGATGTGGATAGCATTATTTCTCATAAGTCCCTCAGAATTATACTGGATCATTGCATTGCTGCCATAGAGAAGTCCATATATTTGATTGTACCACAGTGTATCCATCTCTGTGTACAATGTTCTCCTGGTTCTACTCCTTTCACTCAGCATCAGTTCCTGGAAGTTGTTCTATTCCATCACCAACAGATACCACAATTTGTCCAGCAATTCTCCAATCAAAGGGCATCCCCTCATTTTCCAATTTTGTGCCAACACAAAGAGCACAGCTATGAATATTCTTGTACAAGTGTTTTTCTCTATTATTTCTTTGAGTTACAAACCCAGCAGTGCTATGGCTGTATCAAAGGGCAAGCAATCTTTTAAAGCCCATTAAGTAGTGTTCCAAATTGCCCTCCAGAATGGTTAGATCAATTCACAACTCCACCAACAATGAATTAATGTCCCTACTTTGCCACATCCCCTTCAGCATTCCTTACTTTCCTCTGCTGTCATGTTAGCCAATCTTCTAGGTGTGAGGTAGCACCTCAGAGTCATTTTGATTTGCATCTCTCTGATTATAAGAGATTTAGAACGCTTTTTTATGTGCTTATGGAAAGTTTTGATTTCTTTATCTGAAAATTGCCTATTCCTGTCCCTTACCCATTTATCAATTACAGAATGGATTGATGTTTTTACACAATTGACTTAGCTCCTTATAAATTAGAAAAATTGGACCTTTATCAAATGCTTTTCTTAGAAATATTTCCCTCAATTTGTTGCTTCCCTTCTAATTTTGGTTGCATTCATTTTGTTTGTACAAAACCTTTTTTTCATTTAATGTAATCAAAATTATTCATTTTACATTTTGTAATATTTTCTATCTCTTGCTTAGCCTTAAATTCTTTCCTTTCCCATAGATTTGAAAGGTATACTATTCTATGTTCACCCAATTTACTTATAGCTTCCTTCTTTATATTTAAATAATTTACCCATTCTGAGGAAAGACAATTTAAAAAATACCTTTGTGGACTCATCCTCAGCCAAGAAACCTCCCCACATAAGTAAAGCATCAGTGTAAAAACATTAATGTCAAAATCGCTATTTTTTTTAAAATGAAGGTTTTGGGGTAAACTGTCCCTACAGGGACTTGTTTAAAGTAATAAAGAAGAACAGTTTCAGGGTATTTTGTCTGAAAATTACTGAAGTATCTGTGGGAGCTGACTGGACCTGGCTCCACTCATGTCTGTCTGTAAGCTATTTATAAGTAGTCTGACCTCAAGTCAGTAAAATTTTACAATGATTTAAAGTAAACTAGCTGATTTGTTAGAAAAGAGAGCATAGCCAAACAATAGAATCTATTGTAGGTAGTATATTTAAGAATTGTGTATAGTATAGACCCATTCCTCTTAAAAACACTAGAAAACATAGGAATAGAAGGGTCGTTCCTAAAAATAATAAACAGTATATATCTAAAACCATCAGCTAATATCATCTGCAATGGGGATAAACTAGATGCATTCCCAATAAGATCAGGAGTGAAACAAGGGTGCACATTATCACCTCTATTATTTGACATTGTACTAGAAATACTAGCAGTAGCAATTAGAGAAAATAAAGGAATTGAAGGCATCAAAATAGCCAAGGAAGAGACCAAGTTATCACTCTTTGCAGATGACATGATGGTCTACTTAAAGAAACCTAAAGATTCAACCAAAAAGCTAATTGAAATAATCAACAACTTTAGCAAAGTTGAAAGATACAAAATAAACCCGCATAAGTCATCAGCATTTCTATATATTTCCAACACAGCTCAGCAGCAAAAACTAGAAAGAGAAATCCCATTCAAAATCACCTTAGACAAAATAAAATACCTAGGAATCTATCTCCTGAGACAAACACAGGAATATATGAACACAACTACAAAACACTCTCCATATAACTAAAACTAGACTTGAGCAATTGGAAAAACATATAACTGCTCATGGGTAGGATGAGACAATATAATAAAAATGACCATCCTACCCAAACTATTTATCTATTTAGCGCCATACCCATTGTACTTCCAAAAAATTTTCTTTACTGATTTAGAAAAAAAAATAACAAAGTTTATTTGGAAGGACAAAGGATCAAGGATATCCAGATAAATAATGAAAAAAATACAAAGGAAGAGGGCCTTGCAGTCCCAGATCTCAAACTATATTACAAAGCAGCAGTCATCAAAACAATTTGGTACAGGCTAAGAGACAGAAAGGAGGATCAGTGGAATAGACTTGGGGGAAGTGACCACAGCAAAACAGTATATGATAAACCCAAAGATCCCAGCTTTTGGGACAAAAACCCACTATTCGATAAAAACTGCTGGGAAAATTGTAAGACAGTGTGGGAGAGATTAGGTTTGGATCAACACCTCACACCCTACAGCAAGATAAATTAAGAATGGGTGAATGACTCGAACATAAAGAAGGAAACTATAAGTAAATTAGGCAAATACGGAATAGTATACATGTCAGACCTTTGGGAAGGGAAAGACTTTAAAACTAAGCAAGACATAGAAAGAGTAACAAAATATAAAATAAATAATTTTGGCTACATCAAATTAAAAAGCTTTTGTACGAACAAAACCAATATAACTAAAATCAGAAGGGAAGCAACAAATTGGGACATAATCTTCATAAAAACCTCTGACAAAGGTTTAATTACTCAAATTTACAAAGAGCTAAATCAATTGTACAAGCCATTCTCCAATTGATAAATGGGCAAGGGACATGAATAAGCAGTTCTCAGATGAAGGAATCAAAACTATTAATAAGCACATGAAAAAGTGCTCTACATCTCTTATAATCAGAGAGATGCAAATCAAAACAACTCTGATGTATCACCTCACACCTAGCAGATTGGCTAACATGACAGCAGAGGAAAGTAGTGAATTCTGGAGTGATGTGGCAAAGTAGGGACATTAATTCATTGTTGGTGGAGTTGTGAATTGATCCAACCATTCTGGAGGGCAATTTGGAACTATGCCCAAAGGGCACTAAAAGACTGTCTGCCCTTTGATCCAGCCATAGAACTGTTGGGTTTGTACCCCAAAGAGATAATAAGGAAAAAGACTTGTACAAGAATATTCATAGCTGCGCTCTGTGAGTCTTGAAATTTCTCAGACTTGTGAATGTTAAAAAATTCTCCGTTGGAACAATTTCCTACTGGGACCATTCCCCATTTGGAAAGTGAGAACTCTACTTAGATCAGAAATGGGAAGACCTCTACTGCACTGTACTTTAGGGGAGAAAACTCCTTGCTGAACAATGAAAAATACTTACACCCATATTTAAGCCATGCCTATTTTTAGAATTAATACAAAGGGGTGCTAAGTACCTATAAAGGTCAGGCAACTTGTGAGTTTACAAGGAACAAAGAACTGGGAAACTTACTCAGAGCTTTCCTGATGTGAATTACTCAAAAATCCACACCTTATTAGGTGTGAACTAAGAATGGTCTGTCCTTTGAAAAACATCTACTGTGATTGGTAGATGTAAGAATTTAGGGGAGGTGACGTAGGAGAAATTGCCCTTTAAATAGGAGCTCAGATAGGAGCTCAAGGGAGTCATTCTGAAACATTCAGATTGAGGATTGAGCTGGTGAAGTCAGCTGAGATGGAGCTGGCCTGGTGTCACTAGAATCCTTGCTTGGACAGATCTTGTGGTGAGTGATTAAGATATAAAGACTAACTGATCTTTTCTTTTAGGGCTTAGGCCTCGGTTGTCCAGGGCTGCTTGGGACTGCCTATTCTTTTCTTATTTATTTCCTTTCTCTCTCTTTCTCTCTCTCTCTCTCTCTCTCTCTCTCTCTCTCTCTCTCTCTCTCTCTCTCTCTCTCTCTCTCTCTCTCTCTTTGATTCCTCATTGTATTATTAATTAAATTCTCTATAAAACCCAGTTGACTTGGGTATATTCATAATTGGGAATATTTCCCTGGCAACCACATCATATTTGATTTAAAACAAGACACTGTAGGGAAAACATATTTCCTACAGTCACAAATTTACTCACCCACTCTTATATCTACTATAATTTATATCTTCAACTATTTTAATCACTACAGTTTATGACAGCCAACCATTTTAACTCTTATAGTTTGTGGCTCCCACTCTTTTAAATGCCACAGCTCTTTGTGGTGGCCAAAAATTGGAAAATGAGGGGATGCCCATCAATTGGGGAATGGCTGAACAAATTGTGGTATATGTTGGTGATGGAATACTATTGTGCTATAAGGAATAATAAAGTGGAGGAATTCCATGGAGACTGGAAAGACCTCCAGGAAGTGATGCAGAGCAAGAGGAGCAGAACCAGGAAAACATTGTACACAGAGACTGATACACTGTGGTACAATCGAAGGTAATGGACTTCTCCAGTAGTGTCAATGCAATGTCCCTGAACAATATGCAGGGATCTAAAAAACACTATCCACAAGCAGAGGACAAACTGTGGGAGTAAAAACACCGAGGAAAAGCAACTGCTTGACTACAGGGGTGGAGGGGACATGTCTGAGGAGAGACTCTAAATGAACACTCTAATGCAAATACCAACAACATGGAGATGGGTTCAAATCAAGAACACTTGTGATACCCAGTGGAATCATGCGTCAGCTATGGGAGAAGTGGGGTGGGGGGGGGGAGGAAAAGAAAATGTTCTTTTTCTCTAGTGAATAATGTTTGGAAATGCTCAAATAAAAAAAAGGAATTAAAAAAAGGAAAAAAAAGAATTGTGTACCTAACCACTATTAATATCTTCAAAAAGATTAGCTTTACATAGGGAAAAAGTTATAGTAATTTATATTTTTGATAATATGGAATTTAGCATTAAAAATGGTAAGAATTGGTTACCTATTAGGCAAAGAAAATAGCCTTTAAAATTTTAATAAGAACAGATGGTTAGTCTTATTAGACCTCATTCAATACTGTTGTAAATATATTATAAATAAGCCCATTAATAAGTGTTTTATAAAGAAATGTTTCATAGAATATGAAGGAAGCAGTAAAGAAATCTAGGCAACCGAGGTGAGAGGTTTATAATAACTGCATGGCAGAGGAAATAGCTATTTTGACCAAGACTTTACAAAAGCAAACTATGGCAGGAAGGGAAACAAGTAAAGACAGTCTTATACAGAACTATCTAAATCATCTTGCTTTAAGAAGGCTTCAGGCTCCACAGTCTCACTCTCTTCTCCAACCTCTCCCATATTCCCAGGAAGAAATCCTTTCTTAACAGAATAAGACCCCTAAACAAATCTCTAGTTTGCTTCTTTTGCAGATAAGGGGATACCCACATTCAATATTTTCATCCAAAAGAGCAAAATTCTGCTATTTCTGTATGTGCCTGTACTTTTTTTTTTTAAACCTTACCTTCCATCTTGGAGTCAATGCTATGTATTGGTTCCAGGGCAGAAGAGTGGTAAGGGCTAGGCAATGGGGGTCAAGTGACTTGCGCAGGGTCACACAGCTGGGAAGTGTCTGATGCCAAATTTGAACCCAGGACCTCCCATCTCTAGGCCTGGCTCTCAACCACTGAGCTATCCAGCTGCCCCTATTCCTAGATTTCCTCTTTTGCCCTAAGAGGGAGCTAGAGAAATTAGTGACAGAAAATCCTGACAACAACAGTGATAGTGATAGCTTTAAAGACTGAAATGGAATGATTGGGATACACTAATCTCATCTGTTATTCGTGCTTTTTACCAACTACTAATATAAAAGATAAAACTACTTGTTTTATCTTTCTTGTATCTATTCATTAGTCTTACCTTATGCCTTGATTTGATTAACTAAAATGGAAAAGGTTATTGGAAAAAATAAAACTTTTTATTTAAAAAAATTGCAATAATAATAACAATATCTTTTCATTCTTATACATGGCATCTTTTCTCTCTTTCAGTGCTGGCCACATTGAAAAGGACCAGAGCCAAAGAGAGACATTAAATTAGTATGAAAAGAATCTTATGACCAAGGGAAATACCTTAATTTCTCCATCAGAAACTTCTAATTTGTGTGCTTGTTTTAAGCTAATGAATTTGTATGTTAAAGACTTTATTTCTAAGTTGGTGCATTTTGATTACTTTTGAAAGTGATTATCCTTGATTGAGGTTGTGCTTTTAATGTTTAGGATTTAAAACAGAAAACAAAGAGCACAATTCAGAATTGAGTTTGTCTTTCCACCAGATTTTATAGGATTACAGATCTGCTTGTGTTTTGAAAACTTAATATTATTTAACAAACTCATATTTGGTAAATATTGAACATATAATCATAATCGTAAACTTAATATTTAATTTATAGGGATATTCTTTTAAATGATACTGTACTGTTGTGAGAAATTAATCTAAATTATTGCAAAATAATTTCCTTATAGCCATAACCATAACTTATTGATTTAGATTAATCAGATGTTATTTTACCCCATCTGACTTGATAGTGACCTGAAAAGTAAAAGAGTATGTTAGTCTCTGTTTACACCTCTAAAGTAATAAGGATATAATCTTGTGATAATTCAATCTCTTTGTTTATTTTGGTTGTTCAAGAAAATTATGATAAGTTAGTGAATTATGAAAGGTTAATTGAAATGTAAAATCGTTCAGCACAGTACTAACTACAATACTTATAGAGTTTTGATAAACAGATCACTAATGTTTTGAATCCTGGAAACAGTGAATTAAGGTTTAAGAGAATTTTTAAAAAAGAATGCCCCAAATAATTCTTTGTTAAAGTCTTGTCAGAGTTAAGTTAATAAACATACATATAAATGTCTATATATATATGTGTTTTTTTCATGTGGTAAAATCTGTATGATGGATGGGAAAATCTGGTAGAGAAATTATCATGCTTGTATTTTTGAAGTTTTCAGAAGAAATGGTCCTAGCTAATTGAAAGGTATAGAACGCACCAAGTAGTATAGGTTCCAACATTTAATAGATTTTCAGATTATTATCATGAATAATTTTCAGCCAGGTAAAATGAAATGAAAATGCTTTCCTTACCATTTAAAATGATCTCTAATGGATCCTTTCTTATTAAAGTAACACGCCTTCTGATCAGGGATTGGATTGATACCATAAATCTATAAAACTACAATCTTTACTGTACAAATCTGTCATAGGTTACCTTATTTCTCAAATAAAATGAGAATAATTACTTACTTTTCTCTCAGTGGATCAACTTGAGACTTCCTCAAACAGCTGGACTGAGTCTTTTTCTGACCCCTAATTATAGAATCAAATTGAATGACATTCTAGGTAACTGGTATGCCTCCCACCCTGAATATAATAATTCTTTGCTTAAATCATAGATTGCATTTTAGAATATTCTTGGTCATTACTTTATTAGATTATCATTTATTTCACTTTTGTTCTCAAATACTCACTTTCTGTACTTCCTATCTCTCTTCCCATAATTACTTGCCCTTTTACATTTTTGGCTAGATTTTAGGGAACACTTAATATGACTTCTATCACTTATACAAAAATAGAAATAAATCTATGGTGTTGGAATTTACTAATAATTTAGACTGTTTTCTGATGGCTACATTATTATTATTTATATTTTTATAGTCTATATTTGCCAAGAAGACTACTATTTGAGACCATATCCAAAGGATGTATTTTGAGATAGTTCAAAGTTTTGTTTTGTTTTTTTAAGCAGGAGTGGCAGATGACTTCTGAGGCTGTCATACCACACATAAGTATTATTTTGGGTACAGATGATACCTAGTCTGTCCCTGGTTCATGGTTGGTGAAGTAACTAGTTTTCCATACAAAGCTTAGTCAAATCCAAGCCAGACTCCCATACACTTGTTATTTCTTTTCATCTAACCTCTGCCTGAAGTGAAGGAAGTGCTTATTTGTATCCTCTTTTTCCTTTTCATGTAGCAAAATCAAAAAAAAATTTAGACCACATTAATGTTCAATTTTACCTTCAATGTCATACCACATTTTAAATAACTAAGTATGTTTAATTACTTTATCCTAAAAGGTCTTATTTCCATCATTAAATTACCTACAGGCTTCTGTAATATGCCTCTTACCTTGTTTCTACCTCTTTCATTGTCTCCTGTCTGTGTGTGAAGTGCAGATCCTTCTAGTTCCTTCTCTTCACAAGGGGGTAATCTGTTGATGATATTAAAATTGTGATGATTTTGAAATTTTTCTTTAAAAAATTTCTGTTTCTTTCCTTTGTGTGATACTTAAAATTTTTCCTTTAATGTGAATCTTTTGGAATTTTCTACTACCTTTTATCTTGTAGAGAACTCTATTCTCAGTCTGGTTCTTTCCTAACATCTACTATTTCTTCTTTTGTAATTCTTAACAAAAGGAGATATCTCTGAGTATACATAGCTGTATCTCTTTTTTCTTAAATTAAATTTAATCTATTTGGTAAATTTAGAACATTATTCCTTGATTACAAGAATTATATTATTTCCCTCTCTCCCCTCTCCCCACCCTTCCCACAGCTGATTCACAATTTCATTGGCATTACATGTGTCCTTGATCAAAATTTATTTCGCAATTGTTGGTGTTTGCATTATGATGTTCATTTGGAATCTACATCCCCAACCTTATCCCCTTGACCCATGTATTGAAGAAGTTGTTTTTTTCTTCTGTGTTTCTACTCCCACAGTTCTTCCTCTGAATGTGGATAGTGTTTTTTCTCATACATCGTTCTAAGTTATTCAGATCACTTCATTTGCCACTACTGGAGAAATCCATTACATTTGATTGCATCACATTGTATTGGTCTCTGTGTACCATGTTCTCCTGCTTCTCATAGCTATATCTCTTATTCAAGGTTTATATCTTTGTCAGAACAAATCATGTTAGAACTTCTGGGTAAGCATGGCAGCAGTCTAGATGTGGGACGCTTACTCTCCTCAGACCCACTAATATAGACTACCTCAAAAGACCCAAAAGACGATTTTCATAAGAACAAAGGGACTCTACAGTAGGGTGCTGCATTGAATGTACACGGGATTTGGGCATTTCCACACTATGAAGGGGTGAAAAAGCTCCCACCCAAATGTGAGCAGATCTACCCTCCCCCACCCCACTTATGGAGCCAGAGTCAGAGACAGCACATGTCAGAATCAGCTAGTGAATGAGGGACAGCTCTGGAATGAGCAAGGGACACCTCTAGGTCCTTGGGAGTTGACTAAAAATACTGAGGACCTACCCCTGAGAGCAGCTACATCTGAAACACCAGAGGACTGGGGAGTACAGACCATAGGCACTCTCAGCAAGGAGACGCAGAGAAGAGCAGCAAACAGCAAAAGCCACTGAGATTCGAGAGCTTGACTTAGGCAAAATCCTTTCTCCTTGGCTCCATACACAGAGAGCCTGCCCATCTCACTCAGATCTCTGACTTAAATGGGAAGGAAAAACCCCCACAGTGATGGCAAATTGTTCCCAGGAGCCACAGCCTCCATCCACCACCAAAAACAAGACAAAACAAAACAAATAAAAGGCATTGACCCTTGAAAATTATTATGGAGGAAAAACCCAGACTACAGTGGAAATACAAGAGGAAATTCAAACAATACCAAAATCTTCAAAATAATGGAAATAGTCCCCAAGTCCTTGAAAAATTTAAATTGGAGTTTATTCAAAAGATGTAAGCCTTCTGGCAAGAAAAGTGGGAAATAGTTCAAAGAAAAAATATCAGTTGGAGGGACAAGAAATTCCAATTAGAAAAATAGCTAGAAGCCACAAAGAGCAGGATAGGCCAAACCAAAAAGGGAATCCAAAAGATTAAAGCAGAAAACCAAAAGATTATAACAGAAAACCAGGCCTTAAGGACCAAATTGGGCAACTGGTAACCAATAATCTTGCAAAACAGCAAGAATTAATAGCACAAAGGCAAAGGACTGACAAAATAGAAGAAAACATGAACTATCTCACTGACAAGGTGACAGATCAAGAAAACAGATCATGACGAGAAAATTTGAGAATCATTGGTCTAACTGAAAAGCCAGAAATAAACAGAAATCTTGACATTATACTAAAAGAAATCATCCAAGAAAACTGCCCTCATATTCTTGAACAGGGCAGGGGGGGAGGGGGAAGGGAAGAGTTCATAGAATACACTCTACACTAAATCCCCAAAGGACAACTCCCAGGAATGTAATTGCCAAATTCCAAAGCTTTTAAGCTAAGGAGAAAATTCTACAAGAAGCCAAAAAGAGGAAATGGAGATACCAAAGAACACCAATCAGGATCACACAAGACCTTGCAGCTTCCACACTAAAGGACCTCAAGACCTGGAACATGATTTTCAGAAAGGCAAGAGAATTGGGTCTTCAACCAAGAATCACCATTCCATCAAAACAGACTATATACTTTCAGGGGAAAGTATGGGCATTCAACAAAATAGAAGATTTCCAATTATTTGTAAAGAAAAGACAAGAACTAAGTGGAAAGTTTGATATCCAAGCACAAAGATCAAGAGAAATATGAAAAGGTAAATAAAAAAGAGAGGGAAAAGGGAAAAATGTTTTTTTTTTATTCAAACTCTCTTCTTTATGGACTACAATTAGATCAAATTATATATATATATAATATATATATAATATATGGGGAAAATGTTATTTGTAACTCAAAAATTGTATTCATTATTATAGTAATTAGAAGAATCACTCACAGGAAAAGATTGGGGCATTAAAGGCTATAACATTATATGCAAAAAAAAAAGAGTTGGGGGGATTGATGATGGTACCAAGAGATACTTGAAGAAATAAAATAAATAGGATAATCTTTATCAAACAAATATACACATGGGAAGGTGAAGGGAAGAAAACTCTTATAAGAAAGAGAGGAAGAGAGTGCTAATAGGTAATACTTAAACCTTACTCTCAGTAAAATCAATTCTGAAAGGGAAGAACATCTAGATCCATTGGGATCTTGAATTCTATCTTATCCTACAGGGTAAGTGAGAATGGAAAACTAAGGGGGGCAGGGAGGAGGGAGTACAAAAAAGGAGGGAAGGAGAGGGGGGACAACTTAACAGACTCTAAAAAACCAAGAAGTGAACAAAAACGGAGGGATCAAAAAGGGAAGCATATTAAGGGAGGGGATTAGGGGGATTGAATAAAAGCAAACCACTGATTTAAAAGGATATAGCAAAAGAAGAAAGGACAGAACTAGGAGAGGATATCAAAATGCTAGGGAATTCACAAGTGATAGCCATAACTTTGAACATGTATGGGATGAATTTACCCATAAAAAGTAAACGAATAGGAAAGTGGATTAGAATCCAAAATTCTACCATATGTTGTCTACAAGAAACACACCTGAGGTGGGTAGATACTCACAATGTCAGAATTAAAGGGTGGAGAAAGACCTATTGGGCCTCAACTGACAGAAAGAAGGCAGGAGTTGCAATCATGATATCTGACAAAGCCAAAGTAAAAATAGATCTGATTAAAAGGGATAGGGAAGGTAAGTACATCCTGATAAAAGGGAGTATAGACAATGAGGAAATATCACTAATCAACATGTATGCACCAAATGGTAGAGCATCCAAACTTCTAAAGGAAAAACTAGTAGAATTGAAGGAGGAAATAAATAGTAAAACCATACTACTGGGAGACCTTAATCTACCACTATCAAATTTAGATAAATCAGTTCAAAAAATAAATAAGAAAGAGGTAAAGGATGTGAATGAAAACTTAAAAAAATTAGAGTTAATAGATATATGGAGAAAAATAAATAGGGACAAAAAAGAATACACCTTTTCAATAGCACATGGTACATTCACAAAGATTGACCATATAATAAGTCATAAAAACATGGCAAACAAATGCAGAAAAGCAGAAATAATAAATGCAACCATTTCAGATCATAAAGCAATAAAATAATGATCAGTAAGGGTACACGGAGAGCCAATTCAAAAATTAATTGGAAATTAAATAATATGATTCTCCAAAATCAGTTAGAGAACAAATCATAGAAACAATTAATAATTTCATTGAAGAAAATAACAATGATGGGACATCCTTACAAAATCTATTGAATGCAGCCAAAGCAGTACTCAGGGGAAAATTTATATCCTTGAGTTCATATATTAATAAATTAGGGAGGGCAGAGGTCAGTGAATTGGACATGCAAATCAAAAAAACTTGAAAGCGAACAAATTAAAGCCCCCAGGAGAAAACTAGAGATCCTAAAAATGAAGGGAGAAATTAATAAAATTGAAAGTGATAGAACTATTGAACTAATAAATGAGACTAGAATCTGGTATTTTGAAAAAAACAAACAAAATGGACAAAGTAAGAAGAAAACCAAATTAACAGTATCATAGATAAAAAGGGAGAGCTCACCTCCAAAGAAGAGGAAATTAAGGCAAGTATTAAAAACTATTTTGTCCAATTATATGGCAATAAATATGCCAATCTAGGTGATATGGATGAATATTTACAAAAATATAAATTGTCTAGATTAACTGAAGAAGAAATAGAATTCTTAAATAATCCCATATCAGAAAGAGAAATTGAATAGGCCATCAAAGTATTCCCTAAGAAAAAATCTCCAGGGACAGATGGATTCACAAGTGAATTCTATCAAACATTCAAAGAACAGCTAATCCCAATACTATACAAACTATTTGACATTATGAGCAAAGAGGGAGTTCTACCAAATTCCTTTTATGACATAAATATGGTACTGTTTCCAAAGTCATATAGGTCAAAAACGGAGAAAGAAAACTATAGACCAATCTCCTTAATGAACATAGATGCAAAAATCTTAAATAGGATAGTAGCAAAAAGACTTCAGCAAGTGATCATGATGGTTATTCATTATTATCAGGTGGGATTCATACTAGGAATGCAAGGATGGTTCAATATTAGGAAGACCATATTTGACCATATCAACAAGCAAACCAACAAAAATCACATGATTATATCAATAGACGCAAAAATAGCCTTTGACAAAGTACAACACCCATTCCTATAGAAAACACTACAAAGTACGGGAATAGAAGTGTCTTTCCTAAGAATAAACTATCTATCTAAAACTATCAGCCAACCTCATCTGCAATGGGGATAAACTAGATGCATTCCCAATAAGATCAGGAGGGAAACAAGGATGCCCATTATCACCTCTATTATTTAACATTGTACTAGAAACACTAGCAGTGGCAATTAGAGAAGAAAAAGAAATTGAAGGTATTAAAATTGGTAATGAGGAGACCAAGCTATCACTCTTTGTGGATGATATGATTGTCTACTTAATGAATCCTAGAGAATCAACTAGAAAGCTAGTGGGAATAATCAACAACTTTAACAAAGTTGCAGGATACAAAATAACCCCACATAAGTCATCAGCATTTCTATATATCTCCAACACATCTCAGCAGCAGGAATTAAAAAGAGAATCTATCTGCCGAGACAAACACAGAAACTATGTGAACACATCGACAAAACACTTTACACACAACTAAAACTAGATATGAGCAATTGGAAAATCATTAACTGCTCATGGGTTGGATGAGCTAACATAATAAGAATGACCATCCTACCCAAATTAATCTACTTTTTTAGTGCCATACCCATCGAACTTCCAAAAAAACTTTTTTACTGAATTAGGAAAAAACATAACAAAGTTCATTTGGAAGAACAAAAGATCGAGGATATCCAGGGAAATAATGAATAATAAAATGCAAAGGAAGGTGACCTTGCAGTCCCAGATCTCAAACTATAGTATAAAACAGTGGTGATCAAAACAATTTGGTATTGGCTAAGAGACAGAAAGGAGGATCAGTGGAATAGACTTGGGGTAAGTGACCTCAACAAGACAATCTATGACAAGCCCATAGATCCCAGATTTTGTTACAAAAATCCATTATTTGATAAAAAAAAAAAACTACTGGCAAAATTGGAAGACAGGGTAGAAGAGATTAGGCTTGAATCAACACCTCACTCCCTACATCAAGATAAACTCAGAATGTGTGAATGACCTGAACATAAAGAAGGAAACTATAAGTAAATTAGGTGAGCACAGAATAGTATACATGTCAGACCTTTGGGAAAGGAAAGAGTTTAAAACCAAGCAAGACTTAGAAAGATTCACAAATATATAATCAATAATTTTGATTACATCAAATTAAAAAAGTTTTTTACAAATAAAACCAATGTAACCAACATGAAAAGGGAAATAACAAACTGGGAAACAATCTTCATAACAAAAACCTCTGACAAGGTCTAATTACTCAAATTTACAAAGAGCTAAATCAATTTTACAAAAAATCAAGTCATTCTCCAATTGATAAATGGGCATGGCACATGAATAGGACATTTTCAGTCAAAGATATCAAAACCATTAATAAACACATGAAAAAGTGTTCTAAATCTCTTATAATTAGAGAGATGCAAATCAAAACAACTCTGAGGTATCACCTCACACCTAGCAGATTGGCTCACACTACAGCAATGGAAAGCAATGAATGCTGGAATGTATGTGGCAAAGTTGGGACATTAATTCATTGCTGGTTGAATTGTGAATTGATCCAACCATTCTGAAGGGCAATTTTGAACTATGCCCAAAGGGCACTAAAAGACTATCTGCCTTTTGACCCAGCTATAGCACTTCTGGGCTTGTACCCCAAAGAGATAATAAGGAAAAAGACTTCTACAAGAATATTCATAGCTGCGCTCTTTGTGGTGGCAAAAAATTGGAAAATGAGGGGATGCCCTTCAGTTGGGGAATGGCTGAACAAATTGTGGTATATGTTGGTGATGGAATACTATTGTGGTCAAAGGAATAATAAAGTGGAGGAATGTCATGGGAACTGGAATGACTTCCAGGAATTGATGCAGAGCAAGAGGAGCAGAACCAGGAGAACAATATACACAGAAATGGATACACTGTGGTACAATCGAATGTAATGGACTTCTCCATTAGTGTCAATGCAGTGTTCCTGAACAACCCAGAGCAATCTATGAGAATGAATACTATCCATGTCCAGAGGAAAAACTGTGGAAGTAGAAATACAGAAGAAAAAACAACTGCTTGGCTACATGGGTGAAGGGGGATATGAATGGGGATATGGACTCTAAATGAACATTCTTGTGCAAACACCAACAACATGGAAATAGGTTCTGATCAAGGACACATGTAATATCCAGTGTAATTGTGCATCATCTTTGGGAGGGGTAGGTGTAGGGGAGGGAGGAATAGAAAATGATTGCAGACAGATACATCTATCCGATACTTGTGATCCTATATATATATAGAATGATTTATAAATTGATATCTTTCCTAATTTTTAACTATAAGCAGAAAGCCACACTTCAGTGATTATAAATATTTTGAAATATGCTTTTTAAATATCCTTGTGTTTTTTTTTTAGACCATCTAACTTCCTTCTCATTTTGTAACTATGTTACCAAGGGATATTGTTTCCCCCTTTGAAGGTCTTGTAAATGTTTGACTTACCTATCTTTTTTTAAAAAAGCAAATATTTGCTTGGTATAAATGTGCCCTTTCCCATCTTCTTCCCCCTTGATTGTCATCTGTGCATTTCAGTAGCCAATTGCCCCCCTGGGCCATATGTTGTCCAGAGAGGAATGCCCTCTATGTATTTAGTATTGACCCATTGTTGCACATGGCTAACTGTGGGCCAAAGTGGGGATTTAAAAAGAAATTTAACTAGTTTTTAATCACTTCTATGGATTCCTCTATAATAGTTTGTTAGGTTGTAAATGTGTGATTTATATTGAGGTATATCTGGTTATGTGAATAACTGGCTATAGTATGTATTAATCCTAAAAGTAGATAGAGTTATAGTATGGTGTGTTCAAAATAAGATATACTAATAATAGAGAGAATATTAAAGATCTCTGCAATGCTAAAAATACTGTGATGCTTCCCTTCACCCTGTTACACTCTCTGGAGGTTGTGACCTAAGAAAATCAGGCCCTTAGTTATGTGGCTTTATGACCAAGTCATCTGAGAAAGGGAAGAAGAAAAGGGGAAGATACCTTGTTTAAAGTGCCTGTTCAGAACACTTGTTAGAATACTCTGTGTGAGCAGAATTGAGTTACTTCCTATCTTTAAAAAAATTGGTTGGACCTAAGGGTCTCAGATCATTCTGGATGTGTTCTGGATGTGTCTGTAGACCCGGCTGTTGTGACTTGCAGTTGTCACAGTAAAGTCAGTTTTCCACAGATCTTCTCTCTCTCTCTCTCTCTCTCTCTCTCTCTCTCTCTCTCTCTCTCTCTCTCTCTCTCTCTCTCTCTCTCTCTCTCTCTCTCTCTTTCTCTCTCTCTTTCTCTCTCTCTCTCTCTCCCACCTCCATCTCCCTCTCCCCATCTCCCTTTCCCTTTCTCTCCTTTTTCTTCTCCCTCTCTCCCTTTCCATCTCCCTCTCCATCTCCCTCTTTCTCTCACTTTATCCTTCCCTTCCCCCCCTCCCTTCCTTTCATAATATAAATATGTCTAATAATGTGGTAGATAATGATGCTTTCCTGTTACTGCTTTCTAGGAAAGAAATCAACACATGGCCCCACTAATTTTCCTTTTTTTCAGTACTTTCCTTATTTTGCTCTAATTAAAGGCTGCTCCCTAGATTTAGCCTTATTTCTCCTGAGTCACATTTTTTTTCTCTTACTTTACACCTTGGATCCATTACCTTCATGGATTTCTGACTTCAATTTCAGAACTGTTTAGTAGCTCACTATCTTGATTTGTTGAAGGAACATAAGAGCTAAGGCCATGCTCTTTCCCTCATCTCCCAATATATATTGACACCCATCCAAAGTACTAATAAATTAATTTCTAGCCGCAACTATTGTAACTTACATTGAAAATCATCCTCTACTTTCCAAGTACATATAGTTATAGCTTAGAAGGATTGAAATCTCTATAATTATTGTATCCAGATGTAGCCTAAGGAAAATTAGCTCATGAGTCATTTGTCCCCATGCCACCAAGCACAAAATGCATTAAATTAGAAAATCATATAGGAAACAATGTGGAACCAAGAGACAAGAAGCCTGGATTTTTTCCTCTCTGTTATAACCTCTTTGTACCTCTAATGTTTTCTTGGGTCAAATGAGGAGATTGGATCAAATATTCTCTAAGGTCTCTTTTAAATCTATAATTCTCTATCTCTGAACCTAAGGTTTTCCATGAATAATTAGCTCTATTATGGGAGCATACTTGGAAATTCAAATTAAAACAGGTTTCATGGTGAATTCATGGAATGAGAAGAAGAAGTAGGTCCAGGTGCTTCTGTCAGCTGGTTTAGGTTTTCTTTCATGCCAGATAATTCTGGAGACAAATGATTCGCTCTTATTGCATTCCATACTGCCAGTTATACAAAATCTTGCTGGCATCTCATCAATGTGAGAGGCAATGTGGTATAATGAGGGTAAATACTGGCCTTGATACCAGGATGTCTGGATTCTGTCTCCCTGTTTATGGCTAACTAGCTGTATCATCTCCAGGAAGTCTCTCACTTATGAAATTTTATGGTCCAAAACAAAACCTATCATTTTCTTGCACCATCTCCCTACCAGCCATTTGGTAAAGGTGTCATTCTTCTCAGCCAGGTATCCCTTATGGAGACATGAAAGTCATCTATGTCACCTTTCTCTTCCTCATTCCCAAAGCCAATCAATTAGCACACTCTATTGATTTTACTTTACAATGTTTCTTAGCTGGAATCTTTCCATTCTTATTGTCACCTTTCTCATTGTCACCTCTCTCACCTAAACCTCTTCTTGTCTATTAATAGTCTCTTAACTAGTCTTTTTTGTCATTAGTCTCTCAATTGCTTCCATCTAATTAACACATAACTGTAAGAGGAGGATTCTTGATTAACTACTGTGATTTTATCACTTCCTATATATTAAGAAAAAAATCTTCACTGATTCACCATTGACTCCTGAGTCAGACCATAATTTGGTATTGCTGTTAAAGATTTTCTACAACATGGACCCAAAGTACTTTTCTGCTTTCATTGTTCCTTTATACCTTAATTTGAACCAATTTTGATTATTCAAAAGAACATATTTTAACTACAGATCTGAAGATATCACTTCCATAATTAAAAATTCCAGTGTTTCTCCATTCTCTATAAGACTGAATATATTTTCCTATGTGACATTTAGGAGACCTCACAATAAGGTCATTCTCCCCTTTCTGAGCTGTCTGGTTCAGCTAGTCGAACAGGACTTCCTTGCTCTTCCTCATAGATGATGTGTTTCTGCTCTGTCTAAATTACTTCCTCACTTTTAATACTTTGAATAACTTGCCTTCATCAAAACTCAGTTCCTGTTATGCCCAAAGGGCGCTAAAAGACTGTCTGCCCTTTGACCCAGGCATAGCACTTCTGGGCTTGTACCCCAAGAAGATAATAAGGAAAACAACATGTACAAGAATATTCATAGCTGCGCTCTTTGTGGTGGCAAAAAATTGGAAAATGAGGGGATGCCCTTCAGTTGGGGAATGGCTGAACAAATTGTGGTATATGTTGGTGATGGAATACTATTGTGGTCAAAGGAATAATAAAGTGGAGGAATTCCATGGGGACTGGAATGACTTCCAGGAATTGATGCAGAGCAAGAGGAGCAGAACCAGGAGAACAATATACACAGAAATGGATACACTGTGGTATAATCGAACATAATGGACTTCTCCATTAGTGTCAATGCAATGTCCCTGAACATTCTGCAGGGGTCTAGGAGATTGAGGAGGAAAAAAAAAACTATCCACAAGCAGAGGACAAATTGTGGGAGTAAAAACACCAAGGAAAAGCAACTGCTTGACTGCAGGGGTTGAGGGCACATGATTGAGGAGAGACTCTAAATGAACATTCTTGTGCAAATACTAACAACATGGAAATGGTTTTGTATCAAGGACACAGTGGAGTCACATGTCGCCTAAGGGAGGGGTAGTGGGGGGGGGGAGGAAAAGAAATGATCTTTGTTTCTAATGAATAATGTTTGAAAATGACCAAATAATGTTTTAAAGGAAAAAAAAAAACTCAGTCCCTGTGATAGCTTCCACATGAAACTTTTCTGAATTGCTTCATATCCTAGGGTTTCATCCCAATTCATATTGCATTTATTTTGTACATGCATTTTGCATATTTCAAGGATCAGGGTTTGATCTATACCCCCTCCTCCTGTCTATACAAACAAATGAAGGTCAGTCCAGTCTGTCCACTTAAGTATTGTAGGTATATTCTCAAGGGTAAGTTAGATTCTAAAAAATACTTTTGGCTTAAGTCTTCATTCTTCTATGTTCCTTTCAATAAAAATGACTAAATACTAGTATTAGAGAAGTATCATATAATTGTAACATAGAAATTGAATGGTATTTCTTCCTTTCCTAGTTTTATAGTTTATGTAATACTGCAATTAATTTTTCTTTGAAGGTTTAATAGAATTGGATTGTAAATCCATCTGGTCTCAGGATCCTCTTCCCTTTGGGAAGCCATTTATAGCTTGTTCAGTATTTTTTTACTGAAGGTGGGTTATTTAAATTCTTCATCTCATCTCTTTTTTTCTGTGAATTTTGGAAATTTATAATTTTGTAAATATTTATCTATTTCTTTTAAGTTTTCATTTTTGCTCTCATATGATTTAGAAAAATATTCCCTAATAATTGATTTTATTCTTTTCATAAAAGTTTTCCTTCTTCATTTTTGATACTGATTCTGTCTCCTTAAAAAATAAAATATTAGCTAATAATATTTTGTCTTGGTTTATTCACTAAACTCAGTCCTAGTTTTTTAGAAAAATATTTTAGAGATTTTTATTCCAGTTTTATTAATCTGTTTAGTTAATTTATGTTTTTTTGAGTATTTTTAAATTTTTATCAAGTGTTAATTTAGTTGCATGCTAATGAAAGTGTTTAGATATGAACTTTCCCTTAAGATTTGCCTTGGCTACATCCCAAAAAACTGGAGTGTTGTCACATTGTCTCATCTTTAAAAAAAAACAAAAACAAAACATCTGTTGTTTCTATCATTGTTTTTTGATCAAAACATTCTTAAGAATTAATTTATTTAGCATCAATTAATTTTAGTTTTTTCTTCAGTAACTTTAAAAATATATTTTATTGCATTGTTATTAGTAAATGATGCTGTTTAATATTTGTTTCTTCATTTTCTGAGGCTCTATGAAATGACAAATTATCAATTTTTGTAAGTGTTAGATACAGTTGAGAAATATACACAACATTTTCTACATCCTTCAAATTTGTCCAAATATCTATCACATCGACCTTTTAAAAACCATTTTTCTTTGCAGTAGCAAATTATTTCTTTTCCTCTAGTCTCTGTTCTGTTCTTTTAGAAGACAAGAAATAATGTAACCTATTTTACATATGCAATGATGAAAAGCATATTTTCACATCAGCTGTCTCCATCCCCCCAAAAGAAGAAAAAGTAAAGGAGACAATATTCTTTTATTTACACTCTGAGTCCATAGTTTCTCCATCTGGAGGTCAATATTATGTTTCCTAATGAGTCTTTTGGAATTGTGTTTGATCATTCTATTGAGTTATTGAGGAAGTCATTTCATCATTAGTTATCCTTATGGCATATTGTGGTTACTGTAGACATTGTTTTCTTGGTTATTATCACCTCACTTTTCATTAGTCCATATAAGTCGTCCCAAATTAGTCTGAAATCTTTCACTTAATCATTTCTTATAGTATAACAGTATCCCATAATATTAAGATATCAAAACTTGTTCAGCCATTCTCCAGTTGATAAATTTCCAATTCTTTGCCACCAGAAAGAAGCTGCTATAAATATTCTTGTATATGTATTCCCTTTTCCTTTGATTTCCTTTGAGTTGATCCTTAGTAGAGGTATTACTGGTCAAAAGGTAATCAGTTTTAAGCTCTTTGAAGAAAACTCTAAATTGTTTTCAAGAATGGTTGGACTAATTCTCATCCCCATCAAGCATGCATTGATATATATATTTTACATATGTCTTCTATATTGTTAAATTTTTCTTATTTCTTCTTAGTCAATATGATGCATGTGAGATGGTTCCACAATTTTTTTAACTTGAATTTCTCTAATTATTAATTATTTAGGTCATCTGCTATTGCTAGGCTACCATTCTTCACCTTTTGTCATTGATCCTCTTGATATTTTTTACCTTTTTATCCTCCAGATTAATTTTATTATTATTTTTGCTAGCTTTATAAAGTAAGTCTTCCATTATTTGATCTGTATTTCACCGAATAAGTAAATTAATTTAGTACTATTGTTATTTCATATTCATTTAACCAGTCCATGAGAAATTAATATATATTTGGTTATTTATATCTGTCTTTATTTGTGTGAAGACTGTTTTGGAGTTGCCTTCATATAGTTCTTTTGTGTCTTGGCAGATAATCTCTCAAGTGTTTTATACTTTCTGAAATTATTTTGAGTAGAATTTCTCATATCTATTCCTGCTGGGTTTTGTTGGTGGCATATAGATGTGTTAATAATTTATGTGGGTTTATTTTATATCTTGACTTTGCTAAAGTTGTTGATTTTGGGGAGTAGATTTTTAGTTGATTGCATAAGGTTCTCAAAGTAAAACATTTATCATCTGATAAAACTAAATTTTATTTCCTCATTGCCTATGTTTATTCATTCAATTTCCTTTTCTTTTATTATTGTTATAATGAGAAATTTTAATATGTTGAATAATAATGATGATTATGAACATCTTTCATCCCTGATCTTACTTGAGTTGGAAAAGCTTCTAGTCTATTCCCAGAACAGATAATGCTTGCTTTTAGTTTTAAATTCATACAATTTTTTAAAAAACTCCATATTTTTTGATACTTTCTAGTACATAAATGAATGTTATATTTTGCTAAAAGTCTTTTCAGCCTCAATTGATAAAACCATATGATTTTTGTTATTTTTATTATTGATATGGTCAATTATGCTTATAATTTTCTCAATATTGAATCAGTCCTGCATCCCTGATATAACTACCCCCTAGCTATAGTATATGATTCTTATGATATATTGCTAAAATTGCCTTACTGGTATTTCATTTAAAGGTTTTGCATAAAATTAGTTAGGAAAAATCATCCTTAGTTTTCTTTCTCTGTTTTAGTTCTCCCTAGTTTAGGTATCAAAACTATATTTGTGTCATGGAAAGTATTTGTTAGAGCTACTTTCTCATTTATCTTTAACAAATGATTTAAAACTATTATAATTATTTTTTCTTTAAAGGTTTGGTAGAAACAACTGTTATTCTCTTTGTATGGGTAACTTATTCTATTCACAATCATAGTTATGATTATTAACTTGTATTTCCCTTAATCCTATTTGCTTGTATCTCTCTTTTTACATCCTGTCCCTTCTTTACAAAAAAGAGGGTAGTGAGAAGAGTGTGTTCAGGGCCATTTTTCTATATATGATATAATCAGTCTCTACTCTCCATTTGTCTTGTTCATATACTGCCTTAGCTATGTATTAGCTTGTAATTATAGGCAAGTCACTAAAATTTTAGATATATCAATTCTTCATTTCTAAAAGTAAGGGATGGGTTCAATTTCTCTAAGATCTTTTCAGTTTCTAGAACTTGATCCTTTGAACTTGCCTACATGTTCATGCCAACATGTACATAAAGCATTTCATTATTCTAAACCTTGGAGTCCCCATCTTTTAAAAAATGTGTTTATAGTAGATCACTTATAATTTCTTCTCCAACTTTAAACTATGTCCCTGTGACTATGTCTTTTTTACCATTTAAAAGGGGAATGAAATTTTCTTTTAGATTTCCTTGTTCCAAGGGATGAAGGCTTTAGTCATTAATATACCTTCCTTCTAACATAAAAATCAGAGTTAGAAAAGAATGACACTCTAATTCCTTTCTCTGGTTTGACATATGCCAAGTCAACAAACATCTACCATATGACAAGTACTGTGCTAAGTTCTTGAAATATAAATATAAGCAGAAAGAAAGAAAAAATTCTTGTGCCCTTTTAAGGGGTTTACATTCTAATAAAGAAAACGATATAGAAAAGGAAATTGTAAAGAAACTGGGAGAGAAGAAGGCAGCTCCCCCAGAGCAAAGGAGAGAAATTTCAGAGAGTAAAGAGAACAACCTTGAGAGAAATGAAACCTTATATGGCTTGCACATTCTTTTAAAATGGTGATGAAGTGGAAGGAGAAAGCCAATTACATGAATACTACTGATTTTATTAAGGCCAACATGAAGGCAAGGAAGCTGCATCCAATTAAACCAATGCTGCTTTCTATGCTACAGTTAAATAATTTTCTTTTGTTAAATTTTATGTGATCTACAAGAATCTCATTTCATTCCATTCCCAAACCTGAAACTCTGAACTTGTCTGAGTCAGCCCTAGACCATAATTTTTGAGAAAAGTTGTTCTGATTGGATAAAATCTCTTCTTTGCATTAATGGAAAGGAATGTAAGGCCAAGGTTATCATAGACCCTGATACCAAAGCCCTGCACTATAAAGCCTCCTTAGTTTGAACCATTTTTTTCTGGAAAAGCTGGCTACATAGCAGGATGTTCCTATCATTTATCTGTAATGATTAGAGAGAAAACTATCTATGGGCATTTCTCAACTAGAGATAAATATGAATGTGCTCAGCAAATTTAAGAACTTTGGCCAAAAGATGATAAATGCTGCATATGTTGTGTATACAATTTGCTAAACTTTTTTTTTTACTTTAGGTGAAAGCATCTTTCAGCCTTCCTAAAGATTAGAATATGTGGTATGAAAATTAAAATTAATATACAATAACTTCAAATATATTTTATAAAATTTATTAATAATCACTAGAACTAACAAAATAAAACCATGTGCCCGTGGCTAATCTACCTGCTCAAACAGTCCATTCAACCAAAGTAGTGACTCAAGAAGGAAAGAGGATGAGACCAGGAACCCTATCCAATTTATCTCTTGTCTATGTCAGCATGTAATGACAAGAAGTCAATGGGATCCTGGGAATCATAATTTTTAGGGTAACAGATTTCTAATTACACAGTGGTTTGTCTCAGACCTCTATTAAATGAATAAATAAATAAAATAATATAAAAATAATAATAAAAAATAATAAATAAAATAAAAATAATAAATAAACAGACATCTTGTATCCCATGCTCCTTGCCTCTCTTTCTTCTTCTGGTCCTTTAGAATGAAGGTTATATGATTTAGGTCCATGTTCATCATGTTGTGAAAGAAGACATGTCACTCTATACAAGAAAAAAACTCATGAAGAAAATAAAGTGAAAAATGTCATTTTTCTTTCTGCTTTCAGACTATCAGTTTCTTCTATGACAGTGGATATTTCCTCTGGCACTTGGCAGGCTAGTGGGAACTATAAATGTGGACTTGCTTGAAACTCTTTGGTTTAAGACACTTGAGGAATCACTTAAAAAGGAAAACAAGCAATGTTCCCATGCCCAGAAATTACAGTTCAAGTTCTACCCAAAAGCAGTAGTCAGAAGTAACTGTGGGACCCAGGGAAGTGGGAATTAGCAAGGTCAGGAGTGTAGAAAATCCCAAAATAGTCCTTTGATATTAATAATCTGAAATTGATAAGGTCTCTTCAAATTGGGGGCAGTACAAAACACTGTAATCAGTGGATAACACCTTCTCCAGAAAGGGTTAGAAGATACAGTGGTGGAATTCCAAAAGGCATCTTTAATTCTTGCCAAAATGGTGGTGATAGGGGAAGCAGAAGCTTTTCAAAAGACTATACTTTGGTTTCCCTTAAGGTAGGGTAAGGGTCTAACAAGTAGACTATGGAATAAACAAATGTAGGTATGTTTGGCCCAAACCAGATTAAAAGAAATTGGGAGAGAGAGAGAAGCTGGACCCAATTCCAATTCAATTAAAACTAAATTCTTGCTGAATTTCCTTTCCATGTGATGGCTATATTAACTTTCTTTTTTTTTTAACTATCTAGTTTCATGGTAAATGTTCTCTTTTCCAATAACATCCATATCTTGCAAGTTCATCCAATTGTGAAGACTGATGGATTAGATCTTCTCTTGATTAAAGCCTTTGGTATCTTTTCCTTGTCCTGAGAGTTATGAGAAGGCTTGTTAATGAATAAACCATCTTATTCTGAAACAAAACATCAACAAATGTACTATTCACTCATCTACTGAATTTGACAAATATGAATTGTTTGATGCAAAAGGCCATATGAAATCATGTCATATGCATAACACTCTGGGTGTACTCAACATTAATCTGTCCCAACATTTACTTTGAAAAAGAGTGATAATTATTAATTCAGATGTTAATGTGCCTTTGACACATAAACCATACACCATTAAAACATAAACAGAAGCAATTAAAAATATTTTAAGATATATAAACATTGAAAATCTTGTCTTGATGACATTGAGACAATATTCTTCCTGTGATTTGATGGCTAAGAGTCAGAGAATACTGCAGTCTCTGAATAATTAAAAGCTGAGGGTCAAGCAAAGGGCAATGGAGAGGTGTGTGATGAGGGTGAGTATCAGTAACACATTGCTGATGAAAAATTATGCAGAAGTGATGTAAAGAATGTGAGGAAAGAGATGAATGACTAGAACAGAAAAAATAGATAGGTTTTTCACATTGTTAGAGTGAAGGATAAGAGATGTATAACTTTCATAGAATTGGAGATTTTAGAACAGAAAGGAATTTCACTAGTAATCAAGTACAACCCCATCATTTTATGGAGGTAGAAACTGAGATCTGGAGTGGTTATATGACTTGCCTAGCCTAACAACAAATTTATATCAAAGGTTTCAAACCCTTTGCTTCTTAAAATTTTATGACAGGATGTGGCCATGACTAGCTCTCTGTCTTCTATATTATCTTACATTATAGACCCCTTTGGTAACCATTTATTGCCATGAGAGCTTGAGAAAATTTTCTAATGATGAACCCAGAGGAGTATTGGTGCCAGCCTGCACCAACTCATGACAGTGGATTGTTACATTTTTCAGTATTAGCATTTTCATCTCAGAAATTAGCATTCTACAAATGAGAGCTTGAATTATTCTTCCTTTGATTTCTAGACTTCAGAAAGTGATGGGTAAAAAGTTAATAATGTAGGTTAAATTTTAAAGTGACACATGTATACATCTCCCTGCCCCTACCACAGAAATGTGGTGATTAAAATTTACCAGTAAATCTCTGGATGAGCCCCATATGGAAAACTTTGTGACAGGACATTGACATGACTCATATCAGATTAAAAATTTTAGGTTGTTCTAATCTTGACTGTCAGAAAAAAAAAAAATATCCTGAGAAGATCATTGATCTAATAGCCATAGGTATTTAGAGGCAGAGAAAGGCAAGTGAATTTCTGGGTTTCTGTTTCTGATGCTAATTTAGATGTAAAAGCACAAATATTTTGAATTGTTCTAAATATTTTATAAATTTAGTTTGAGATCATCATAGCTATCTGCAATAAGAAAGTTTTCACATATTATTTCACAATACACACATGCACGCATACACAGAAACTGAATATCAAGGTGGTAATAGGTTTCCCTCATTTTAACTGTCTTATCTGCTGGTACTGCAAACACTACCCATATTACAAAAAGAGCAAGCTGTGCTCTTTTTCATTTCTTAGATCTTAAATTTGAATTCAATTAACTTTTAATTTAGAGGAGAAGTAAATCCCTTTGTCTCATTTTTGTATGTTTTCATAGATTCTTGGATATTATGGAAATAAGTAGACAAATGAAACTACTTGCCTTGAATATAGTAGGTGCTTAAAGATGACTCTTGAATCAAATAGGGAAAAAACAAGTGGGCAAAAGAACCAAGTTAGCTTATCTCTGGAAACAATTCCTTGAATATTTAGCATATACTCCAACCAAGATTAACACCACTCCCTCTCAAATTAGTTCACATTAGTCAATCAGAGATAAACTTAATTTGACAGTAACTAGGAAAAATAACCCTATGAAAGCCCTATCCATCCTTACTAACACTCATTCCAAATAAATCAGACTGCTTTCTGTTTCCCAACTCCAAATCCCATTTCCCATTTCTGTACATTTGCACAAATTGACTACCATGCTTGGAATATACTTCCTCCTCACTTCTACTTCTTAGGATTGCTGTCTTTTCTTGTAGTCCATCTGACAAGATACCTGCTATGGGGGCTTTTTATTCTCTGATTCTTCCAGTTTTGAGGCTCTTAAATAACCATGAATATGTATAATCATCTGTATACATATTGTATCCCCAAATAAGCTTTTTGAGACTTAGGAGGTTTTTTTTTTTAATTTTGCTTTTTAATTCCCTGGCATCTCACTGGTAAAATGGGCACTTGTTCTTGGAGTAAGGAAGACTTGAGTCTGAATCTGTCTCAGACATATTTTAGCTGTGTAACCCTAGGCAAGACATCGAACTTATTGTGGCCTTAGTTTCCTCATTTGTAAAACTGAACAATAATAGTACCTGTCTGGCAGAGATAATATGTAAAGCACTTTGCAATTCTTACAAATCCTAAATAAATACAGCTATTGCACTAAGAGAACATTTAATCAAAGCTTTCTGGATCCAGTTGGATGGAATTTACTTGCTGGCAAAATTTTTAAAAAAGAGCTTTCAATTATCTCCAGCCAAGGGAAAGATTGACTTCAGTCAAGATGACACATTGCAAGGCATGCAAGATTACTCTGATCTCAGAAAATTTCAAGAGGCTACAGTGAAGAAAGGACCCTCTTTGATGAGAATATTTGTTTTTGTTTCTTTGTTTGGGGTTGGGAACTATGAAGGCTGCTATCTCTTAAGCTACATCTTGTATCAAAGAAATATTTCAATACAATCAGAAACCAAGGGAGCTCTTGAAGACTCCAAATGAACAGTAGAGCTGAGTGTTTAGATGCCCTCCTTGTAAACTTGCAAAGCTCATACTTCCCACTATCAGCTTCTCCAGAAACTATGTTGAGAACTGAGCTTCTCTGAGATTGAAAACTATGTCAATTGAGGTAGAATTATTTAGTACTTAGAGGGAAATTGGGACTGTCTTCTAAATGATTATACATAAAAGAATTTTAGTAACAAAAAAAAAAAGACATTGCTGACTGACTTGATCCATGGATTATTTGAGCAGAGATGGCTATTTGGTGTCTCTCATTTGATTTCATTTTTCTTTCTTTCTGTAGAACAGGGAAACAGGTGCAAAATTCTCATTTAGAGTCATTCCAATCCTCTCTGGCTCCTGCTCAGTGTCTGTGAATAAAAATCTTCTGGCTTTTCATAAAGTGAAACCTGCCTGTTGAACCTACCATCGTCCAGATGCGAGTAGAGTCACTATCACTGAAATGTGATATATGGAGAAGGCAGCCCTTATTCAATTATGAAAATGTCCCTGTCATGCCTTTTATAAGTAAAAACAAACCAAGGAGCTCAAATAATCATTATAGATGATTGAGATGATCATGATCCCATGATAAATGGGAGGCAGTGTGAATGTCTTTACCTTATCAGACAAGAAAGTTCCTCTTCATCTTATTAGTAAGGAAAGAAATAAGTACTTATTCAGCACCTATTATGTTCCAGATCTTTTACAAACATGATCTCCTTGAATAATAGCTAATATTTATATAGTATTTATCATGTGCCAGGCACAGTGCTTAAGTGCTTTACAATTTTTATTTCACTTGATACTTACAACAAACCTGAGGTTGGTGCTATTATCATCTTAATTTTATGGTGGGGAAACTGAGGCAGATAGCAATCAATTGACTTTTCCAGGATTATACACTTAGTAAGTGTCAGAGGTCAGATTTGAACTCAGATCTTCCTGATCTCAGGCCTAACTCTCTATTCACTCGCAAGTTATCTGTCATAAATAGGAGATGAAAAATTCAACTACTGCTAGATACACCTGGATTTATTAGTTATTTTTGTATTGTTACTGTTATTATTAATATTAAGATATTGTCCATATTTTCCCATTTCGCTCTGTTTGGTGATATAAAAGTATATAATGAAAAACATTCTAGAATGGGAATTGTGAGATCTGAATTTTCATCTAGCCCTACTATTAAGAGATAAGTACAATGAAATAGTGAGTAAAAAGCTGGTCTCAAAGATCTATTCCATCTCTGACTTATATTAGCTATATGATCCTTGGCAAGGCACTTAACTTTTCAGTGCCATATGCAACTGTATAAAAATATAGGATTCATTAAAGAGTATGTCCTATACTGGTAGAAAGAGTATCTTCATCTAGTAATTCCCTAAACTGATAAAATCATACTTCTTTTCCCTTCCCTATTTTAACTTCCCAACTTTGGGAAAGTTGCATTTCTATTTCAAAGCCTCAGTGTTTCTCTTTTATAAAACAGGAGCTGGACCTCAAAGGCCCTTTATCTAAGCTTTATGAAATTTTAAATAATTATATTTCAATATACCTTGTTTCCTTTATAATCTGTACAGTAGGGTCTTTGTTTCCATATGTTCCAAGACCTACTGAGGATGATTCAAATGAAGGAGATATGAGAACATCAGCTGATCATATATATAAAAAATATATATGCTTTCTTCCCCAGCTCCTGCCCCTCAGTGCTCTGCAGCCTCCACCCTTTTCCCCAAACCCAGATCAAACAAATGTGAAATAAAAACAGCTTAAAAAGCTAAAAATGGAAAAAATGAAAAAGAAGGGAGAAGAGACTGCTTCTGAGGAAAGACTACTATGATAGGTGAACCTCCAGCAGTTGGAGGGAAATCTTTTGGGTTTTGCAATTGACTATGGATAAATGAGATGGAAAAAAACAAAATCATGGATAAGGAAACCCTGCTGTCTTTTAATTTATGAATTTTAAAATATTATTCTGAGAAGGTCCATGGGTTTATAGTAGATTATCAGTGGAGTCCATGACACAAACGTGGTTAAGAAACTCTGGATTAATGATATCCAAGTAAGATTCTTTCCAAGTAGATATTCTAAGATTCTCTCATATAGTTTATAGTTTAGTCTATTTTAGGCCTTTGCAGACTCACATTTGAAATGGCTATATTGGTTTGGCCACTTTGATAGTGACATTGACAGTGAGTTTAAAAATAGATTTGGACAATCATCTCTGACACAACAGGAATAGCACAGCCAAGAATTCTCCAGCTTTTAGTTGTTGGAACAAGGGTTTTCACTTTTCCTAGTGACATTGTATGTACAAACTGCAGGTGGAACTGACAGGTACACACAAGAGATCGATTAGCCCTTTTAAGAACTTGAAAATGCTAAGATTGAAAAATGTTAGAACTTTATATAGGACTGTGGGAAAAATCTCTTCCTGATATATCAACTTGTCTCTATTTATGGGCAAATAATATTACTTAGTCAAATAGAATTCTTTTGAGCTATAATTATATTACCTGTTGATAGAAAAAAGAAAATTACTTTTTAAATAGGGAGACACAATTTTACACTACTCATTTTCCTAAAGCCTATTTCAGTTTCTCTGCTCTATTCCTTCCTCCCCCTTTGGGATAACAGCCTTTAGAGTTTTTCCAAACTGAAAGAAACACAACTTTTTGGGTGTCTATATGTTCATGATTAAACACAAATAATAATGTATTTTTATATTCCCTCCCCACCTTTGTCCTCTATTCTTTTCTAGATTTAATTTATGTGATTTCATTCTTATTTTTTTCCAGTAATATTTTATTTTCCCATTTCCACATTAAAAACAATGTTAACATTTCTTTTTTGACATTTTATTATCCAAATTCTTTCCCTCCTTCCCTTCGTCTTACCCTGAGATAGTAAGCAACTTGATACATATGCTTTCATATATTACATATTTCCATATTCATTATGTTGTGAAAGAAGATACATATACATACAAGAAAAAAAACTCATGAAGAAAATAAAATAGAAAATGGAATTCTTTGATCTGCTTTCAGTCTTTATCAGTTCTTTCTCTGGCAGTGAATAGCATTTTTCATGATGAGTCCTTTAGAGTAGTCTTATTTGATTTAATTCTTGATGAAGATAACCCTAAATGTAACTATTACTTTCCATGAAGTAACTTCCTAGTGCATAAATTATGTAGCATTTTATATAACATTTAACAATTTATTGTTATTAAGTAAATGAAACTACAGAGTTTCCAAGGGTTTTATGATTAATTCTCCTTTAAAAGGGGAAAATATTTAACAAATAGTGTGCCAATAAATTCTAGATTTGCTTATTTGTTTGTTTGTTGGTGTTGTCATCATTTGTATTTTTGTTTCCTCTCACATGTATTATTAGGTATTACCCCTGTCCAACAGCTTCCCAAATATCAGTGTCTCAGCTTACAAAGTAATTATGGAATTGCTTGTGAGTATGAGTATTCACAGAATATTCTTTGGATTTGCACACCACATGGCTCAGATTTCTCTCCCCGGATTGTGGGATAAAGAGGCAAATACAAATAGTGATGAAAAGGATATGGTCCTTGTAAAAGTTCAGACTGGTAGTTTATGTTGGAGACTATACAAAAGCAAAAGATTTAAAGGGTACAAAATAAACCCATATGATTCATCAGAATTACTATATATGTCCAACAAAATTCAGCAGCAGAAATTAGAAAGAGAAACTCCATTAAAATCACTCTAGACAATAAAAAATATTTAGAAATTTATCTACCAAGACAAAAACACAGGAATTATATGAACATGACTACAAAATACTTTTGAAACAATTAAAACTGCATCTAAATAACTGGAAAAACATTAATTGTTCATGGGTAGGATGAGCTAACATAATAAAAATTAAAATCCTACCCAAATTAATCTACTTATTCAATGCCATACCTATCAAACTACCAAAAAACTTTTTTTTATAGAATTAGACAAACTTATAAAAAAGTTCATCTGGAAGAACAAAAGATCAACAATATCAAGGGAAATAATGAAAAAAAAAGTGAAGGATTGGGGCCTAGCAGTACCAGATCTGAAACTGTATTAAAAAGCAATGATCATAAAATCAATATGGTACCCGCTAAAAGACAGAATGGTGGATCAATGGAATAGATTAGGGGTAAGTGACCTCAGTAAGCTAGTGTTCGATAAACCCAAAGACCCCAGCTTTTGGGACAAGAACTCACTATTTGACAATAACTACTAGGATAATTGGGGACCAGTATGGGAAAAATTAGGTTTAGATCAACATCTTACACCCTTTACCAGGATAACTTCAAAATGGGTAAATGACTTAAATACAAATATTGAGATCTTAAATAAATTAGGTGAACATAAAATAGTATACCTTTCAGATCTGTGGGAAGGGAAGGAATTTAAGATCAAGCAAGAGACAGTGAACACTACAAAATGTAAAATGAATGACTCTGATTACATCAAATTAAAAAGGGTTTGTACAAACAAAAACAATACGAACAAAATTAGAAGGAAAGCAACAAACTGGGAGGATATTTTATAACAAAACTCTCTGACGAAGATTTAATCTCCCAAATATATAAGGAACTAACTCAATTGTACAAAAAAATCAAGCCATTCCCCAATTGATAAATGGGCCATGGACATGAACAGGAAGTTCTCAGATAATGAATTCAAAACTATCAATAAGCACATGAAAAAATGTTCTAAATCTCTCATTTTACAGATATGCAAATCAAAACAACTCTGAGGTACTATCTCACAATTAGCAGATTGGACAATAAGACAATAAATGAAAATAATAAATATTGGAGGGGATGTGGCAAAATCAGAACACTAATGCATTGCTGGTGGAGTTGGGAATTGATCCAACCATTCTGGAGGGCAATTTGGAACTATGCCAAAAGGGACTTAAAAGAATGCTTGCTTTTCAACCCAGCCATACCACTGCTGTGTTTGTACACCAGAGAGATAATAAGGGAAAAGACTTGCACAAAAATATTCTTAGCTATGCTCTTTGTAGTGACAAAACCTGGTAAATGAAGGGGTATCAAAAAATGAAGGGGTATCAATTGATTGGGGAATGACTGAGCAAATTGTGGCATCTGATCATGATGGAATACTATTGTGCTAAAAGGAATAATGAACTGGAGGAATTTCATGTGAACTGGAATGACCTCCAGGAATTGATGCAGAGCAAAAAGAGCAGAACCAGGAGAATATTGTACACAGAGACTGATACATTATGGCACAATTGAATGTAATAGACTTTTCTACTAGCAGTAATGCAATAACCCAGGAAAATTCTGAGGGACTTATGAGAGAGAACCTATCCACATCCAGAGAAAGAACTGTGGAAGCAAAAACACAGAAGAAAAATCACATGGTTTGATGGGGATATGACTGGAAATGAGAGTTTGTGACAGTGGAACAAAAAATTCACTGGCTATTACTAAGCTGGAAAGACTTGGTTCTGGAAAAAATATGGTCCTGGCTACAGATTTAAGGACTAATCTATCTAAATGTGTAGTTGGAAATATATGTTACCTGAGAACCAAGTTAAGCTCATCAAATTAAATGCTAATAGGAATATGGAGAAACAAACCTAATATTACGATTAGCGTTGTGAGTAATTTTTTTAGAAAACAAGATACAAATTAAGAGCTATAAAGCTGTTTGGGATCTGATTGGGGATGTTGAATTTAAATGATCACACCATTGCAAATAATAATAATATGGAAATAGGTTTTGAACAATGATACATGTAAAATCCAGTGGAATTTCCATGTAAACATGGGAAAATATTCTAAATTAATTAATTAAATTAATAAAAATTTTAAAATAGTATTACATCCTAGGGGAATCATTGAGAGGATAAATAGCTGTGTATGTTTTAAAATATTCATAGAAATTTTCTTTGTAATGATAAAATAACTGGAAGTAACATAAATGAAATGACTTAGAGAAATGACTGAATCGTTTGTGATATTTTAATATGATGGATTGTATTATGTTATTAGAAATGACAAATATTAGAAATTAAAGAAAAGGGAAATATATGAAAAGATGAAAAGAGAATAAGACTATTATGATTACATTAAAAATAACAACCAAAAATCAAGAGAAAAAAAGTATCAAAGTTAAATAAATCCAAAGGGAAATCAAAACCAGAAAATGTGATATTAGCACACACATGTAATTTACATGGTTTTAGACAAGTTGTAAACAATGTAGAGTTTTTGGTTTGGCACATAATTTTTATGCTTTTGTTTAGGGTTTTTTTTTTTGTGATGGTGGTCTTTACTAAGTATATGATAATTTTTTTTAAATACAGTATTTTTTGCTGTGATGCCTTCAAGGTACCAAAATCATATGAACATATTGAAAGGACTGGGGAATATACAGTTTTCTGTGGTATTTTAAAGGTGGGAAAAAGTGAAAAAGAAATCAGAACTGAAGGAATACAAATGTAGTAACTTAAAAAAAATGTCTACAAACTTTAAACCAATGTGCTTGACTTTAATTACTGATTTAGAGTAGATCTTTAAAGAGACAGTGAATCCCAAAAAAGAAGAACTAACATCTAATTGCATTATTGCTTATTTTTAATGGTATATCAAGAGAATGCCAGAAATGGTACTCAATTTTTAATATAACATTACTCACATCACTTTTACAGAAAAGATAGAGAAATATTGTCTAAGCAATAATGCAATTAAATGGATTTGGAATTGTTTAAATGGATGGATTCAAAGAGTAGTAATTAAATTTTCAATGTTGACTTGACAGTGAGTCTTCAGTGGGATGCCTCAGCCATCTGTGCTTGGCCCTGTGCTATTTGACATTTTTATCAATGACTTATTAAAGGAAAAGATGTCATTCTCCTCATTGTAGATGACACAGAATTAAGAGAAATACATGTGCATTGTTATTATTATTATTTATAGAACAAAAACAGCTAAAGGAAGTTGACACCCAAGACGTGTAAAGAAATAAGAAGTGAGTGCATATTTGCTGCAATAAATTAAAGGGACCTAACTATCTGAAATATATCCTAACATATTAAATAGGAAGAAACAGCATCCAAAAAGACCTTGATAGACTAGGGCATTGGATTGAATCTAATAAAAATTAAATTATGTAGTGATCAGTACAAGGTCTTAAACAAGTTGAATTTCCTAAGTACAAGATGAGAGAGGCATGGTTATGTAGCAGTTTGGTGAATATTAGTGGAATGCAAGCTCAGTATAAATCAGCAAGTGTGACATGACAGAATCCTCTGTTTCCCTCTATCTTATTTTCTCTCTCTCAATATACACACATATACAAACATGTATACCTATACATGTATAGGTAGAAATACAAAATATCAGAATGATTAGACATTGTTAAACAAAATATTAGCTGAAATGAAGTTCCTACTCAATACTGTGGGATATATATGTGTGTGTATCTTGGTGCCAACCTCAAAAGAGAAACTAAGAGAGTGTTCAACTGCTGGGGAATGGGTAAATGAATGAATGATGGCACATGAATCCTATAATATTATTGTACCACAAGAAATTATAAAATTGATAGTTTTGAGAAAATTAGAATGATTTTTCTGATTTTTTGATACCAAGTGAAATTAATTCAGAGAAGATATACAATAACATTTATAGAGAAATGCTGCTTTACAAAAGTTAGAACTTTAGAAATATATACAACAAAAGGAAACTTTAGAAAAGTCATTAATATAATGATAAAGCAGAGAACTGAAGTTAAATTACCATAACCCACCTCCTTTCAGAGAAATGGTATACTTAAAATCCAGAATATGAATTGACTGTATTGTGGGCCAATATGAGAATAATTTTTCCTCCCTAGTGTATATTTGCTGTGAGATATTTTTGTTTGTCTGTTTGTTGATATTTGTTTTTTTTTAATTTTCAATTGGGAAAATATTGATGGGAGAGAAATTAATATTTTAATGCCTTACACTTGGTCCAGCAAGAAATAATACTGTATTATCAGACATTGCAGTAGATTCTAAATCAAAGGAGTTTCAAAAAAAATGTTATAGCATAATAAATAGAGGACTGGATGTGCAATCATGAATGTCATTGTCCAAAATCTGCTCCTCATATTTACTAGCTGTGTGGCCATGGACCACCTTTCTATCATCAATGAATATCTGTGAAATCCAACTAAGAATACCTGAAGTATCTATCTGAAAGAAATGTTGCAAAACTCAAATGACTTATTATTTACAAAATACTTAGAAACCTTTAGGGTTTGTCATAAATGTCAGTTATTGTTATGAGGAAGGTACTCAGTTAGAATTGAAGAGCTCACTCTTCCCCACTTAAGTCTAAAAAGGTTTTGCAGTCCTAAACAATTTATACACAACTTCATTTTTCTTTATAATATCTTGGTTTAAAGGAATTACAAAGACTACTGTTGAGATTTAGAGATAGAAGGAAATACAGAGTTGAACCAATGTATCAAGGCTAGTCAGAGGTGGAATTGGAACTAAATGACCTCTTCTCATCTATCTTTACAGATTCACTATGCCCTGATGGTCTGGCACCTTGGTAAAGGTTTGTATGAAATGACCTCAGTTTTCTCTTTCAGTGTTAGCATTTCATTAATTGGCAAAGGCCTGTGAACAAATAAATTTGTGACTCTGGGGCTTATTGCTGAAATCCCCAACATGTGAAGTAGTCTCTCATTATTGATACAATTTCTCTTAACAGCACAGTGATTTATGAAGGTTTAGTTTTTAGTATTCTACTTCTTTAATCCTGGCAGAGGATACTGAGAAAAACAAATAAGGAGAATCAGGAGAAAAGGAATTATATCCTGGAAATAAAGAGTAAAAGAGGTTGATATATCTAAAAAGCTTAGAGGATTTTGACTGACAACTAAAAAAAAAGAATAGGAGAAGGGTTAATGAAATATTTAGAAAGAGTTCTGGGAATCAGACTGTATTTGGTACACAAATACCTTTACTACAGTAAAGAAGAATTTATCAATCAACAGATATTTATTAAGCATCTCCTATGTGCCAGACACTATGTTGGATTCTAATGATATAAAAACAAAATAGTTTTTGTCCTTAAAGAAGTTACATTCTTTTGGGGAAGACAATTCATAATCCTGTATATAATTATCCATGAAATAGAATCAAAATAAATACAGTGTCTTTTTTGAGAAGGTAGGAGGATTCATAGCTGGGACATTAGAAAAAGCTCACAAATGGGCCATGAAAGAGCTGAGCTTCGAAGCAAGCTAAAGATTCTAATGAAAGGTAAGGAGGGAATACATTCAAGGCATAAGAAACAGCCTGCCTATTTAAAAGAACAGAGATCAGTAATATATTGTCTTGTGAAAGGAATAGAAAAGGCAGGGTTTTTTTGGAGTGTGTGAAAGGGATCAATGCATAGTTATAAAAACAAGGTTGCTAAAGATTTGAAATATCAAGCTGGGAGATTTTTATTTGATCCTAGATGTAATTAGGAGTTCTGGAATAATTTACATAATTTATATGTTAATACCTAATATTAGATTTTACATAATTTAAATGTTCTCATTCTATAAAGGGTTAGGGGTTTGATAAAATAAGTTTTTAACGCTAATCCTAATTTGAATGGAAAACAAAATTACATATTCATTTTTATCAACTGAAATTTAGCATTTCATTTTGAAAGGAAAAAAAAAGACTGAGCAAAGTCTGACTGATGGGCAAAGCAAACAAGTCATAGGTCTGTAGATTCCCCAACTGAATTTAAGAACTTGATCACTGACATTACCACTTTTTTAAAGATAATAAAAACACAGAATGTGTGTGGGAAGACTTGCAGGGGTCAGTCTTGATGTAAATAATAGTGAATCCTGATAATTCCCAACTTCCACAAGACCATTTCAGGTCTTTCCAATTTTTTTTATATAAAGTACACTATAAAATAGATTTACATACCTCAAATTAACTTAATAGCTCACTTATGATTAATGCAGTAACATACAAATTTAAGATTATAATTCAAGTACTATCCTGGGCTGAGTTCCTCTTCTGACACACAGACTCTTGCTTGCAACTATATTTTTAACACAAATCATACAGTTGCAATAAGGGATTCTTGAGCTAATACAAATGGGAGACTGATTAATTAAATTTCCTTCTTACAATTTAATTCTGATTTTTAAGAATATTTTTTTTTCTGAAGAGACTTCAGCAAACTGCCAAAAGGATCCATAGCATGAATAAAAGGTTAAGAATGATCTAGGTTTGGTTTAGCATCCCCTTTGGAATGTGTGTGTGTGTGTGTGTGTGTGTGTGTGTGTGTGTGTGTGAGAGAGAGAGAGAGAGAGAGAGAGAAAGAGAGAGAGAGAGAGAGAGGAGAAAGACAGACAGACAGACAGAAACAGAGACAAAGACAGAGATTATAACATCTACTTTTATCTTTTCAAATGTAAAAATGCCTTAAACAATGAATTCCTCCAAAATCCATTACAGTATATCTAAGTTAGCTTTATTATTAATGATTTCTTAAACAGGTACAGCAAAGGAGTACTAATAAGCCCTGCATTCAATACATATTTTATGTCATTCAGTTATAATGTATACCATTTGTTGTGGAAAAAAAACCATTTATTAAACTTTGATAGCTAATTTTATGCCACTTCTTGCATGTATTACAAATACATTAAATCACTAGCATGTACACAGCCTTTCTATCAACATTCATTTATTGTTAATGCTTTTCTGAACACTTAGAGAATAGCAGTAACCATGACAAACTGTAAATCATTTATGAGTTTTCCCACCATTGTCCATTTATCATGCACAACATATATACCAAAACTTCATAAAACATTTCCTTAAAATCAGAGCTGTATCTGTAACAGTCCATTATACAACTAGACAGCCAGAGGATTTTGTTTGTACTTGTTTACATTATTTTTTGCCAGTTCTCAGCAATTTAAAAGTAGAGTGTGGATCATTTAAGCCCTTAGTTTCATTATTTTCTACTTCTTTTTCCATACCTAATACCCACCATGGTGAGATATAGAAAGAATCTACAAGGTCATGTAGCTCAATGTGATCATTATTCAGATGGGAAAACTGAGGTATACACACACACACACACACACACACACACACACACACACACACATATACATATATATATATATATATATATGCTTGCATTATATCATATAAATAGAAAATGTCAACACTGAGATCAGTGCTTAAAAATAGTTCTGAGTTCAGTGGGAGAGCAATAGATGGCTCAGAAAATTAAGTCATCACTAAAGTAAAGGTCTGGTGACAATAAGCTAATAATAAACATTTAAATAGTGCTTTAAGGTTCACAAACTGCCTCATAGATATTATCACATTTCAGTTTATTGCATATGATTAGACTTCTATTTTCTCATGAAAAAGAAGAGGAAAAAAATGACATTTCAATCTGTCCATTTTTTCCTATTCATCTGAATTTTCTAAGAAAACTCTTTGAGGTGCCATCTAAATCTGAATTACTGTTATTATTATGCCAGTGAAACTAGGGGATTAAATACATGCTGATTTTGTGTGTATGTGTGTGAGTTATATTTAAATTTCCTATTTTTGTTCAAATCCTAATTAATTTTATTGATTGTGCATGCCAGACAAAAATGAGGACAAAGATAGCACACACAAGTCTACTTTCGGCAGAGTTGGCTGGTTCAAGAGGTTTCCTGGGAACAATTAAAGTTATTTTTATTTCTTCACACCCTACTGGCATTTTGTTTGGCGAAATTCTTACCAATTAATCTGCCTTTTATTAATGACTTTTTTTATTAATGACTTTAAAAGTGAATTGTTTATGAGGAAGCCACATTGAAATCCTAGCCATGTGAACATTAAAGAGTTAATCTATCAATGAATAACAAACATCTATTAAAGACCATCATGTGGCAGACTCTGTACAAATCATCAGTATACAAGGACAAAAATGAAAAATCCCTTCTTTCAAAAAACTTGCATTCTACCTAAACATTAAAATCACAGGGACATGATAAATTATTTCTTTTCTGAAAATAACTGAGAAGCAGTGCCATCCCCCACCCAAAAATATCAAAAAACCCACTTCAATATTGACTGACATTTACAAATTTTTGCTATTTATACTTATATCTGCATTATGATCTTATCCATGTATATGTTTCAGAGACTTCAGAAGAGTCCCTGATAAGTTACCTTTTGTGATAAGAGAGGCAGCTGGAATGGAACAGAACTGGAAGCTTTGTTCCAAACTGTCATTAAAAAAGAATAACTTAAAAATTCCACTCCCACAGCAGAAATGTAATGTCCAATGAATGAAAATGGATTCAGTGTTATAGTCCAGGAGGGAGTTCAGTTAATTTCTAAATCTTCCAGAGAAGGAACTATAAGGCCAGCTACTAGATTACCTCTGCTAATGTCATAGGGGAAAAGCATTCTGGGAAAATGCATCATCACAGACCCCCAGCTTTTCATTCATTGCACAAAGACAATCTTCCCCTGATTTCTAGCACTTCATCTGAACCAGTGCCACTTTTACCTCCATTACCTTGTTAAAATAATTCAATATCCCTTACAGACATCTTACATGGCACAGGTATAGTTTCTGGACACATGATTTTTGTTCTTTGCATCATCCACATTTTTGTCAGTGTTATCCATGATGATTAAAATAGGGATAAGAATCTTGCAGATAAAAGAATGCAAAGATAGAGAACTATAAGGTAAAAACTCAAACAATGACAACTTCTCAACAACTCCAAGCAATATCAGTGATGTTCTACATTTTCCATTGTCACTTTCTTGGACTAGCTACAGAAACTGATTTTTACATCAGTATGTTTTTATAAATTTTAACTATTTGGTAAAAGTTTCATTTGACTCAAGAAGACTTTGGAGCTTGACACATTTGGCAAAAACTGAGAAAGCCTAGCTTGGGGTAATGGGGCGATGGATCTAGAATAATCATTAGGATAGAGGGAAGACATTAAAAAAAAAAAACTTGGAGTAAAATTAGACAAACTAAGCTACTTTTCATGTTTCTTTGATAAAAAACAGACCTAATAGTTGTATTGCTATGTCAAAGAGTATGCATTATTTTATAGCCCTTTGGACATGGTTCCAAATTGCCCTCCAGAATGGTTGGATCTGTTCACAACTCCACTCAAAATTCATAAAATTAGTGTCCCAATTTGGTATATCCCCTCCAATATTTATCACTTTCTTTTACTTCATATTGGCCAATATGATAGGTGTGAGGTAGTACCTCAGAGTTGTTTTAATTTGCATTTCTTTAGTAAAGAGTGATTTAGAACATTTTTCAGATGATTATTGAGAGCTTTGATTTTTGTCATCTGAAAACTGCCCATTCATATCCCTTTACCATTTGTCAACTGGAGAATACCTTGTAGTCTTATAAATTAGACTTCATTCTCTATATATTGAGAAATGAGACCTTTATCAAAAAATTTTGTTATAAAATTTCCCCCAGTTTGTTGTTTCCTTTCTAATCTTAGTTACATTAGTTTTTTTTAGCATAATCATTTTAGAAGATCATTTGAAATTGTGTAAATCAAGTGACTATAGTATTAATATTCTTCAATCTAGGGATTCCATTACAAGGCATATATACTCCAAAGAGGTAATTCCTCATATATGCTAAGGTATTAATATCATTATTTTTGTTGTAGCAAAGAACTGGGATGAAAACATAGAGCCATAGAGTGGGGACTGGCTAAACAAATTATGTTATGTGAATATAATGGCATATTTACTGTTGTAAGGAAAAATAAGTTAAGGGACACAGAAAAAAACATGGAAAGATAACAGTAAATTATCAAAACACCAATATACACAATAGCCAAAACAAATGAAACTAGAACCACAAAAATTTTAAAATGAATTTTGCAAAGGTAACTAGGTGGCTTAATTAAAAGATGATTCAAACTATAGAGGGAAGCCTCCATGTAGGATTCATTCATCTATTTCCTTTCCAAATTATCCTATGCATAGCAAAAGATGTGATCATCACATTGTCAATTCTGTGAACTCAAGGGACCATGAACCTTATAAGAGATGCAATCTCAGAAAAGCTCCTGAACTAGAGAGAATAGATTCTTATTTTGGTATTTTGAACAGTTTCATTTAATTATGACAGTGGTTGACTGGCTAGGTATTCAGTTATATTTCTTAGCAATAATACTGATAATCAAGGCAGTTGCTGGTTGATCATTACCTGGTGGCCACTGAGGATACTTCAGTCTTTAGGAAGATCCTGCCCATGGGACAGAGAGAAATTAAGACCACTAGGCTAGCAGCTCCTAAGAGAGTGTCATTTGTTAAATGGCTCAGATATTGCATCCCTGGGGCAGCTACAAGGATCAGTGGATAGAGAGGCAAGCCTGGAGACAGGAGACATGTCCCGAATTCAAATATGGCCTCAGAAACTTCCCATCTTTGTGACCCTGGCAACTCAACTTAATCCCAATTGCCTAGCTTTTATCACTCTTCTACCTTGGGATGGATATTTAGTTTCCATTCTAAGACAGAAGGTTAGGGTTAAAAAAGGAAAAGATATTGCCCTCGCTTGCTGAAAACCCACTGCATTGAAATTAGACATACATTTCTTCTGGTATGCTTAAGCAAAGTAGCACTTAATTCACATGACCAAAGGACTAATTGTCACACAAGTGACCTCAACAAAAAATAATAAAATATAAGTAACTAATGAAAATTTAAATGTATGTTAATTAAATATATATTATTAAATAACACATTCATATATCACTTTAAGATTTACAAAGCACTTTATTTAAAACAACTCTGAAGTACGTAGTATGTTATTATTTCCATTTAAGTGGTGAGGAAACTGAGATTCAGAAAGATAAAGTGACATATCATAGGTTTTGGAAATGGAAGGAAGGGGCTTTCTCATTTCACCATATCATTTATAAAGAAGAAATGAGGAAAATGAGCTTGGTGAGTTTATATGACTTGCTCAAAGGCATATGCTAGTGGAGGTTAGATTCTAATGCAATTTTTCTGACTCCAAATTCAGTATTCTTCCTACTACAACATACTGTATCGTATCTCTTTCGACACTTTTTTTTTCATGAGCACAAAGTAGGAAATGTTTTATCTATATTTTCTAAATGAATTGATGAATGAATTCATTCATAGTCAATGGTTTGTCACCATTTACAAACTAATTTATGCCATTTCATTAGAATGCACTAAAACTCTATCATTGTTTAAATTTGTTTTTGCAAAGTCCTCTTCATAGTCAGAGATATGGTTCACTTTCCACTGTGACCTCTTTGTTTTTCCTCTTCTGGTAGCCATAGAACAAATGAAATATTTATTCCAGAGTTGGGATCTATACTGGTCACAATAGAGGAGGTGGATAAACATTTGGGATTGTATTAGAGTCTAATTCAACCATTTATACATTAGATATTTCCTAGCTTTGATCCTATTTAGGTCACCAGATTCATTAACAGTGTCTTTATGGAAAATTATCAATTGAATAAATAAATAAATATTTCTTTAATGTTTAGCATATGCCAAAATGTAAAGATACAAATATAAAGAATGAAATAATCCCCATTCTCAAGGAGCATATATTATTCCTAAGGAAACAAAAAGTGAATATATGTGTCTGCACACCCACACCCACACATATGGACATATACATGAATGTATTCTATATGTACACATGTTTACTTATACATGTACTATATATCTATATACAGATATAAGTATGTATGTGTGTCTACACATATATTTATAAGTGAATTTTCCATAGTAAGAATAGCAGTTACTTGAGGGTAGGAGTTGTTTCATTCTTTGTATTTATGTTCAGTTACATGCAGAGATGATTTAATCAATATTAAAATGCAGAAAGTTAACACATTTAGTAAATGTTATAGATACTAACTATTATGAGAGTCTTTAATGGAAGGGAGTAACGTAGCTTGATCAGAGGGAGGGTTCAGGGAAGACTTTGTAGAAGAGGGCACACTTAATATGAGCTCATATTTGCAAAGCAAAAAAAAGCTAAGAGAAGGAGAGAGATTACAGGCGGTGCTTACATCTTGGGTATATAGAGAAATAAGCATACCAATTTTTGGAAATCAAAAGGAAAATGTACTCTTGGAGGAAGTAGTTTCTTTTGGGGGAATAAGTGTAAAAGTAGGAGTAGTGATAGTAATAGTAGTTACAGTAGTAGCAGTAGTAGTGACGCTAGTAATTATTATAATAATGGTATTAATATAGCACTTTAAGGTTTGCATTATAAATAAATTCTCTCATTTAACAAGAATAATAATGAGCTGGACTATATTATGTCTTTAATGCTAGTCTGAGGAGATATAAACCATGAATATATGAAATTAAATATGGCTAATTATATGTTATAATACAGAAGTGATACTTTCCTCTCTTAGCATTTAGGAGCTAAGAAATTCTTTATTTGACACCTATGAAAAATCATTTCAGGGTGTGTGAAAATCAAAATACTCAGTAATTAGCAAATTAGGATTTAGGAGCAACAGATCTTGGATTTTTTACATAAAGGTCATATATGTGTAACCTATTAGAGTCAGGAGGACCCTTGAGATCATCTGATCTAACATTCTTATTTTAGAGCTTTGGTCACCTAAGGGAGAGGTAAAAAGGATCTCTCTCACGTTTCTCAGTTAATAAGGTAGTTTTGTTATGAAGGTTAAACGAAACTACTCAAAGTCATTGCTTGATTTTTAAAGTATCCTCTAGAGGAGTCTAAGACAGAGAAGTTTCTGCTTATTTTTTTTCATTTAACAATTTTACTTTGGTTTTGCCTAAAGAGAAAATGGAAGATTTTCAAAAATTAATTTCTTAGTAGAGCCACAGAAAATCAGAATGTTCATTAGTTGTGTTGTTTCTCATCTTGAGGACATGAAGAAGTTAATTCTCTTTTTCTTTTGCTCTTTTTTTAACTCTTCCTTTGTTACTTGCCTTTGGTTATCACAATTTATGTATTTCATCCAAAAGGTTTATTAAAGTATAAAATAACTCCTTCTTATTAGAATAACAATGTATGTTCTTTCAAAAACATTTTCTGATATATTAGCTTAATAGCAAAATCGAAAGATCATTGAACTGGAGTCAGGAAAGACTGAGATCAAATTCAGCCTTAGACACTTACTACACATGTGACCTGGGATGAAGAACTTAACCTCTATTTGCCACAATTTCCACATCTATTAAATAGGGAAAATAATAGTACTTATCTTCCAGAATTGTTCTGAGTTTAAGATCAGATATTTGTAAAATATATGGCACAAGTAGATATTTGTTATTAGTAGTAATAGTAGTAAAAGTATCATTTATTATTATCAGTATATCTTCTCCACAAGGGCCCTGTGAGATGGGTAGAAAAGGCATCATAGCAAAGAATCTTGGTGCCAGAAGGAACCTTAGAGGTCATCCAATACAAAGACCTCTCAAACCGTAAATGTAAGTTCTCTGATGAAGTAGTATTCTAGCCAGTGCTCAAATACCTCCAGTGACAGGTATTCTATTGTTTTCCAAGGAAGAGTATTTGTGTTTATCTAGGGACAGAATTATACCTTATCAACCTTATTTCAAAGACTGGGATCAGAGAGAGGTTTAAAGATTTACTAAAAATTTGAAGAATTTAATGGCAGAGGCAGGATTAGAACCCAGGTTTTTATAACATACCCTGCCCCTACCTCCTACCCTCACCACACACACTTGATTTGAGAGACAGCAGTAAGGGGGGAGAGAAGAAGGGAAATTACCAGAATTCTTGTCTTGTCCCATTGTGACAGCATTCTCTGATAATATCAGTTCAACAGATCCACAAAGCAAGAGGTTCCCAGTGCTTGCCCAAAACATGTCCTTGTCAGACTTCAGTTGGAAAACAATAAGTCAATTCCATCCTGAGAATGACTCATCAGCATCTTGAGATAACCTAAGAACTTCAGAGTCAGTCACTTTGGCAAACATTCATTGTAAGAACCATGACTTAGGTGATCATCCTGTCCGTTTTCAACTGAAACTAAATTCTCAAGATCCCTCCCATCTCAGAAATGACAACAAGCTGCAATTGACTCAGTCAGCTGTCATAGGAATAATTTCCATGTAAAATGGGCTTTTTTCCATGATTTATTTTTGTTCCCTTCTCTTAGAACCAATTACATGAGGGAAGAGAATGATGGGAATGAAAGAAGACAGTTAATTTTTTTTAATTTTAATTTTAAACATTATTTTATTTGGTCATTTCCAAACATTATTCACTGGAAACAAAGATCATTTTTTTTCCCTCCCCACTCCCCTTCCCACCACCTTTCCCTCTCCCATAGCCGACCCACCATTCCACTGGTTATCACATGTGTTCATGAATCGAACCCATTTCCCTGTTGTTGGTATTTGCATTAGAGTGTTCATTTAGAGTCTTTCCTCAGTCATATTCCCTCCACCCCTGTAGTCAAGCAGTTGCTTTTCATCGGTGTATTTACTCCCACAGTTTATCCTCTGATTGTGGATAGTATTTTTTAGATCCCTGCAGATTGTTTAGGGACATTGCATTGCCACTAATGGAGAAGTCCATTACCTTCGATTGTACCACAGTGTATCAGTCTCTGTGTACAATGTTTTCCTGGTTTTGCTCCTTTCACTCTGCATAACTTCCTGGAGGTTGTTCCAGTCTCCATGGAATTCTTCTACTTTATTATTCCTTATAGCACAATAGTATTCCATCACCAACATATACCACAATTTGTTCAGCCATTCCCCAATTGATGGGCATCCCCTCATTTTCCAATTTTTGGCTACCACAAAGAGTGAAGCTATGAATATTCTTGTACAATTCTTTTTCCTTATTATCTCTTTGGGGTCCAAACCCAGCAGTGCTATAGCTGGATCAAAGGGCAGACAGTCTTTTATCACCCTTTGGGCATAGTTCCAAATTGCCCTCCAGAATGGCTGTATCAATTCACAACTCCACCAGCAATGAATTAGTGTCCCCACTTTGCCACATCCCCTCCAGCATTCATTACTTTACATAGCTGTCATGTTAGCCAATCTGCTAGGTGTGAGGTGATACCAAAGAGTTGTTTTGACTTGCATCTCTCTGATTATCAGAGATATAGAGCACTTTTTCATGTGCATATTAATAGTTTTGATTTCTTTGGCTGAGAACTGCCTGTTCATGTCCCTTGCCCATTTATCAATTGGAGAATGGCTTGATTTTGTGTACAATTGATTTACTTCTTTGTAAATTTGAGTAATTAAACCTTTGTCAGAAGTTTTTATGAAGATTGTTTCCCAATTTGTTGCTACCCTTCTGATTTTGGTTACATTGGTTTTGTTTGTAAAAAAAAAAATTTAATTTGATGTATTCCATATTATTTATTTTGCATTTTGTAACTCTTTCTAAGTCTTGCTTGGTTTTGAAGTCTTTCCCTTCCCAAGGGTCTGACATGTATACTATTCCGTGTTCACCTAATTTTCTTATAGTTTCCTTCTTTATGTTCAAGTCATTCACCCATTTTGAATTTATCTTGGTGTAGGGTGTGAGGTGCTGATCTAAACCTAATCTTTCCCACACTGTCCTCCAATTTTCCCAGCAATTTTTATGAAATAGTGGATTTTTGTCCCAAAAGCTGGGATCTCTGGGTTTGTCATATACTGTCTTGCTGAGATTGCTTGCCCCCAGTCTATTGCACTGATCCTCCTTTCTGTCTCTTAGCCAGTACCAGATTGTTTTGGTGACCGCTGCTTTATAATATAGTCTGAGATCTGGGACTGCAAGACCCCCTTCCTTTATTCTGTTTTTTCATTATTTCCCTGGATATCCTTCATCTTTTGTTCTTCCAAATGAAGTTTGTTATGTTTTTTTCTAAATCAGTAAAAAAATTTTTTGGAAGTTCCATGGGTATGGCACTAAATAGATAGATGAGTTTGGGTAGAATGGTCATTTTTATTATATTGGCTCATCCTACCCATGAGCAGTTAATGTTCTTCCAATTGTTCAAGTCTAGTTTTAGTTCTGTGGAAAGAGTTTTGTAGTTGTGTTCATATAGTTCCTGTGTTTGTCTCGGGAGATAGATTCCTAAGTATTTTATTTTGTCTAAGGTGATTTTGAATGAGATTTCTCTTTCTAGTTCTTGCTGCTGAGTTGTGTTGAAATTATATAGAAATGCTGATGACTTATGTGGGTTTATTTTGTATCCTGCAACTTTGCTAAAGTTGTTGATTATTTTGATTAGCTTCTTGGTTGAATCTCTAGGATTCTTTAAGTAGACCATCATGTCATCTGCAAAGAGCGATAATTTGGTCTCCTCCTTGCCTATTTTAATGCCTTCAATTTCTTTTTCTTCTCTAATTGCTACTGCTAGTGTTTCTAATATAATGTCAAATAATAGAGGTGATAATGTGCATTCTTGTTTCACTCCTGATCTTAATGGAAATGGATTTAGTTTATCCCCATTGCAGATTATGTTAGTTGATGGTTTTAAATATATACTGTTTATTATTTTTATGAACGACCCTTCTATACCTATGCTTTCTAGTATTTTTAGTAGGAATGGGTGTTGTATTTTATCAATGGCTTTTTCTGCATGTATTGAGATAATCATGTGGTTCTTCTTGGTTTGCTTGTTGATGTGGTCAATAATGTGGATAGTTTTCCTAATATTGAACCAGCCCTGCATCCCTGGTATAAATCCTACTTGATCATGGTGGATGACCCTTCTGATCACTTGCTGGAGTCTTTTTGCTAGTATCCTATTTAAGATTTTTGCATCTATATTCATTAGGGAGATTGGTCTATAGTTTTCTTTTTCTGTTTTTGGCCTGCCTGGCTTTGGAATTAGTACCATGTTTGTGTCATAAAAGGAGTTTGGTAGAACTCCCTCTTTGCTTATTATGTCAAGTAGTTTGTACAGTACCGGAGTTAGCTGTTCTTTGAATGTTTGATAGAATTCACTGGTGAATCCATCAGGCTCTGTGGATTTTTATTAGGAAGTTCTTTGATGGCCTGTTGGATTTCTTTTTCTGATATGGGATTATTTAAGAAATCTATTTCTTCTTCTGTTAGTCTAGGCAATTTATATTTTTGTAAATATTCATCCATATCACCTAGGTTGGTATATTTATTACCATATAGTTGGGCAAAGTAGTTTTTAATGATTGCCTTAATTTCCTCTACATTGGAGGTGTGATCCCCGTTTTCATCCTTGATGCTGTTAATTTACCTTTCTTCTTTCCTTTCTTTAATTAGATTGACGAGTACTTTGTCTATTTTGTCTGTTTTTGCAAAGTACCAGCTTCTTGTCTTGTTTATTACCTCAATAGTTCTGTCACTTTCGATTTTATTAATTTCTCCCTTAATTTTTAGGATCTCTAGTTTGGTTTTCTTCTGGGGGGTTTTAATTTGCTCGTTCTCAAGTTTTTTGATTTGCATTTCCAATTCCTTGATCTCTGTCCTCCCTAATTTGTTAATATATGCACTTAGGGATATGAATTTTCCTCTAAGTACTGCCTTAGCTGCATCCCATAAGGTTTGAAAGGATGTCTCACCATTGTCATTTTCCTCAAAGAAATTATTAATTGTTTCTATGATTTCTTCTCTAACGAACTGATTTTGGAGTATCATATTATTTAATTTCCAATTAATTTTTAATTTGGCTCTCCATGTACCCTTACCCATCAATATTTTTATTGCCTTGTGATCTGAAAAGGCTGCAGTTATTATTTCTGCTTTTCTGCATTTGAGTGCCATTTTTCTGTGACCTAGTGTATGATCTATTTTTCTGAATGTGCCATGTGGTGCTGAGAAGAAGGTGCATTCCTTTTTGTCCCTATTTATTTTTCTCCATAAGTGTATTAACTCTAATTTTTCTAAGATTTCATTCACCTCTTTTACCTCTTTCTTGTTATTTTTTGGTTTGATTTATCTAAATTTGATAGTGGTTGGTTCAAGTCTCCCACTAATATGGTTTTACTGTTTATTTCCTCCTTCAATTCTCCTAGTTTCTCAATTAAAAATTTGGATGCTATACCATTTGGTGCATACATGTTGATTAGTGATATTTCCTCATTGTCTATACTCCCTTTTAACAGAAGATATTTACCTTCCATATCCCTTTTGATCAGTTCTATTTTTGCTTTGGCTTTGACAGATATCATGATTGCAACTCCTGCCTTCTTTCTATCAGTTGAGGCCCAAAAGGTCTTACTCCAACCTTTTATTCTAACTTTGTGAGTGTCAACCCACCTCATATGTGTTTCTTGAAGACAACAAATGGTAGGGTTTGGGGTTCTAATCCAATCTGCTATTTGTCTACGATTTATGGGTGAGTTCATCCCATTCACGTTCAAAGTTATGATTGGCACTTGTGGATTCACTGGCATTTTGATATCTTCCCCTAGTTCTGACCTTTCTTCTTTAGCTATCTCCTTTTGAACCAGTGATTTACTTTAGGTCAGTCCCCCTAGTCCCCTCCCTTGAGATGCTTCCCTTTCTAGCCCCTCCATTTTTATGTTCCCTTCCCCTCCCCCCTCTCCTTCCCTCCCTTTTTATACTCTCTCCCACCTCCCCCTCCTTAATTTTCCTTTCTTTCTTGCCCTGTTGGATAAGATATAATTCAGGATCCCACTGGATCTAGATGTTCTTCCCTCTCAGATTTGATTTCACTGAGAGTAAGTTATAAGTAATTCCACTTCACACTCTCTTCCTCTCCTTCTAATATGAGAGTTCTTCCCCTCCCCTTCCCATGTGTATCTTTTTATGGGAAAGATTATTCTATTAAGTCCCCCATATTTCTTGAAGTAAATCTTAGTGTAATCAATGGTCCCCCCCTCCCTTTTCCTTTCTTTGCCCCCACTTTCCCCAAATCTTCTTAATGCCCCAATCTTTACCTATGCATGTTTCTTCTAACTACTCTTATGATGCATACAATTTTTGAGAGTTACATAAAACATTTTCCCCACATATTAATATATGTAATTTGATATAAATGTAGTCCTTATAGAAGAGAGTTTGACTTAAAGAAAAAGATAAGGTTTATCTCCTTTTCCCTTTCTTTCATATTTCCCTTTTCATGTTTCTCTTGCTTTCTGTTCTTGGATATCAAATTTTCCACTATGTTCTGGTCTTTTCTTAGCAAATGCTTGGAAACCTTCTATTTTGTTGAATGCCCATACTTTCCCCTGGAAGTATATAGTCAGTTTTGCTGGGTAGTTGATTCTTGGTTGGAGACCCAGCTCTCTTGCCTTTCTAAATATTGTGTTCCATGCTTTGCAGTCTCTTAGTGTGTTAGCCGCTAAGTCCTGTGTGATCCTTATGCGATTCCCCCCTACATATGAAGCTCCTCTTCTTGGCTTCTTGTAGGATTTTCTCCTTTTCTTGGAAGCTCTTGAATTTGGCAATTACATTCCAGGGGGTTGTCTTTTGGGGATTTAGTATAGAGGGTGTTCTATGAACACTTTCTATTTCTATTTTGCCCCCTTGCTCCAGAACATGTAGGCAATTTTCTTCTATAATCGCCTGTAGAATAGCATCGAGGTTTTTGTTTATCTCTGGTTTTTCGGGGAGACCAATAATTTGGAGGTTGTCTCTTCTTCCTCTGTTTTCGAGATCTGTGACCTTTTCAGTGAGATATTTTATGTTTTCTTCTAATTCATTAACTTTTTGCCTTTGCTGTATTGATTCTTGCTTTTTTATGATCTCACTTTCTTCGAGTTGCTTAATTCTGGTCTTTAGGGATTGGTTTTGCTTTTCAGCTTTGTCTGCCCTTCTATTGGATGCTTCCAGCTCTTTTTCCAATTGAGCAGTCTTATCTGTCAGACTGCTGATCTCTTTCTCCCATTTTTCTTTCTAGGTTTACATCTTATGGATAAGTTCCAGTTTGAGATCTTCCAGAGTTTGTTGATAGTTTCCATTTTGGGAGGCATGTTCTGAATTTTTTTGGATTTTATCCTCATTCTCTTCTTTTCCTTGGGTACTTCCACCATAAAAGTTTTCAATAGTCACCTTTTTCCCTTTCTTCCTGGAGGCTTGGTTTTGGGCCATGTGAGCCATCCCTTTGGTGGTTTTATTCCTCTTTCCTTTTTGGTCTGGTGTCTGGGTGATATGGGCGGGTTTTCTGTGAATTTAGGTTGTCTCAGACTAGTTCTTCCTAGCCTCCGAGGTTTCTTAGAGAGCTGGGCCCCTGATCACAGCCAAACTGCCCAGGTGTTCAGCTCCACCCAGATAATCAGGGTAAGGCTCCCTGGGCCCCCTGTGATCAGCGCAGGATTCTCCCGTGAAACCGCCCTGAGACGTTTTTTCCTGGCAGTCCCCAGATCCCAAGGTCCCTGGAGTGCCCCCCAGAAAGAGACATTCTCCACTCACTCGCTGTCCTGGTGAGTGCTCCAGTAGCTCACTCTGGTTTGGTGGGGGATGTGGGGGGGGAAGGGTGGCTCAGTTCACATTTATGTGCAAGCTTTTCCTCCTTCTTATAGTGTGGAAATGTTCAAACCCCATGTACCTTCGCCTCTGTGGGATACTGGGGAGTACTGGGGAGTCCTTCTGTTCCTCCAAAGGTGATTTTTATGCTCCTTTGATGTAGTCTATTTCATTCGGTGTCGGGGAGAGGAAGCGTGTGGAGTCTAGATTGCAGCCATGATTACCCGGAAGTCGGCAGTTCATTTTTTAAAAAATCTCCTTTCTACTCTACTAGTATATGTTGCAATATTTACTGGAGACAAGGGGGCTTTAGCTTCATCCCCTCTAAAGAGTTCTTTCCACTTATGTTTCTGTGTTAGCCAGTATCAACTAAATGCTAGTACTAATTCTTAGTTTATGGTTCACAGAATCATAATTTCACATTAGATGGAATCTTAGAAATCATATGGCTCAAGCCATTAATTTTATATATCAGCAAACTGACTTTCATAAGGGTGAATGACTGCCAATGATGACACAAAGAACTTGAATGACATTCCATATTATTGCCTAAGTATTTTTTTACTAATTTTTAAAGTATAACTATTTGATATAATATAAAAATATAAGATATAATCTTAAATATCCCACTTTGGTAAATCCTTATAAACTGATTGATGATTAGAATAAAGATTCACAGATCATTTCAGTGTAAAAGAAAATAATATCTTAATTTGGTTGTGATTCCTTTTTCATATTCAGCTATTCATGATAATTTTCTGTATATTTTCATTGTAGTATAACAGGTCTCATTTTCTGAATTCCTGATTTAATTCACTTCCATTGGCCACAGAGGATCTTAAACTGTTAATCCTGAGAACCTCCTCACATTTGAATACTTAAAGGGAAGGATGGTTTAGAATCCTTCCTTTGCCTTCACCTCTATACATTTAACTTCAGAGTGATTTGGGCTGGCATCTGAGCTCCTATGGGGACGATGTAGTCGAAGTTGGAAACAGTACAGAGTCCTAGAACATAGTCTTACATGTAACTGTTTTTAATTAAATACTTCACTCATCTTTATGCCAGCATGGAACAGTTGCAACAAATCTGAACAGCAGGACTAAAGAATGCTTCGAAGGATGATGAAGATTTTTCTGGCAAGGAAACAGCATGTGGAAAAAAAAAAGTCTTATGGGACATCGTGAGTCGAGTTAATGATGTTTGGCTTATATGTCACCAAAATTACACATTTTACTTTAATCACTACAATAGTTATGGAGCATTCCCCTAACATGAAATCCATTTAGCATCTCTAAGTAGATAGAAATGCATACATTAATTTTTAATTTGTTCTTGGCCAATATCACTATCACGTTAAGTAAACGGAGGCCTTTTACCCTAGTGGACCATTGGGGTAAGTGTTTTCAATGCTATTAATTCAAGGATCAACTCTTCTGCTTAATACTAATACCATGAATAAGAAATATTTACTTTTAAAGCTTATTCTTATCTTTAGTCATAGGATAATAGATTATGAGTCTGCAAGAACGTTAGAAGCCATTTAGTCTAACACCCTCATTTTGCAAATGAAGAAATAGACTAGGGAAGTGAAATGACTGGCTTAATGTCTTTCGATTGGGACTGATCAAGTGTTAATTTTACATTTATATTTATTGCTTATGCATGTTTTCTTCAAAATGCATTTCACTAATTCCTTTTGTGTCTATATGAGTCACTTTACAGAACCCCATCCCTAGATTGAACTTTCCTCTGTGACAAAGAAAAATAATTAAACAAAAACCTTTCACTTAATGACATCTGATTTTTTTAATGTAATCTCATGCCTCTGTTATGAGAAAAAAAAATATATATATATCACTCTCTGTTCTTAGTGACCCTCAATCTACATTACTCAGGTTGTCATTGACATAATAATATTTAATCTACATCATTTTCATCTTTATGTATAGATTTATTTTGATTTTACATATTTTCTTCTACAAGACTTCATAAAACAAAAACAAAAAACTCCTGTTTTAATTTCTTTATATTCCTACATCCTTCCTAATAATATTCAATTATACTCAAATAATTCCTTTAAAAATCACCCCTTAATCAATGGATACCTAATTTTTCTTGGAGTATTAGTTATCTCACAATATGGTTATTAATATTGTGAATTTCCCTTCATTTATTTGTTTTTAACATCCTTGCAATATATACCCAGTACCCAAATTGAGGGTTTTATATGAAACTATGAATATCAATTTTATAAATCTGAGTTCGTTAAAATATATAATACATTTCACACATTATTTTCAAAACTGTTGACTTTTTATTGATATTACCAATGATGCTTAAAGTTTTCCTTATGTCAAATCAGCCTATATTAATGGTGCAAATCCCATTTGGTCACAGTGACTGTTCCTAATGATATATTACTGTAGTCTCCCTGCTAATTGTTTTTATTTATATTTTTTGCATCCATATTCATTAAGGAAATAGGCCTTCTGTTTTTATTCTTCCTGGATTAGATATCATCACCATATTAGAATGATATATGAAATTTTGTGGAGCTCCTTCTATGCTGATTTTCCAAAATGGTTTATGTAGTATTGGGATTATATGTTTTTTATTGTTTGATAGAATTTACTTTTGAATCCATCTGATAAACTGAATATTTTCTTTCTGAAATGGGATTGAGTATTTAATTTTCTCTTTTGTTGATCTAGACAATTCATATTATTGAAAATATCCATTCATATCACTTAAATTGTTAGATTTATTGGCATAGAATTGGGCAAAAGAGGTCCTAAAGTTTGCTTTAATTTCCTCTTTGTTGATGGGAAAATTCACTCTTTTCATTTTTGGTTGTGTTAATTTGACTTTTTTTCTGCTTTTTGAAATAAAATTAACCAAACATAGTTTGTTTGTTTTTTTTCCTACAAAAAGCCAACTCCTAGTCTTATTAATTCAATGTCTCTCTTAATTTCAAATTTATTAATTTCTCCTTTGATTTTTGAGATTTCCAATTTGGTCTTTAGTTGGGAATTTTAAATTTGTTTTTTTTTCTAGGTTTTTTTCTTAGCTGCATGCTCAATTACTTATTCTGCTTTTTCTCTATTTTACTGATGCCAGTATTTAGAGATATATATTTTTCCCCCAAATTGCTGCTTTGGCTGTATCCCATGAATTTTAACATGTTGTCTCCTCATTGCTGCTATTCTCTTTAATGAAATTATTAATGGTTTATATATTTTGTTCTTTGACCTACCCCACTTTTTAGAATTATATTATTTAGATTCCAATACAATCTTAATTTATTTTTCCTTAGACCCATATTGATCATAATTCCATTTAATTTTGTTCTGGAAAACATGCATTTATTATTTCTTCTTTTCTATATTTGTTTGTGAATTTTTTTTATGACCCAAAACATGGTCAAATTTTGTGTAGACTGCTTTGTGCAAGGTCTTGGGATCTCACTGCAGATTTCCTTTACTGCTTGAACTTTAAGGATGGGTATGGGAATGTTTTGCTGTTAGCTTAGGGAGGATCTTAGGGTCTTGATTTTGGCTTGGATCCAGGTTGATAACCTCAAGCAATGGAGGAGGGAGAGGTTTGCTGTTGCCTTGGGCTGGTGCTCCTTGACGAGGCTTTGTTGTGAGCAATGCTCCCTTTTAACCCTAGGAAAATAGCCTTCTCTGCCTACCTTCCAAGTTGTTTTCTTTTTTCTCTTTCTTTTAAAATTTATTTATTTAATTAATTGATTTAGAATTTTTTTCATGGTTATATGATTCATATTCTTTCTCTCCCCTCCTCCATCTCCCCTCCCAAAGCCAATGAGCAATTCCACTGGGTTTTACATGTGCCATTGATCAAGAACTATTTCCATATTTATTAATATTTGCCCTAGGGTGATGATTGAGTCTACATCCCCAATCATGTCCTCATCGACCCATGTGATCAAGCAGTTGCTTTTCTTCTATGTTTCTAAACATTCAGTTCATTCTCTGGATGTGGATAGCATTCTTTCTCATAAGTCCCTCAGAACTGTCCTGGATCATTGCATTGCTGCTAATAGAGAAGACCATTACATTCGATTGTGCCACCGTGTATCAGTCTCTGTGTACAATGTTCTCTGGGTTCTTCCCCTTTCACTCTGTATTAATTCCAGTTAATTATTCCTTTTAGCACATATTCCATCACCAACAGATACCACAATTTGTTCAGTCATTCACCCATCAAAGGGCATCCCCTCATTTTCCAATTTTGTGCCACCACAAAAGAGCAACTATAATTAGTTTTGTTCACATATTTTCCTTATATTATCTCTTTTGGGTAAAAATCCAGTAGTGATATGGCTGGATCAAAGGGCAGGTAGTCTTTTAAAACCCTTTGGGCATAATTCCAAATTGCCTCCCAGAATATTTGGATCATTTCACAACTCCACCAACAGTGCATTAGTCTCTCAATATTGCCACATCCTCTCTGGCATTTATTATTTTCCTTTTCTGTCATGTTAGCCAATCTGCTAGGTGTGATGTAGTACCCCAGAGTTTTTTTGATTTGCATTTCTCTAATTATAAAAGATTTAGAACACTCTTTTATGAGCTTATTAATAGTTTTGATTGCTATATCTGAAAACTGCTTATTCATGTCTCTTACCCACTTATCAGTTGGGAAATGGCTTGATTTTTTTTTTTGTAAAATTGCTTTTGCTCTTTGCAAATTTGAGTAATTAGACTTTTATTGGAGGTTTTTGTTATAAAGATTTTTTTCCCTCAATTTGTTGTTTCCCTTCTAATTTTGGTTGCATTGGTTTGTTTGTACAAAATCTTTTTAATTTAATGTAATAAAAATTATACATTTTACATTTTATGATATTCACTCTCTTCATTGGTCTTAATTTTTGCCCTTTCCCATAGACCTGAAAGATATACTATTCTATGTTCACATAATTTACTTATACTTTCCTTCTTTTTACTTAAGTCATTTACTCATTCTGAATTTATCTTTGTGTAGGATGTGATATATTGATTTAAACCTAATCTCTCCCACACTATTTTCCAATTTCCCCACCAGTTTTTTTTTCAAAAAGTGTGTTTTTGTCACAAAAGTTGGGATCTCTGGGTTTATCATAAACTATCTTGCTGAGGACATTTACCCTAAATTGTTTTCTGCAGGAAAATTGTTTCACTCCATCCCTTTGTTGTTTCTGTCATTCCAGCATTCATTTTGAAGTGTTATTTTAAAGTTGGTTGGAGAATTCTCAGGAATTCAAGTTTCTCTTGCCTCTACTTCATTATCTTGTCTTCATTTCCCATTCCACTTTCCACCCACTCCTGAGAAATTGTGGCTACTGTTTCTTAAAATGTTTTCCTTTTATTTTCATGTGAGTTTTTTTGATATGTGAATTCTTAAATTTTCTTCCAGTGTTTGTTCTGATATTTCTTGTTTGTCTCATGGGGTCACTGATTTCTCTTTGGTTTGGTCTATATTACAGTAAAATCCATTTTTGGTCATGTTTACCAATTATTTGTCCATGCCTCATATTGTTATTATAATTCTTTCCTCCAGAGTTTTAATTTCTTTTATTTTTAATCTTTTGCTTCTTTATTCTAACTATTTATCTAATCCTCCTAGGGGTAAAAAGTCACTTTTTCCTCCTGTGAGTTATTGCGGAATTAACCTCTACTTTTTTTTTTTTTGAGAGCAGGGGATATCCAGATAAAGAGTAATTTTAGATACTATTATTTCATTTGATTATTTCCTCTACTTTTAGTTCCTGAATTTAGTCCCCCTTCTCCCTTTTCCCCTCTCCTTCCTTCTCCTCTTCCTCCTCCTCCTTCTTCTTTTCTCCTCTTACTCTTCTCCCTCTCTTTCCCATCCTTCTAACAAACTCCTCCTCTTCCTCTTCCTATTCTTCCTTCATTTTTAAACCTTTGCTGGTATATGATCTCTGTTCTGATCAGGTAATGATCTGCATCTACACAAGATGCTAAATTATCCAGAATTTCCTTGTGAATAGCAAATCTTTTTTGACTATTAAATACAGTCTAATTTATTCTTTATAGTATAATATGGTACTCATCATGTCTACTACCTATTAGTTATTTTTTAAACAAAGAATACATGTTTTAAAGTCCTGAAGATTCTGTGTAATCTACAAATATTTGACTTTTATCATGCTTTCTAGTGAACCCCTGAATCTCTTATTCAGCTCAAATATTGTAGACTGGACTTTTAAAGAAGCCATCTACTGAGGAAATCCTCTCCAAGTATTATTCTCCACTTCTCTATCCCCAAATTGTCCTGAGCTTCATCACCCTAACCAGATTAGCTCAGGAGAAGGGACAAATCAGCAGTTGACCAGAAGAGGGGTCAATGTCAAAAGCCTGAACCCCCGAGATTTGGGGGAGAGTCAGTCTGCCAGTAAATAGGAATTCCTGTTACCCACTCTCCTCACCCAATACCTTCATTCCTCCCTTCCCTGGGTTATCCCAATTAAAAGTGTTACTAATTCGATCAGGTCTGTGCTTTCTGACACTAAAGAAGGGGAGTGAAGATTTAGGAAGAATCATACCTCTTCCCAAAAGGATGATTATCTCAAGACCCTGGGGAACTAACAACTATATCCAAAGAGCAATCCTTTGCCCTGGACCCAGGAGTAAACCCAGGTGTTAAAGGGAAGAAGTGGCAGTTGGGGTACTGGAAAGACTCAGAAGCATGAAAGTCTATCCTGCCTCTCCACAATAGCTGAGGTCAAGAAGGGAGGCAGTGAATCACTTCACCAAAGCTTTTGCCTATAAGCTAACCTCCACTTCCAGATCCACTCTCTAAGAAGACATTCAGTCCCTCAAGGAGACTTAACTGGGTTACCTTTCCCAAAGGGAAGCGAGGGGAAAATCCACACCTTTCTCCTTTCTTTCTCTCCCTCTCTCTAGTTCCCCAGTGTAGGTGGGTCTAACACTCCTGACTGGCCATATATTACACAAGGGAAGATTTTATCAATATGAACAAGTTCACATAATTAAAATCAAGATCAATCATTGCTTACAGTAGAGAAACACTAGGAACTTTCCCAGTATAGTCATATATATAACAATATCTACCTCTCTTCTCTGTTACTTGGCATATTTACAGAAATAGTGTTCATATTAATAAGACAAGAGTAAATAATAAATATTGACAAAAAGTAGATAGACATTTCTATTTGCTACTAGCATCATGTGCAAACAAAAGGTAATTAACAAACAAATTAATTGTACTAATAAAGATATGTCCTAAGTTATAACAAAACAAAATAAATCCAGAAGAATCATCAATATTTGTATGCAATATTTAAAAGAAAAAAATGTTAATAAGATAGATTTCATTCAAGTTGAACAATTACAAAATTATAAAAATATATTAATAAACCTTTCACTACACATAACATTTCAAAACCTATAAAAAATTTGAGAATTGGGTAAGTATAAGGTGGTATTTAATTTTACCAATTAAACATTTTTTAACCCTAATCAACAGTAATCATAATGGAATTTTGTATTCTTTACATCTTTCTCTTTCTTGAGAAATGGTTACTATCTAGCCCTTTTTTTGAATATCATTTATAACCTATCAATTCTCTTATCATACTCTCAATTAGAATAATATTTAATTTGAATTTCAAAAAGATTTTATATAATTGGAAGATCCGATATATAGGTAGGATTTATTGATGTTTTCTTTCATTATTTTCAGGACTCCTTAGATTAGAGATTTTTTTTTATAATTTTGTATTCTGTATCCCCTTAAGATACTTTATAAATTGGTCCTTCTTCAGTCTCAGAAGTTCATCCAACACAAATTTACTCTCTATATGTCTAATACAGCTTCCTTTCCTGTCTTTTAAAAAATTGTTATTTTTCTAGTACTTCTTCCATAAAAAAAAGCATTTGAGACTTATATTAGGATACAAGTGTGATGATTCCATCATTTTTGTAAAACAACAACAATAAACACACACAGACCTCCCTACCCCCACCTCCAACCCCTTAATCTTACCTTTTGTATAAGAATCAGTACTGTGTATTGATTCCAAGAAAGAAGAGTGGTAAGGGCTAGGCAATGGGGATGAAGTGACTTCCCCAGAGTGACACAGCTAAGTAGTTTCTGTGATTTGAACCAAGGTCCTCATTACTCTAGGCCTCCTGCTCTATCCACTGAGGCATCTAGATGCCCATCATTGTTCTTATTCTAAAAGTTAATCCATTACATTTAAAGTTATTATTAATAAGTTTATGATTCTTTCATGTAAACACGTAAATAAATATATTGGCATATAAATAAATCATGGTTGAAAAACAAAGTGTATAGGTAAGTATTAATATATTTGTGTAAAATACTTACAAATATATACATATATGTGTGATCATACATAATACATAGTCGAATCTGTCTGAATGTATTTGGCATAATTTTAATTAGCCTACTTATTTTTAAATACTATACATGTTTCTACATTTTTGATAGAATGATTATATTTCTTATCTTTTACTGACTCTCTGATTATGTTCCCTGATGCTTAAGATAAGCTTTGCAGTAGATTATTTGGAATATCATCTTATCTCTTTTTCTCTCCATAGTACTATATTCCAAATTTTCCTTTGATTTTTGAACTCCAGACATTAATACCATTTCTTTTTCCTTCACAATTTGTAGGATTTTTTCCCTTTTAAGATATAAAATATTTGTTCATTGATATTATCTTTTTGAATTTTGATTCCAAAATTCCTTAGTTAAATTTGGGATGTCTTCTATTGGTGGTCTGTGGATTTCCTCTACCTCTATTTTGTCATTTTGGGGAAAATTTTCTGCATTATTCTTGAATTATCATATTTAGGTATATTTTAACAATTTTTGAAGTATCAGTAATAGTTACATTAACTCTGTGCAAATTATATTCAAATAGAATATTTCATTTTTAAGCTCTTTCAAGTGTTCTTACAATTGTATTATTTTATTTTATTTTATTTATTTATTTATTTATTTAAACCCTTACCTTTCATATTGGCTCCAAAGTAGAAGGGTGGTAAGGGTTAGGCAATGGCAGTCAAGTGACTTGCCCAGGGTCACATAGCTGGGAAGTGTCTGAGGCCAGATTTGAACCTAGGACCTCCTGTCTCTAGGCCTGACTCTCAATCCACTGAGCCACTCAGCTGCCCCAATTGTATTGTTTTAAATAAAAGTTTCCCTAATTGTTTTCCCTTTTTTCTTGGAACCTTTACAATCCAATTGTCTTATAACTTTTCTTATTAAAGAACATACTATTATATGATATTTGAATTTAATTTTTAAATTAATATTATTTACATTTACTGATTTTAAACGGATTTTCTTAATAATTTCCTATATTTTTAAGTAGATTCATTATCAATTTTTTGGGTCTCAAATAATATTTTTAACATTTTTTGCCATACTTAAAAGATTTTGCCTCAGTTGTATTTGTTGCAAAATACTTGTTCAATGTAAAGAATCTTAAAGGCAATTTGATCATCCCCTCTATTTAAAGAGTTGAAAAATGAAGGTTAAAGAGAAGAAGTTTGACAGATATATTACACAGTTGGAAGATATTTAAAGAAGAACTATTTTTCCCTCAAAATATTTGTCCTCCTCATTCAGGAGTTGTCTATTTTTAGTAATCACCTTTTAAAAATTTTTTCCTCTTTGGCCCTTGGTGAAATCATGCTTCTGATTGCTAATCAGTTTCCAGCTAAAATCCCAATATGAATGTGGTTCCTACTTGGTCCATTTATTATTTTTCCCCTCAAATCTATAGGGTAACACAAGATATATATCCCATAGAGTATGAAGGAGACCAGTTTGTAATCTACTGCAATAAGGCTCTATTTGGTTATGTATTAGGCTCTGTTTTAAAACTTTTTCCCAAAGCTAATTTTTTTCTACAATTCACTGTCTTATCTGCAACATTCTTTAGTTTCTTGGCTAGGTCCTGAGGTATAGTGATAGAGAGGTTTGAAGCATCATGACCCAGGATGAAGTGAAGAAAGTGAAGAAGGATTTTCTGACAAGTTATTGCACTTAAGCCTTTCATATCACCACAACAAAAAAACTTCAGTTACTGATTGTTTATTTTCCTTGAGTTATATTAAATCACTGCAGTAATCACTGAAATTATTATCTCTCCTCTTCTCTATGTTCTTGGCCACAAGTTAGAGTTAACGTTGTTTATTGTTCTCAAATTTTGGTCCTGGTCTGATTCATAGGCCTCATCATCTTGCCTTTTTGGTACTTTCTTTTGCAGTACTTCCAGAGGTTAATTATCAAAGTAGCTGTCTAAAATGGACACATCCTTGGGGTGTGGGAAGGAAACAGACTTTCCAGTGATTAATGGGAGAATTGAGGAAAAGCAGAAAACTTCAGTAACAGCCTAATGAGGTAGTATTAATTTATTTTTATTAGAACAATTACTATGTGAAAAATAACCACATCATTCTGATGTCTGTCATCATCTAATCTAAATTTAGAGCCTGTCAACATATGTTATTTGATGTGTCAAAATAAGAAGAGTTATTACCTTATTTTTAATTATATGGATCTATGCATTTTGAAAAATAATGATGTAGTAGCTTCTGTATTCAACTTAAAATTCTAAAAGCCCTAAACTTTATTTTTATTTTTTTGAATTAATTTATTTAGTCAATTTAGAACATTATTCTTTGTTTACACGAATCACATTATTTCCCGTCCTTCTCTCCCCCCATACTACCTGCAGTCGACCTGCAATTTCACTGGGTATTACATGTGTCTTTGATCAGAACCTATTCCCATGTTGTTGGTGTTTGCATTAGGATGTTCATTTAGAGTCTACATCCCCAGCCATATCCCCTCAACCAATCTATTGAAGCACTGGTTTTTCTTCTATGTTTCTACTCCCACAGTTTTTCCTCTGAATTTGGATAATGGTTTTTCTCATAGATTCCTCCAAGTTTTTAGGGATCACTGCATTGCCACTAATGGAGAAGTCCAGTACATTCAAATGTACCACAGTGTATCACTCTCTGTGTACAATGTTCTCATGGTTCTACTCCTTTCACTCTGCATCACTTCCTGGAGGATTTTCAAGTTCCCATGGAATTCCTCCACATTATTATTCCTTTGCGCACAATAGTATTCCATCACCAACAGATACCACACAATTTGTTCAGCCATTCCCCAAATGAAGGGCATCCCCTCATTTTCCAATGTTTTTGCCACCACAAAGAACACAGCTATGAATATTTTTGTACATGTCTTTTTCCTTATTATCTCTGAGGTACAAACCCAGCAGTGCTATGGCAGACAGTCTTTTAGAGCCCTATGGGTATAGTTCCAAATTGCCTTCCAGAATGGTTGGATCAATTCACAACTCCACCAGCAATGTATTAATGTCCTGACTTTGCCACATCCCCTCCAGCATTCATTATTTTCCATTGTTGTAATGTTAGCCAATCTTCTAGGTGTGAGGTGATACCTCAGAGTTGTTGTGATTTGCATTTCTATGATTATAAGAGATTTAGAACACTTTTTTATGTGCTTATAAATAGTTTTGATTCCAATAACTGAAAACTGCCTATTCATGTCCCTTACCCATTTATCAATTGGAGAATGGCTTGGTTTTTTTGTACAATTGGTTTAGTTCTTTATAAATTTCAATAATTAGACCTTTGTCAGAGGTTTTGTTATGAAGATTGTTTTCCAATTTGTTGCTTCCCTTCTAATTTTGATTGCATTAGTTTTGTTTGTACAAAAGCTTTTTAATTTGATGTAATCAAAATTATTGATTTTAAATTTTGTGATTTTTTTTCTATCAATTACTTGGCTTTGAAGTCTTTCCTTTCCCAAACATCTGACATGTATACTATTCTATGTTCACCTAATTTGCTTATAGTTTCCATCTTTATATTCAAGTCATTCACCCATTCTGAGTTTATCTTGGTGTAGAGTGTGAGATGTTGATCCAAACCTATGTACTACAATACTGTCTTCCAATTTTCCCAGCAATTTTTGTCAAATAGTGGGTTTTGGTCCCCAAAGCTGGGATCTTCGGGCTTATCATAGACTGTCATACTGAGGTCACTTTCCCCAAGTCTGTTCCACTGATCCTGCTTTCTGTATCTTACCGAGTACCAAATTGTTTTGATGACCACTGCTATATAGTATAGTTTGAGATCTGGGACTGGAAGTCCTCCTCCCTTTGCACTTTTCTTTCATGATTTCCCTGCATATCCTTGATCGTTTGTCCTTCAAAATGAACATTGTTATGGGTTTTTTGTTCTAATTCAGTAAAAAAAAGTTTTTTGGTAGTTCAATGGATATGGCACTAAATGAGTAAATTAATTTGGGCAGGATTGGCATTTTTATTATGTTAGCTCATCATACCCATGAGCAGTTGGTGTTTTTCCAATTGGTTAGATCTAGTTTTAATTGTGTGAAGAGTGTTTTGTAGTTGTGTTCATATAGTTCCAGTGTTTGTCTTTGCAAATAGATTCCTAATATCTTATATTGTCTAAGGTGGTTTTAAATAGAATTTCTCTTTCTAATTCTTGTTGATGAGATGTGTTGGAGATATATAGAAATGCTGATGACTTATGTGGGTTTATTTTGCATCCTGCAACTCTGCTAAAGTTCTTGATTATTTCAACTAGCTTTTTGGTTGATTCTCTGGGGTTCGTTAAGTAGACTATCATATGATCTGCAAGGAGTGATATCTTGGTCTCCTCATTGCCTATTTTAATAACTTGAATTTCTTTTTCTTCTCTAATTGCTACAGCTGGTGTTTCTAGTACAATGTTAAATAATAGAGTTGATAATGGGCATCCTTGTTTCACTCCGGATCTTATTGGGAAGGCTTCTAGTTTGTCACCATTGCAGAAGATGTTGGTTGATGATTTTAGATATATACTGTTTATTATTTGTAGGAAAGACCCTTTATTCTTATGCTTTTGAGTGTTTTCAATAGGAATGAGTGTTGTATTATGTCAAAGGCTTTTTCTGCTTCTATCAAAAGAATCATGTGATTTTTGTTGGTTTGCTTGTTAATATGCTCAATTATATGGATGGTTTTCCTAATATTGAACCATCCTTGCATTCCTGGTATGAATAATGCCTGGTCATAATGATTAACCCTTATGATTACTTGTTGGAGTCTTTTTGATAGTATTCTATTTAAGATTTTTACATCTATATTCATTAAGGAAATCAGTCTATAGTTATCTTTTTCTGTTTTTGATCCCCCTGGCTTTGGAACCAGTACCATATTTGTATCGTAAAGGAATTTGATAGAAATCCTTCATTGATTATTCTGTCAAATAGTTTGTATAATATTAGGATTAGTTGTTCTTTGGATATTGGATAAAATTCATTTGTGAATCCAATCAGACCTGGGAATTTTTTTCTTAGGGAGTTCTTTAATGGCTTTTTGTATTTGTTTTTCTGATATGTGGTTTTTTGGTAGTCTATTTCTTGCTCTGTTATTCTAGGCATTTTATATTTTTATAAATATTTATTTATAAATAAAAGTATTTATAAATACTCATCCATATGACCTATATTGCCATATTTATTGCCACATAATTGGGCATAGTAATTTTTAATGATTGCCTTAATTTCCTCTTCATTAGAGGTGAGGTCTCCCTTTTCATCTTGGATACTATTGATTTTGTTCATTTCTTTCCTTTTTTAAATTAGATTGACCAGTACTTTGTGTATTTTATTTGTTTTTTCAAAGTACCAGCTTCTAGTCTTATTAATTAAATCAATAGTTCTTTGACTTTCAGTTATATTAATTGCTTCTTTGATTTTTAGGATCTCTAATTTAGTCTTCATTTCAGGACTTTTAATTTGTTCACTTTCTAGATTTTTTTAAAATTTTTATGCCCAATTCATTGACCTCTGCCCTCTTTAATTTGTTAATCTATGAACTCAAGGATATGAATTTCCCCCTCAGTACTGCTTTGGCTGAATCCCATATATTTTGAAAGGATGTCTCACCATTGTCATTTTCTTCAATGAAGTTATTCATTGTTTCTATAATTTGTCCTTTAACTTATTTTGCTGAATTGCATTGTTTAATTCCTAATTAATTTTTGATTTGCCTATCCATGCACACTTACTAATTATTATTTTCATTGCATTGTGATCTGAGAAGGTTGAATTTATTATTTCTGCTCTTTTGCACTTGTTTGCAAGGTTTTTATGCCCTAATACATGGTCAGTCTTTGTGAATGTACCATCTGCTGCTGAAAAGAATGTGTATTCCATTTTGTACCTATTTATTTTTCTCCACATATCTACTAACTCTAATTTTTCTAAGATTTCATTCACTTTTACCTCTTTCTTATTTATTTTTTGATTTGATTTATCTAGTTCAGATAGAGGAAGGTTCAGGTGTCCCACTAGTATAGTTTTCCTATCTATTTCATCCTTGAGCTCCACTAGTTACTCCTTTAGAAATTTGGATGCTATGCCATTTATTGCGTACATGTTGATTACTGACATTTCCTCATTGTCTATACTGCCTTTTATCAGGATGTAATAACCTTCCCTATTTCTTTTAAATAGATTTATTTTTACTTTGGCTTTGCCAGATATCATGATTGTGACTCTTGCCTTCTTTTTATCTGTTGATGCCCAATAGATTTGGCTCCATTCTCTTATTTTTACCCTATGAGTATCTACCTTCCTCATATGTGTTTCTTGTGATGTAAAAATGGAGACTTGAGTTCAGGACTTAAATCCCCAGAAGTTCTTGCTCCACTTCCCCAGAATGCTTTGTAATATCACTGAATTCTCACCTGGGCCGAGATCGAGATGGGGTATTTAACCTGATTGGAAAGGCTACTGGGCCTCTCTTTTCTTTCCTGTTTCTGCTCACAAGCAGACGGGTCTTTCATGATGTAGGTGAGACTGCGTCTAGGCCTCTCTGGGCCTAGTCACATGCTTTCTTATTCTGTAATTTTCTTTAATCCTTAACCTTTAATAAACCTCTAAAAATATAATACTCCTTGCAGAGAGAAACTAATTTCTACTTTGCCTCAGTTTCCCCCAAATTTTAACTCTTACAGTTATGGCGACCACTAGATTAGATGAGAACTTCTCAAATTTTTTAGCCTCGAATTTATTTTAAGCCACCTTTCTCTGGTCAAGGTTTTTTTTTTTTTTATCCTCACAAAGCTGCTGCTTGTTCCAGCCATTAGATAGCTCACCCCACCTGGCTCGGCCTCTTTTCCGTGCCTGCCTGCAGCCATCTGCTCCAGACCGGTTTGCTGTTTGACCCAGATTGCAGCTCACCTGCCCACTCAGGCTGCCTGCTCTGGCTCCTGGCCCTGCTGCTTGTCTACATTCATATCCTGGCACTGGCTACCCCAGTGTTCTCTCTCACTCACCTGGCCCACCTGATTCAACCTAGATTGCAATCACCTGGTGATGTGCCTGCCCAAGAAACTCTAGCCTTGGAACAGATCCACTCATCACTCAAGACTCATTTCTACCAGCTGGTATCAAATGGGGGTATTGGCTCCACCTGGGTGGATTGGAGCATAGGAGGAAGAGAGACAAGAAGGAAAGAAGAAAGGTTTTTTCAAGCAGGGACTTAAGCATGGATATTTTACAAGGATATCTTTTAATTGCATTGATCCTTTTATTGACTTCACCTGCATGTCAGGAAAAATATTCAGCTCTGTACAACCTTTTAGCTAACTTTGGGGAGGCAGCTGGATGTCTCAGTGGACTGAGAGCCAGGCCCAGAGATGGGAGGTCTCTGGTTGAAATCTGGCCTGAGACACATCATGGCCATGTGGCCCTGAGCAGATCTCTTGGACCTCATTGCTTACCCCTTATCAATTTGCCTTCGAACAATAGACATTTAAAAGGATAATAACCCAAGGAACTTTAAAGACTGGAGGTTATAGAATTTTAAGGCATTTCAGACTCAAATGGTTTATACAAATCTCTGTATTCTATTGCATTTCACTGTTTGCTTTGTTTAATGTTTAACTTTGTGATTTTAAATTCATATATTACTGAAGTCAATATTATTCTGTTATACTGTTCATTTTCATGTACTGGGTTTTAACTACTGTTAAATTCTGTTGCTTTTCCCCTATAACCATATTGAGATCATTGTAATTAAGCCCATATATGAAAAAACAGACTTTCTGGTTTTGCCTTTGTAAATTATCACATAGAGGATAGATGGACTTCACCAGAACTGGTTACAATTGTATAACAACCTTTGGAAAATTTAATGTGCTAAATATCTCAAATTGATTTTAAGGGTTTTTAAAACATGTTTCTAAAAATTTTTCTTAACCATCTCTGGTCATTTTTGCCTGCCCCTACCACAAGGTAAGGCCCATTCTAGTACCTGAAGTGAAATACATTTTATAACCCCCAGCCTTCCTGCATTTCTAAATATGTCAATGGAAGTCGGGGCAGTTAATCTCAGGGCATTTGTACCCCTAAAAAGCCTCCAAAAAAAGGAGCACCTCTCATTTATACTCTTCAGCTTACTACTTTACTTCCACCAGAATGATATTTTTTTCATGATGTTCTAAACCCAAAATGAGTTTTACTTTGTTTAAAAATATGTTTATTCACCAAGGTTGAAATATTCGCTACGTTTGTAAAAATTATGACAAATATCCATCAATTCATAGGTTCCTTTTTTTTTTAAAACCCTTACCTTCCATCTTGGAGTCAATACTGTGTATTGGCTCCAAGGCAGAAGAGTGGTAAGGGTTAGGCAATGGGGGTCAAGTGACTTGCCCAGGGTCACACAGCTAGGAAGTGGCTGAGGCCAGATTTGAACCTAGAACCTCCCGTCTCTAGGTCTGGCTCTCAATCCACTGAGCTACCCAGCTGCCCCCAATTCATCGATTTTTAAAAAAATGCCATACAGCAACTTATGTGAAATATGATAGTGTGTTTGTTTGCTATTATAATTAATTGGGCTATTGAGAATTTTGGGGATATTGATATCTACATATTTGTAATACTGTTCTTTAAAAACAAAAAATGTTACCTTGTTCAATTCATTTGCTCATACTTACAGTGGATCATGGCCAGATATGAAGAGGAAATGGATATCATTTTAGGTGAGAAAGCCTTGTATTCTATATTTTCTTAGCTGACACAGTGTGTCAGTGATTATGTTATATTTTTGAATTTTTTAAAGACTTTGATTATTATGTTTTCTTGCATGTGCAATATACTATTTCATTATTTTTTTATTTTTTCTCTCCTTTTTTTATATTTGAAGCACATGTCACCAGCACTAAGATTTTCTTTAACTTTTTTATTTTTTCAGTACTACACGTTTAAAATACATTTGTCATTGCATGCCCCAAAAGCTAGAGACTATAAAAATGATGCCACTAATTATTTTAAAAAATTATGGCACTTTACTTAATGATTCTGTTTGATTTCAGGACAAGATATACACAAATGAGCCATTGCACAGTGCCAAAGCAGCACAAAGATAAACTGCATAGTGCCAATCGAGCACAAGGTCAAAGAGACCAACCAATCCTGGTGGGATTGATGTAATTTTGAGCCTAGACAAAGAGGACTTGAATGTGTTTGGGGTTCAAGGTTGAGGCTTTTTAACATGTGTTAAAGGCAGGTCTTCCTTGTTTCAGATTCTACCAAGTATCTCAAACTTGTCTCTTACTTGGCTCCTATTATCTGGTCCCTTTTATGCCTTTCATAGTGTGGTACCATTCTGTAGTCCTGGCTACTGACTGGTAAAATGCATCATTGCTTAGATCATGTAATTGGGCCCTCATTCAAGGACATGTTATAGATTTAATTTTCCTTTACTTAGAATTTTTACACATAAGACTTTGATAGTCTATATTTTCATCCAGTATTTTCTTTTCTTTTGGAATTTTCTAATATCTTTTTAATTTCTCTTGCCAATTGTTTCATATACCTCATACCTCAGCCATGCATCCCTAAGTGATCCTGTATTTTTCATTCACTCTCTTAATGGGGGAATGTAAAAAAATATCATTATTTAAATTGCAAAGTTTAAATTCCTTTTGAGAAGAATTTTAGGTAAAGAAAGATGATACTTCCCTGAATCCAGAAACTGAAATGTTGGAGAAGACACCATGAAGAAGCCTCCAGATCACAAGCTGCACAAGAAGATCAAAAATGAACTTTGGGTGTAGTTGATTGAACATTTTTTGTATGTATACTTTTATGCCAAAGGGGACTGCCCCCTAACTGGCAAGGGGACTGCCCCCTAACTGGCTTTCGTCAATTCGTCCAGCATTTATTGGTTTGTTTGTTTGTTTTTTTCTCTTATCCTCAAATTATTGCCATCTTAAAATTGATTATGTTTTTATGATCCTTTGGGGAAGTCCTTCTTCCCAGAGGATCAAGTAGGGGGATGTAAAAATGGAGACTTGAAACCAGGACTTAAATCCCCAGAAGTCCTTGCTCCACTTCCCCAGAATGCTTTGTAATATCACTGAATTCTCACCTGGGCCGAGATCGAGATGGGGTATTTAACCTGATTGGAAAGGCTTCTGGGCCTCTCTTTTCTTTCCTGTTTCTGCTTGCAAGCAGACGGGTCTTTCATGATGTAGGTGAGACTGCGTCTAGGCCTCTCTGGGCCTAGTCACATGCTTTCTTATTCTGTAATTTTCTTTAATCCTTAAGCTTTAATAAACCTCTAAAAATATAATACTCCTTGCAGAGAGAAACTAATTTCTACCTTGCCTCAGTTTCCCCCAAATTTTAACTCTTACAATAGATAGAATATGGTAGGGATTTGGATTCTAATCCACTCTGCTATTGGCTTACATTTTATGGATGAATTAATTCCATTCACATTCAGTTATGCTTACCAGCTGTGTATCTTCCAGCATTTTGATTACTCCTACTCTTGCCTTTTCTTCTTTCACTATTTCCTTCTACACCAATGTTTTGTTTTTAATCAGTCCCCGTAATCCCCACCCTTATTTTTCTTCCCTTTCTACCTTCCCCCTTCTTATTCCCCCCTTATTTTCTTCACAGGCTTTTTAAACTACCCCTACCCTCTCCCTCCCTTGTACTGCTTCCCTCCCCACCAGTATGTTTGTTACCCTTCTACTTCCCTATAGGGTGCAAATCAATTCTCTGCCCCAATGGATTGGATTGTTCTTCCCTTTTTGAGTCAATTTCAATGCTCTTAATTGTTGAATATTTCCTATCTCCAACCTCTTTACCATTCTGGTGTGTTGATGTTCTCCCCCCTCCCACCATTAGCTTTTTTGTGACATATAAATGCATACCCTTTGGTTTCTTTTCCCATTTCTTTTAGTATTAACCTCTTTTTTTTAACTTAGTATACACACACACACATACATATATATATATATATATATATATATATATATATATATATATAAACATATTTATGTCTTGGTGTTTCATCCTATACAGTTTGTCAGTGTTCCCTCTAAGTGTAATTCTTCTAGCTGCCCAGGTTATAATAACAATTTTTAAGAGTTACCAATGTCCTCTTTTCTTATCATATCATTTAACAAATTGGATCTCTTAAAAAAAGTTTTGTTTTGTTTTGTTTTTATTTTGTTTTTATTTTTTCCCTCTTTTTACATTACCTTTTGATGATTCTCTTGAGTTCTGTGCTTGGGCATCACATTTTCTGTTTGGGTCTGGTCTTTTCTTTTCAAATGCTTAGCATTCTTCTATTTTGTTAAATGTTAAATGTTAAATGATAATACTTTCCCCAATAAGAATATGGTCAGTTTTCCTGGGTAGTTTACTCTTGGGTTGTAGACCTAGTTCTCTTGCTTTCTAGAATATTATATTCCATGCCTTTTGGTCCTTCAGTGTAGATGCAGCCATATCCTGTGTTATCCCCACTATGGTTCCATGGTATCTGAATGACTTCTTCTTAGCAGTTTGTAATACTTTTTCCTTGGTTTGATAGTTTTTGAATTTGGCTATAACATTCCTGGGTGTTGTCAGTTAGGGATTAAGTACAGGAGGTGATTTGTGAATACTTTCAACCTCCACTTTTCCTTCTTGTTCAAGAATATTGTGGCAGTTTTCTTGGATAATTTCCTGTAGTATTATGTCCAGGCTTTTTCTTTTGTCATGGTCTTCTGGTAGCCCAAAGATTCTTAAATTGTCTCTCCTGCAATGATTTTATGAATCTTCTGTTTTTTGAATGAGATGCTTCATATTTTCCTCAATTTTTTCATTCTTTTGATTTTGTTTTATAGTGTCCTGCTTCCTTGTGAAGTCACTAGCTTCTAATTGTTGTATTCTTGTTCTTAAAGACTGGATTTCATCCCTGATTTTTTGGTCATTCTTCTACTGGTCTGATTTTCTTTGTAGGTCATCTTTCTTCTTCTTTGCCTCCTCTCTCATCTCCTTTGCTTCATTTTGATGCTGATTAATTTTGGCTTTCAAGACACTGTTTTCTGTTTCCAGATGACTTATATTGTTTTAAAGTTGTCTTCAGTCTCTCTTAATTGTGTTTTGAATTGTATTTTGAGTTCTTCCAGAACCTGTATCCAATTGCTGAGTTTTCTGTTTTTTTATTTTTTATTTATTTTTTTTTGGCTTGGAGTTCCCTCATCCTTCTCTGTTCTGTTTGCTCTTTGTTTATTGTCTGTATAGAAGCTGGTGATTATAATTTCTTTTTTCTTCTTCTGTTGTTTGCTCATATTTAACTCTTCTTTACTCCCTGCTGTTACCTGAGCTCTTGCTCCTCTCAATATTTTTGTGGTTTTGGGCTTTTCTTTCTGCCTTCATTCTTGGAGTTTTGTCAGTAAATCTCTAGGTTTAGTCCATGGGGGAGGGGTGTTGCATCTTGAGCTTCTCTGCCCTCCAGAATTTTTTATGGAATTAAGTCCAGAAGTCTGTGGGGTGCATGGGTTTGGGAACTTGAGCTTCCCTGTCCTCTGGAGTATTTGATGGAATTAAGTCTGGCTGGGTTCCTGGATGTAACCTGGGGCCAAAACATCGGGAAGTGGGGGCAATATGGAGTGTCTCCACTACTGCAAATATGCCTCCTGTTCTGTGCTCTGCATTTCTCCTCTAACTGCTTCCCCACTGCCTGTGTTGGACATTCTGAGCCTGGCACAGCTTTGCCTCCAAGATACTCCATCCAGACCAGTGCCTTTGCCTGCCCAGAGGTTCCAGCTGCAGCTGGTGTCTTAGCACTCTAGGTGGGGGAGGGGTCCCAGGACCTTCCTTCTTCCTTATCCTTAAGCCAGAATGTTCTTGAATTCTGGTAAAATCCCTAAACTTTAAATAATGACAATAAAGTAGTCAACAACCAGCTCATAAAAAGTGCATTGCAGATAGCCTTATATTACCTATTTGTGTCAGGGATTGTGACGTTTTTGTCCTAGCATAAATCCCATGTGATCTATCCTTTTGAATTATTAAACAAGCAACATAGCCTTAAAAAAAAGATAATAGTAACAACAAAAAAGACAAAGGAAGTATATTAAATGACTTTGTTTATCTTGAAAATATATAGCTCCTTGTAGTCTTTATCTCTAGTCAGTGAGGTAATGGAGCAGCTAAGATCAGCATGTAATAACTAAATATTAAATCACTGGTTTGAGCATTTGCATCTCAGATATTATCAAACACTATAAAACAAGTCTTAAGTATTGTTGATTGTCCATATTTAATACAATAAAAGAAAAAACTTAATAATATAGATTAAACTTAAAAGTTTTATCATGAATAATTTTTTACAGAGTGAGTTATAAAACATTTATCAGCACATAGCTGTTATAGGGCTTTAGGTCTGAGTAATATATTTTAGGTAAGATATTGATCACCTAGAGTATAATATTTATGTAACTAGGAAATAGAACAGACTGAGCATCATACCAAATAAGTGTAGCAACTAGCCTAGAGAAGAAAGGACTTGGGGAGGGTGAGAATAGGGAAAAATTCTTGAAAGATATTAGTATAGAAGGATCAAAATTAGGTGCAGGAAGTGAACTCAGAGACTTTTACTTTGTAATTGAAGAAACAGATCCTTAAGTGATTTTCACAAGATTACACTGATAGTGGCAGACATGGATTTGGAGACATACTCTGACTTTAGATCCAATAACTCTTTCTACTATGATAGTTTTTTTCTAAGTATTTGAGTGAGAGGCTTTCATAGGAAATAGGAAATTTTACTTGTCTTCTCCTCAATAGATAAAAGATAAAACTTTCCCAGAAACATAGGTTTGATGTAAGAAAAAAATTCCTTAACAATTAGAGGTATTCAAAATTGGAATAAATAGTCTTGTGAGATAATTAGTTTTCTATCATTGTGTTATTTAAACTAACATAGAGTGACTGCTTTGGGGAAATGTAGAAAAGATTACTCTTTACTTGTAGGTTCGATTAGATAACCTCTGAGTTCCCTTTGAATTTCAGATTATGTAATTCTGAGATATATTTTGAGAATTGGTACAGTCAAGTCTTCCAGTTAAATATTTGTGTCTCTTGACAAACATGAGATATTTATTCTCTGCTAATTTCTCACCATTTTACTGAGTCATAATATAATAACTAACCTAAGGATGAAACACCAGGTCCCATTAGGTGATATGCACCTTGAGGTAAATGAGATTACATTATATAATATTATTCACAACTTCACCACCATTTTCAAGTACCTAACCTAATTTCTTGAATTTCAGGTGAATGAATAAATGCCTCAGATTAAATAAAAATATCTGGTCTTTCTCTATGTTAAGATTTTTTAGAACACTTTGCCAAAACCACTTTGTTCTTAACCAAACTGTTGGGATTTTCTTTAGACATTTTTGTGTCAAAGATCAAGTATTGAATAAAAAAGACAAATCATTATGCATTCATCAGATGATTAAGTAGAGAAATATGCTGAATTTTCACCACCTGAAATAGGAGTGCGCAGATTTAAGAGTATGAAAAGAAGAACAAGACCAAGACCAAGAAGAACAAGAATGAGGAGGAGGAGAAGGAGAGGAGGAAGAGAAGAGGGAAGAGAAAGAGAAGGAGGAGGAGGGAGAGAAGGAGGAGATGCAGAATTAAAGTATATGACAGACAATAAGAATTTGTATTTTGTATTTTAAAAGCTTTTTTTCTGACTATGAACAATTACTCCACAACTTTCTATATATTGATCATCATCTAAGTCATGCATTCAGTAGATCCATGATCTCTTTGATTAGGGTGCTCCTTCTAACTGTGGAGATGGGGATCGATTCATACCATTTCACCTCAAAAATTCTAAGTCCTTGTCATTCACAAATTCACCTTGGACCCAATAAACTGGAGTAAGGATTTCATCTGATTCCTTTAATAGGCAAAGCTATCAGGGTTTGTTGTGATAGATGAATAATCTATAGAGGGCCATGTGAGGAGGAGAATTTTCTAGAAAATACATAATTATGCCTTAATTGATCCCCAAAAACTTTATGTGATTAACTGTTCTCTTTCAATTTAATAAACAGAGGTAGAAAAGGCTAGGAATATTAACATGATTAGATATCCTATCACAAAAAAAAAAACAAAACAAAAAACCCAACATTATTCCTATGTCAAAATACCATGTTAAAGGTGGTGTGAATTTTAAAAGTCTCCATCTTGGTCTAGCACCCCAAAATTGTGCACACCCACACTACACGGGCATGTGCTAGTCAATGACAAATCATAAATAACTAACTGCCCACCTGGGCTGTACTAAGCCAAGCTAGAGCTAACATTGGCACTTGTGAGGCACAGGAAGTGAGGTAGGGAACAGCCTCTGGAATTCGCGGACTTCTGGTAGAGAGGGCTAGAGACGAGTTGGTGTTAGAAGCCTGAACAGAGAGGAGGCCGGCAGACAGCTTCCCTTCAGATCGGTCACGTGAGTCAAGGACTGATTCCTTCCACCTTGGCCTTTGGGCCTAAACTCCCTCTGCCTTGGTCAGAGGTTGAGTAACTCCCTTTCCCTTTTCTCCTCTCTTCTTCTCTCCCTCTCCTTTTCCCTACTCCCATTGTGATTAAACCTCCATAAATTCCATTCTGACTTGAGTGTTTCATTTTAGGAATTTCATAAGTAAATTCCTTGGCGGCCATTGTTCAATATTATAATAATCTTGAAAAGGTGAAAATTTTCACCACAACAGTGGCAAATATATAAGAATAGAATAGAACCAAACAGAACAGAATAGAAGCATTGCACAATATGAAAGCATAGCAAAGCATAGTCATATTTTGTTTAGGGTCTCAGTAAAAATTGGGAAAAGAAGTAAATCTCTCCTCTAAGACTGAATGATTTATGCAGATAAGTCACAAAAAGAGTATGAGAGAAAGAGAGAGAGAGAGGAGAGAAGAGAGAAGTGAAAAGAGAAGAGAGAAGGAGAAGAAGAAGAATCAGAAGAAGAATCAGAAGAAGAAAATTAAGATTTAAAATATACTTCTATGTCTAACTAGTCCCTAGTGAGCAAAGGCATTATATATGTACTTTCTGCTGTCATCAATTTGCCCTAAATCAGATACAAAGGTAGCAATTCAATTTCAAATTTTTCCTCACATTGGACAGGAAGGTTGACTATTTAATTGGGGAACAGATAACTTGCATGCCCTAAATGAACTCAAAATCAGTTTTATTTTAACCATTATAGAATTCTGTATTTCATGCAGTCTTAAATGAAAATAACTTAGCTGAATGCCTGAGAAACTCAATTGAACTTTTAATCCTCCTAGGAAAAACAAGCTATATTAGCATGAATGACACCAATTGAGAGCCTGTTCTTTGCTTATTACCTGATAGATTTGAAAATTTCCTAATGTCAATTCTGATAAAATGACAACCAAAATTTCACCTTTAGAAGCATCTACATTATAATAAAACTATAGTTTACCTAGGCACATTAGCAGACTCATAGAATTACAAAATGTTGGAATTAGGAATTTTAAATATCATTTGATCAAATCTCCTCATTTTAAAGAGGTAGAAAGTAAAACCAAGAGACAAGAAAAAATGTGACAGATCATGCAGTAAATAGAAGAAGCAGGTCTAGAACTCAAGTCTCTTGATTCCTACTTCAGTAGTCAGTTTATCATATCTTTCAATCTCCACTTCTCACAAAGTCATATCAAGCAAATTAGCTCTTAAACATGACTTTCTTGTTACATGTTCTTATATTATTACTTATGATTTAGGACAATTTAATTAAATTCAGAAGCAACCTTCAGGGTCAATGGGCTCAACAACCTTATTTAACAGTTTTATAACAATTAAAATCCAGAGAAGTCTAAAAAATTATCCAAGGTCAAATATACTAAATGATAGAAATAGAGGTATTTACTCTATTTTCAGTACTTTTCTCACAGAACTACATGCCAAGCATGGGCATACCAGTACTAATAATACTAGACTTTGTTAACATTTCCATTGGGATATAATTTAACAGAATTCTGAAAATTGATATCATATATTTTTTTCACAAAAGTAAAACATTATGTGGCAGTGATTAAGAATATTCAGGAAAGGATTATACCTGTAGTCTGTTTTTCTGATCATCTGATGGACAGATAATATGATTTTCCTAAACTTTCTGAGAGACACTTTTTTTGTATTGCATATGCACACAAGAAGATTTACTTCTATCATGTGAATATTTGGAGGATTATTTAATAAAAGAGCACATGAATAAAATACATTGTTTTACTATGGGCTAAATACTGAGATAAACAGTGAAGATACACATTGAAACATTTACTCCCCCCCCATATTTTTTCTTCTCTTTCTTCTGATTCTCACGTTCTTAAGGATAAAAATTATGAAGATATAAATAGAAATCATTGGGATGAGGAGGGAAGTGGGGTTCCTAAAGAGATGGATATGGATGCAGTGGGAACTCACTGAAAATGTTATATAATAGAAATAATTTCCTAAAGAAGGAAGTAATAACTTAAAGAAGATGGGAACAAAAATACACACAATCGAATAAAATTTTGTGAGTAGTCTTAAATAAAATGAAATGCTGAAGACAGTGATATTTATGGGGAAAAGGAAGGGGCAAAAAGAGGGTAACCTAAAGAATATGATTAGTGCATTAGCTAGATGGAATGATGACAAAAATGAAATACTCAACCTTTAATTTGTTTCTGCTTTTTCTATCAAGGAAAATGAGCTTTGCATTGAGGAAGAAAGAACACAATTGGTGAGCATGCAATTAAAGTGCTACATGATTGTAGAGTCAATAAAGCAAGTTTGTTACTCTCAAATAGTACAAATCCATGGATTCAGTTTCACTATATTTTATTCTACTAAAAGAATGAGCAAATGTGATTACTGAGCATCTTTTGCTGATATTTGAAAGATCTTAGAAAATTGAAAAAGTGATACAAGAATGGAAGCCAAATGCTACAATTTTCAAATCAGGAAAGAGATTCAAATCTATAAACCATAGCACAGTGAGTATTACATTTGTCTCAGGAAAAAAAAAATACATCAAAGCAAACCATTAAAGGGTACATTTGTAAGAATGCAATCACTAAAACCAACATAATTTTAGAAAGCACAGGCCATTCCAGATTGTTTTCTCTGTTTCTTTCTCCTTCTTTTTTCCTTCTTTCTTTCTTTCATTCGTTCATTCATTCGTTCATTCATTTGTTCCTTCCTTCCTTCCTTCCTTCCTTCCTTCCTTCCTTCCTTCCTTCCTTCCTTCCTTCCTTTCTTCCTTTCTTCCTTCCTTCCTTCCTTCTTTCCTTCCTTCCTTCCTGAAGAAAGAAATGGCAAACCAGTCCAATATTTTTGCCAAGAAAACCCAAATTGGATTTCCGGGTAAGCATGGAGGTGGTCTAGATGCAAAATACTTCCTCTCCCCAGCACACACTGATGAAGACCACCTCAAAAGATCTTAAAAATCATTTTCAGAAGAACAGTAGGGTGCAGCATTGAAGGTACATGGGATTGGGGCATTTCCAAACTATAAGAGGGTGAAAAAGCTTCCACCCAAATGTGAGCCAATCCACCCTCCCCCACTCCATCTACAGAGCCAGAGCCAGAGCCAGCGCAGGGAAGAACCAGTGAGTGAGAAAGGGGCACCTCTAGGTCCTTGGGAGCTGACTAGAACCGTCGGGGACCTACCCTTGAAAGAAGCTAGACTGGAAACCCAGGCAGGCAGGGGAATGCAGAAGATGGATGCTCCTGAGAAAGTAGAACAGAAAAGAGCTTCAGAAGACTGTGGAGATTGGAGAGATTGCCTCAGGCAAAACCCTTGCTCCTTAACTCCATACACAGAAAACCTGCCCAGATCACTCATATTTCTGACTAAAAATGGAAGGAAAAACATACATGGAAATGGATAACTGCGCACAGGAGCATCAAAATCCTTCCAAACACACACACACACACACACACACACACACACACACACACACACACACACACACACACAAATACTGGATGAAATTCAAATAAAAGCAAAACCTAAAAAAAGTGAAAATTGTCCACACGCCCTGGAATAATTTCAATTGGAACTTATCAAAAAGATGGAAGCCTTCTGACAAAAGAAATGAGAAATGATTAAAAGAAAATGATGAAATCATAGAGGAATACCAAAAGGTTAAAGCAAGAAACCAGGTCTTAAGGACCAGAATTGAGCAACTGGAAACCTATTATCTTGCAAAACAGCAAGAATTAATAAAGCAAAGTCAAAAATTTAAGGAATTAGAAGAAAACATAAACTATCTCACTGACAAGGTGACAGATCAGGAAAACAGAGGAAGGAGAGAAAATTTGAGAATCATTGGTCTACCTGAAAAGTGAGAAATAAACAGAAGTATTGACATCACATTACAAGAGATCATGCAAGAAAATTGTCCTGATGTTCTTGAATAAGGGGGAAAATAGACATTGAAAGAGTCCATAGAACACCCTCTACACTAAATCTCCAAAAAACAACTCCCAGAAATGTAATTGCCAAATTCCAGAGCTTCCAAGCTAAGAGAAAATTCTACAAGAAGCCAAAATAGAGGAAATGCAGATACCAAGGAGCACCAATCAGGATCACACAAGACCTGACAGCTTCCACACTAAAGGACTGCAAGGCCTGGAACATGATATTCAGAAAGGCAAGAGAACTTGGTCTTCAACCAATAATCACCTATCCATCAAAACAGACTATATACTTCCAGGGAAAGTATGGGCATTCAACAAAATAGAAGATTTACAAGTATTTGTAAAGAAAAGACCAGAACTAAGTGGAAAGTTTGATATCCAAACACAAAGATCAAGAGAAATAGGAAAAGGGAAATATGAAAGAGAGGGAAAAGGAGAAAAATGTTTTTTTATTCAAACTCTCTTCTTTAAGCTCTACAATTAGATCAAATTATATATACTAATATATGGGGAAAATGTTATTTATAAATATCAAAAATGTTTTCATTATTATAGTAAATAGAAAAATCATTCATAGGAAAAGATTGGGGCATTAAAGGCTATAAAATGATACTTTAAAAAAGAAAAAAGAAAAAGGGTTGTGGGAATCGATGATGGTACCAAGAGAAACTTGAAAAAATAAAATAAATAGGATAATCTTTTTCACACAAAGACACACATGGGAAGGGAAGGAGAGGAATACTCTTAGAAGAGGGAGAGGAAGAGAGTGCTAATAGATAATACTCAAACATTACTCTCAGTGAAATCAATTCTGAGAGGGAAGAGCATTTAGATCCATTGGGATCTTGAAGCCTATCTTATCCTACAGGGTAAGTAAGAAGGGAAAACTAAGGCGGCTGTAGCAGGGAGGGAGTACAAAAAAGGGAGGGAAGAAGAGGGGGGAGGGAACCTAACAGAACCTAAAAAAACAAGAAGGGAATAAAAAGGGAGGGGTCAGAAAGGGAAGCATATAAATGGAGGGGAATAGGGGGATTGACTAAAAGTAAACCACTAGGTTGAAAGGATATAGCAAAAGAAGAAAGGACAGAACTAGGAGAAGATATCAAAATGCTAGGGAATTCAAAAGTGATAATCATAACTTTGAATGTGAATGGGATAAACTCACCCATAAAATGTAGACAAATAGGAGAGTGGATTAGAATCCAGAATCCTACCATATGTTGTTTACAAGAAAGTCCCATGAGGTGAGTAGATACTCACAAGGTCAGAATTAAAGTTTGGATTAAGACCTATTGGGCCTCAACTGATAGAAAGAAGGCAGGTGTTACAATCATGATATCTGACAAAACCAAAATAAAAATTTACCAGATTAAAATAATAGGGATGTAAATACATCCTGATAAAAGGGAGTACAGATAATGAGGAAATGTTACTAATCAGCATGTATGCACCAGATGGTATAGCACCCAAATTTCTAATAGAGAAACTAGTAGAATTGAAGGAGGAAATAGGTAGTAAAACTATACTAGTGGGAGACCTAAACTTACCACTATCAAATTTAGATAAATCAAATTAAAAAATAAATAAGAAAGAGGTAAAAGAAGTGAATGACGTCTTAGAAAAATTAGAGTTAGTAGATATATGGAGAAAAATAAATAGGGGAAAAAAAGTAATACACGTTCTTCTCAATACCACATGGCACATTCACAAAGATTGACCATATACTAGGCCATAAAGATGGCCTAGTGGAATACAACTACAGAAAAGCAGAAATAATAAATGCAACCTTCTCAGATCATAAGGAAATAAAAATAATGATCAGTAAGGGTACATGGAGAGCCAAATCAAAAGTTAATCAGAAATCAATATAATTTTCCAAAATCAGCTAGTTAGAAAACAAATCAAAGAAACAGTTAATAATTTCATTGAAGAAAATGACAATGATGAGACATCCTCTCAAATCTTATGGGATGCAGTCAAAGCAGTACTCAGGGCAAAATTTATATCCTTGACTTCATATATTAACAAATTAGGGAGAACTGAGGTCAATGAATTGGCCATGCAAATAAAAAAAAAAAACTTGAAAACAAACAAATTAAAAAACCCCAGAAGAAAACCAAATTAGAAATCAGAAAACAAAGAATAAGGGAGAAATTAATAAAATTGAATGTGATAGAACTATTGAACTAATAAAGAACACCAGAAGCTGGTTTTTTGAAAAACCAAACAAAAATAGATGAATTATTGGTCAATCTAATAAAAAAGAGGAAATAAGAAAACCAAATTAACAGTACCATGGATGGAAAGGGAGAACTCACCTCCAATGAAGAACAAATTAAGGCAATCATTAAAAACTATGTTTCCCAATTATATGGCAATAAATATGCCAATTTAGGGGATATGGATGAATTTTAAAAAAATACAAATTACCTAGATTAACAGAAGACGAAATAGAATTCTTAAATAATCCCATATAAGAAAAAGAAATTGAACAGGCCATCAAAGATCTCCCTAAAAAAAATCCCCAGTGCCAGATGAATTCATAAGTGAATTCTATCAAACATTTAAATAACAGCTAATCCCAATACAATACAAACTATTTGACATAATAAGCAAAGAGGGAGTTCTATCAAATTCCTTTCATGACACAAATATGGTACTGATTCCAAAGCCAGGCAGGTCAAAAATGGAGAAAGAAAACTATGGACCAATCTCCCTAATGAACATAGATCCAAAAATCTTAAATAGGATACTAGAAAAAAGACTCCAGCAAGTGATCAGGAGGGTTATTTTCTATGATCATGTAGGATTTATACCAGGAATGCAAGGATGGTTCAATATTAGGAAAACCATCCACATAATTGACCATATCAACAAGCAAACCAACAAAAATCACATGATTATCTCAATAGATGCAGAAAAAGCCTTTGACAAAGTACAACACCCATTCCTCTTGAAAACACTAGAAAGTATAGGAATAGAAGGGTCTTTCTTAAAAATGATAAATAATATCTATCTAAAACCATCAGCCAACATTATCTGCAATGGAGATAATCTAGATGCATTCCCAATAAGATCAGGAGTGAAACAAGGATTCCCATTATCACCTCTATTACTTAGCATTGTACTAGAAACACTAGCAGTAGGAATTAGAGAAGAAAAAGAAATTGAAGGTATTAAAATTGGCAATAAGGAGACCAAGCTATCACTTTTTGCAAGTCATGTGATGGTTTACTTAAAGAATCCTAGAGAATCAACTAAAAAGCTAGTGGAAATAATTGACAACTTTAGCAAAGTTGCAGGATACAAAATAAATCCAAATATGTCATCAGCATTTCTATATATCTCCAACACATCTCAGAAGCAGGAATTAGAAAGAGAAATTCCATTCAAAATCACCCTAGACAATATAAAAGTCTTAGGAATCTATCTGCCAAGACAAACACTACAATTATATAAACACAACTACAAAACACTTTCCACACAACTAAAACTAGATATGAGCAATTGGAAAAACATTGATTGCTCATGGGTAGGACGAACTAACATAATAAAAATGACAATCCTACCCAAATTAATTTACTTATTTAGTGCCATACCCATTGAACTACCAAAAAAACTTCTTTACTGAATTAGAAAAAAAAAACATAACAAAGTTCATTTCAAAGAACAAAAGAACAAGGATATCCAGGGAAATAATGAAAAAAAAAATACAAAGGAATGTGACCTTGCAGTACCAGATCTCAAAGTATATTATAAAGCAGTGGTCATCAAAACAATTTGGTACTGGCTAAGAGACGGAAAGGAGGATCAGTGGAATAGACTTGAGGTAAGTGACTTCAGTAAAACAGTCTATTACAACCCCAAAGATCCCAGCTTTGGGGACAAAAATCCACTATTTGATAAAAAACATCTGGGAAAATTGGAAGACAGTGTGGGAGAAATTAGGTTTGGATCAACACTTCACACCCTACACCAAGATGAACTCAGAATGGGGGAATGACTTGAATGTAAAGAAGGAAACTATAAGTAAATTACGTTAACACAGATTAGTATACATGTCAGACCTTTGGGAAGGGAAAGATTTTAAACCAAGCAAGACTTATAAAGAGTCACAAAATGTAAAATAAATAATTTTGACTACATCAAATTAAAAAAAAAGTTTTTGTACAAACAAAACCAATGTAACCAAAATCAGAAGGGAAATAACAAACTGAGAAACAATCTTCAAAACAAAAACCTCAGACAAAGATCTTATTATGCAAATTTACAAGGAGGTACATCAATTGTACAAAAAATCAAACCATTCTCCAATTGATAAAAGGGCAAGGGACATGAATAGGCAGTTTTCAGTTCAAGAAATCAAAACTATTAATAAGCTCATGAAAACATTTTCTAAATATCTTATAATTATAGAAATGCAAATCAAAACAACTCTGAGGTACCACCTCACACCTAGCAGATTAGCTAACATGACAGCAAAGGAAAGTAATGAATGCTGGAGGGGATGTGGCAAAGTTGGGACATTAATTCATTGCTGGTCAAGTTGTGAATTGATCTAACCATTCTGGAGGGCAATTTGGAACTATTCCCAAAGGGTGATGAAAAACTGTCTTCCCTTTGATCCATCCATAGCATTGCTGGGTTTGTACCCCAAAGAGATAATAAGGAAAAAGACCTGTACAAGAATATTCATAGATGTGCTCTTTGTGGTGGCAAAAATTGGAAAATGAGGGGATGCCCTTCAATTGGGGAATGGCTGAACAAATTGTGGTATATGTTGGTGATGGAATACTATTGTGCTCAAAGGAATAATGATGGAGGAATTCCATGGAGACTGGAAGAACCTACAGGAAGTGATGCAGAGTGAAAGGAGCAGAAGCAGGAAAACATTGTACACAGAGGCTGATACACTATGTTCCAATCGAATGCAATGGACTTCTCCATTAGTGGCAATGCAATGTCCCTGAACAAACTAGAGGGTTCTATGAGGGAAAAAAAAGAAAGCAAAACAATATACACATGTAGAGGAAAACCTGTGGAAGTAAAAACACTGAAGAAAAGCAACTGCTTGACTGCAGGGGTCGAGGGGATATGATTGGGTATGTAGACTCCAAATGAACATCTTAGTAGAAATACCAACAACATGGAAATGGATTCAGATCAAGGACACATGCAATACCCATTGGAATTGCGTGGCAGTTATGGGAGGTGTGGCAGGGGGGGAGGGAGGAAAAGAAAATGATTTTTGTATCCAAGGAATAATGTTTGAATTTGGCCATATAAAAATAAAGTTTAAAAAATAAAAATAAAATAAAAATAAAAAAAGAAGTGCTGTGGGGGAAAAAAAAGAAAACTCAAATGGGATCACAAAAAATGTCAGAGAAATCTGAAATGATTCTACAAAGGAAATAATTTTACATTATATCCTCTCTTGGACTGGCCACCTCAGAAAAACCAAGTTCAATTATAGGTACCACATTTTTAAATGACTTAGATAAACTTGAAGAATGCTCAGAAGAGAGTGACCAACTAAGAACTTGACTAAGGAAAATGTGATTTGGAAATCAGTTGAAAAATGGAGATGAGATTTATAGGGCAGATAATGATTATCTTCTAAATTTTGAAGGATTGCAGTGTATAAGAAATTATTTCTGCTTTTTCCTAAAAGTCACAATTAAAATCAATAGGTATATGTTATTGAGAAGTATATATACTATCAATTTAAAAACAAGAACCTAAGAGCTATAAAAAAATTGAATTTTTTTTTCAAGGAAAGATGTGGGTTACCTCAGATTAAAAAAAAAAACCTAGATGTGGACAAAACATGGGTATATCAAGATTTAAGTTGTTCAAGAAGGCTTCTGAGTTCACTTCTAGGTTTTACATTTCTGTGAACGCTGGGAATACCTTATTTATTTAGGAAAAAGATGACTTGTAATTGAAATGTGAAGGTATGGAAGATTTTTCTCAACATCCCAAACTCAAGTAAATGTTGTCAACCCAAACTCAATTAACTAAGAAATTTTCAAATTAGCTTACAGAACTAAACCTTGAAGGGACCTGAGAATCAAACCAATATATGGTCAAAAATTGCTTCTACAATATAAATGATGAGCATTCATCAAGGCTTTCTTTTGAAAAACTCAAGAAAATTAGAATCCATTGTCTCCCAAAGATGAACATTCCAATTTGGGCCAGGTTTAGTTGCCCAACAGTCTGTCAAAACATCAAATTTAAAATCTACCTCTATTTAACTTCTACCTTTGGCTCTTTGATTTTTATCTTCTGGGACTGAGTGAGAGAAATTTCATCCTTCTATATAATATACTTTCTAATAATAAATCAAGTTCCCTCTAAGCAATCCCTTCTGAATAAGCATTCCATTTTTCTTTCATAAGTGCTTATGCCATGGTTTCTAGTCTGCTGACCATCCTTATCAACTTTCTACTGATTTTCTTTGCCTTGTCAATGCCCTCCAGAAAATGTGATGCTCAGAAATGAACATAATGCTCCAGATGCAGTCTGAAGGGAATATAGTGCAGTGACAAAATGAACAGAATGCAGAATAAAAGGACATTGGCTTACCCTGCAGTGAGCATGATGAATAAAATAACAGAACATTAACTTTATATTTGGATGGGACTTTAGGCCATTTTGCAGGTAAGAAAAATGAAAAACCAAAAAGAGGATATGGTTTGCTCAAAGTCATCTAGCTGGCAATAGCAAAGGCAGAATCTGAACCTACATCATCTGGTTCTCAATCACGAGTTATTTTCACTACTGCATACTACCTCTTATATAAGGGGAAAAAGGAAATTCTCCATCTGAATGTTGACAGAGTCCATAAAGATGAGATACACCTTGGAATATAAGACCCTTGAATCACTCTGAGCCTCCACGCCCATTATGAATATTCTCTATAGTCAGCAGTATAAAAGTGAATATTGGGCATTCCTAAGCTCCAATCCTTCCATCCTCCAGGGATTCTTGCACTTTCTTTATGATAGGCTAATGTGAAAGTAGTACAAGCATTATTTTCCAGTGCCTTAATCATACATACTATTATAGACAGCCATAAAATCTGTTCTAGTGTTCACGGTACACCATGTTTTAAAACTTAATGGCAACAAAGAGTGAGGCTTGGAAGTTCAGCTTTTGCCAAGTTATCCTGTAGAATCCCTGAAGGTAAAGTAAACAATGAATAGCCCATAAAAAGAGAGGTTTATGCCTTACATCAGTGTGATACAAACATCCCACAGCTGAATCTTCACTGAGAAGTCATCTTCCTGCAAGGTATTCAGAATATTCCCCGTGCCGGCGGTAGATCTTGAGAGCATAATTTCAAAGCAGTTTCTCACCAACCTGCCAGGCTTTAGATGCCTGATGTATAAACCTTTCAAAAACAATAAAACCCTAAGAGTTGTGTAGAAAACTTTCCCCATCTTCTCTCAAGTTGAAAGCTTATGTGAAGGCCAAAGGTGCAAGAGGGAAAAAGAAGAAGGATTAACTTGGGTCAAACTAAATGCTCTTGAAGAATTTGAGTTAATTCATTCAACAACTAGTTATTAAGCATTGACTTTGTGCCAAGCACAGTGCTAGGTACTAGAGAGAGAAGGAATATTTTTGTCATTCCTAAATGGTGTGGAAAACATTCGATATAGACTCTTTCTCCATTGGTGTATAACATCAACTTAACTGTAAGTTAAAGTCTTAGGAAATTTCCCATGGACACTAAAAAAGTTAAATGGCTTGCCCATGATCACCGTGGCAATATGTATTAGAGGAAAAATTTGAAATCAGGTTTTCCTAACTCCAAGATTTGGCCATCTGACTCATACTGCCTAGAAGGAGTAAGAGGAGAAGTAAAAATAATTTGAAAAGGCTTGTTCAGAGGAGCTTATATTTTATATCTCTTAAATATAATCTGGTACCCTTCTATGACACCCAATCTGAAAGTGATTCTCTTATCCAAAATTTCTTATAGCACTTTGTACCTCAACTTTGCTCTCATCCTATCACACCTTAAAAAAAAAAAACAAAAAACTTACCTTTTGTCTCATAATTGATACTAAGTATTGGTTCCAAGGTAGAAGAATGGTAAGGGCTGAGCAACTTGGGTTAAATGACTTAACTGGGGTTCAAAAGATAGGAAGTGTCTGAGGCCATATTTGAAATCAGGTCCTCCCACTTCTCTATCCTCTAGCTGCTCTCATTCCATTGTACTCATTTGTAAATATATCAACTCCCTCACAAATTACATAGTTGTTTTCTTTTTTTAAAAAAAAAAACCCTTACCTTCTGTCTTGGAGTCAATACTGTGTACTGGTTCCAAGGCAGAAGAGTGGTAAGGGCTAGGCAATGGGGGTCAACTGACTTGCCCAAGGTCATACAACTGGGAAGTATCTGAGGCTATATTTGAACCTAGGACCTCCCATCTTTAGGCCTGTCTCTCAATCCACTGAGCTACCCAGCTGTCCCCTACATAGTGGTTTTCTAAAAGTCAGGGTTTTTGCTATTTTTAATTTTTGAATACTCATTGCCTAATATGGAGCCAAACAGATAGTGGTAGTCTCTCGGTGACCGAGAATGACGATTGTCTTTCTGTGTTTTCATCTATGGTGTAACCTCATATGGCTTTGAAGTCCAAAGACTGAGGTGCAGAGTTTATGGCACATGGGGCATGGAACGCCAGTTGTTATGGGAGGTGCGGTTGTGGCCTGGTGTCGGTGTTCACACGCAGCGGCAAGACGTCGACGTCGTTCATCTTCAAAGGCGGTGGTGGCATGGTTAATGTGGGTTTGCCAGCTGCTTCTGACAGAGGCAGCAAGTTCTAGTAGCCAAACAGATAGCATGCATTTAAAAATGCTTGTTGAATTTAATCGATTTGAAGAACAACAGTTTTAAAATCCACACCTATTGGGCCATTCCATATATTTTTGTCTCTGTCTACATGATGCAAAGCACAGAATTTTTGTACTAAAATGGACCTGAGAGGTCTATCCTTGAACCCTTTCATTTTACTGATGAGGGATGTGAGGCATTAATAAGGGAAGTTTGCAGGTGACATAACTGGTTAGGAGCACATTAAAGACTACAAAAATCGCTGTCTGGTTCATAGTTCAGTGGTCTTTCTTTTTTCTAGAGCTCCTTGAAAAGTGAAAAATTATTTATCTATCCAGGATGCGGGTGACTTTCAATGGCAAAATATCATTTCATAATATCCTAGAACACTTTTATAATGTTTACAAACAGAGGTGGAGGTGGAGAATATGTGAAAGATACCTCTATTTACAACATAGCATAAACCAACCATACAACAAGCATAAACCAAAAGCATATACCCAGATGGATTGGGGAACTTTGGGGAATTGCATGGAAAACACTTGAACAGTATTGAGATGATATGTAAATGAATGACTTAAATTTTCACTTTTTTTGGATTGCAGAACACTGTGGAAGCTTCTATCATTTTTGTGATTTTTCACTTGTTGGTCTTCTCTTCTGAACTTCCCTTGTGCATTAATGTTTTAAGGCAGCCTTTTTAGCATGATGTGAGTTGGCAGAGCAGCTGAATGTATTTTCAGAAGCTAAATGAAAGAGAAGTGAGGTGCTCTGAGTCAGAGGGATGGCTCCCAGACAAAGCCAATGGTATAGCCTATTCACTTGGTGCACTTAAAAGATACTTGCATGAGAACATTCATTTTTTACTGAGCTATCTTCTAAAATCCAAAAAGGAACAAAAAGAACCAGCAGAGAAAAAATAAGATTAAAAAAGTCTCTCCTTTCTCAAACTATTGAACTTTGTTTCCTTCTTCTGGTAGTATCAGAATCAGGCTTTCTAGAGTTGTTTTACTTCCCACCTCACTCCTCACTAGAACACAGATTTCTTGTATTTTTGGCACTATTTATCAAACTATACATTCAAAAAACAAGCCAAACAAGCAATTTTTCTTTCCCCTTTCTGATTTCCCTACTACATTTCAGAAACACACACATACACAAACACACACACATAATATATATGTAAAAGATGAGTTACCACTTATTTTGTCCTCCATCATATTCTCCCTTTACATCTCTTTCATAGAGTCCACTCATTAACATCACTTGTGGCCTCCATGATGAAGATTCCAAATGTACACTTCTGTATCAAACTCCCAAACTTCTAGTCCCATATTTCCTGTTGCCCCCTTTTCTCTTGAATGCTTCATTGCATTCGTTGGCATCTCAAACTCCACATTTTTGGAACAAATAACAGACTCTCATATATTCCCTACCTTTATTTTCACCACTGGCATATTAGATGATAATAATATCTCTTATTATATATTATTTATATATGTACATATATATTATATAATTGATCATAACTCTGGCCACCATAAAGTCTATCGATTCATGAGAATTTCCAGATTAGACTAGATAGGTATACTGCTTTGAAACAATAAAATATTTATTTAGGAATTTCATTCCAAAATTATTTTAATCTCATCTATAAATCTCATCAGAGTAATCTGGGGGAAAAAAGATTTTCTAAGATTCACATTTAAGTTATAGGAAAACATCATATAATTCCTGGCATACTCAAGAAGCATTTGCTTATTTCACTAATGCAGGGCTATTCAAATTGTGGGATTCTCTTCACCCCTGCTGGTGGACATATGTCTTCTTTCCCTTTGTTATGAGATTCTCAAGAATATTCCAAGATTCTTGTTTTCTTAGATAGACATCACTGTAACCTCACAAATTCTTTGCTCACATCCTATGTTCCATCTTTTCCTCAACTTTCCAAAATTTTGACAAAATACCCTTTTCCTCAGGTCAAAATTCTCATAGGAAAAGAAATCCTATAAACTCCAATCAGAGATGTCTTTGAAGAACAATGCTTCATGGAAATTTTTCTATATGAAATAAGTCTACAATGTAGTAATAGCTGATATTTTTAGAGTACTTTATGATTTTCAAAGTACTTGTAGATATGCTATCCAATTGTCGCAACTCTGTGAAGCAGTGAGAGCAATATTTATTTTTCTCATTCAAAAGAATGAGAAAACTAAGGTCCAAAGACTTCCCTAACATTATATAGCTAGTAAATGACAGCAATAGATTTGAATCTGTTTTCTGATTTTAACTATGACTTCTTTTTAAGAGCCTTTATTTTCTTTTTTAGTAACAGCTCTAAGACAGAAGGGCAAGGGCTAAGCAAATGGGGTTGTCACTTGTCCAAGGAGGACCCATAACTAGGAAATGCCTGAGGTCCATCTGACTCTAAACCTGTCTTTCTATCCATTGAAGAACTTAGCTGCCCCTAGATATGATTCTACAATACAAACAGTCCTAAATTTGTTTATATGTTTTTTTAAAACTATTTCTTGTATTGGTCTCTTTCTTCTCTATTCTCACAGCTTAAATCCTTGTCTAAATTCTCATCATCTCATCTTGATTATCATAAAATCCACTTAATTGGTTTTTCAAACTTCAATTTAAATAATTCTTTCAAGAGCTTATGATATATTTATAAAGTTAACAATGCTTCTGTCACATAGGTACTTAATAAATGTTTGCTTTCCTCCCCACTCCTTACAAAGACGTTGTCTTTAATTCAAGGGCATCATGATCTAGAAAAGGATATGTGATTTACCTAAGTTTATCTAGCCTATTAGTATTACATCCATGCGATTCTTGGTTTTGTAGTCCAGTGTCCCTGCTACTTCTGTACTTAGATCAAGTCTTACCTTCTATATTAAACTTTTCTTCATTATATATGTAGCTCTGCTTGGTTTCATCTTCAAGAAAAAAAAAAGACATCCCTCCCAGAATAAGGTCATCATTTCTAATTCAACTTTGGCTACTTTAACAACTTCTCACCTCCCTCAGTCTCCCCTACCCTGTGATTGGAGTGCTAGGTTGTAGAGCACTAAATTTATTACAATGTCTTCCTTTAAAGAGGGCATATAAATTGAACATCCAGGTCACCCTACCCTCCATCTGTAGCTGATTGGTTTTAATTTGGTGGAATGAGATAACCCTACACTCCACACTGCTTGTCCCCTTTCCACACACACTTTTGCATATTTTCACCCATTCATTTATAAACTCCTGAACGATAAGTACTCTTTCTTTTTTTTCTCCTTTTTTGTATCCCAGTACTTTGCACAGAGCTTAGTAAATAATAGGTACTTCATAAATGTTTATTAAGTTGAATTACCCCACACATCAATGATCTGATAAAATCACAATATTTTACTTTTTGAAAAGATCTTCTAAGAATCTAGTTTCACTTCTAACCCAATGCAACAATCTCTTTTTACAGTATCTCTGACAGGTGATCAATCAATCTGTTTGTTGTATTTTGTCTTGTTTTATTTTCATACATTCATGGCAGGAAACTCACTATCAACAAGGTGTCTATTCACTGACGGACAGCTCTAGGTGTTAAAGAATAGTTTTCTGTACTGTGCTATAACTGACCTGAGTAATCTCTGTCCATCAGTAGAGCTTCAACTTCTGGAACTTGGGAATTTCTTTGATATGACAGTTTTTCAAATATTATATGACAGCTATTATGTTTCCCCTTAATTTTCATTTCCATAGACTAAATACTTGATTTTTTCAACTATTTTCATGTAGTATAATGTCCAAATCTCTCAACATACTTTTTTGCCCTTCACTGTAGTTTATTAATGTCCTCACTTAAAATATGCTGCCTAGAGTTGAGTATAATATTTCATATGTGGTATAATCACCTCAGAGTGCAATGGTCCTATTAATTCCCATGATCTATACATCTTACTTTGCTGAATGCACCTATTAATAAAGCTTCTATTAATTAACTAGACACTGATGGAGACAAAGATATAAATAATACTTGTGTCTTATGAATCCATGAACATAGGGTAGAGGTTGTAGGTCACCATAAATCAACATAGTGACAGCTAGAGAAAAAAAAACAAAACGTGTTTCCTCAATTGGATTATTTTTGGTATCCAGATAATTCAAAAACAATATTTATATTACGACTTTCATATTTGTTTGTAGTACTACATTACATTTAAACTTGTATTTTTCATATATGGACATTCTAAGAAACTATAGAATATGGTTTAAGACCTAAGAAGAGAAAATGTAGAAATTTTGAGGGAAGGGAGAAAATGAATGTTGAGTGAGTAAAGTGTCACTTCATAATAGATTATATTCTTGTAGAGAGACTAATCTACCCAGGAATCAGATTAGTGATGGAAATTAATCACACTAACATTATATCTCATACAGTGTAGAATAATTAGATAAAAACCTAGCCTTGAATTCAAGAACAGTTCAAATTCATCATCTGATTGTTTCTAGATGCTACTATAAGCAAGATATTTCTACTTTCTGAGCCTTAATTTCTTTATCTGAAAAGGGGGTAATAATAACCATCGAACTTGCCATTTAGATTTGTTTGGAAACTCAAATGAGGTAATGTATGTGAAGGCTAGGGTAGATCCTAATAATATTTCAGGAGGTATCTTTCTAACCTGTCAGTGAAACATTATGAAGGATGAATGTGAGTGGGGAAAATAACTTACAACTTCTGTTGATATATTTATACTTCACTAGAAGATGGTTTCCTTCTCATTTTCTTTGATATTTTCTTTCTTTCCTTCCTTCCTTGTTTCCTACCTTCCTTCCTTCCATCCTTTCTTCCTTCCTCTTTTTCTTCTGCCCTTCTTATCTCTCTTCTCTTTCTTTCTCCCTTTCTCTTTTTCTTTCTCTCTTTCTCTTTCTCTCTCTTTCTTTCTCTTTTCTCTTTCTCTCTTTCTCACTGTTTCTTTCTTTCATTCCTTCTTTCTTTCTTTCTTCTTTCTTTCTTCCTTCCTTCCTTCCTTCCTTCCTTCCTTCCTTTCTTTCTTTCTTTCTTTCTTTCTTTCTTTCTTTCTTTCTTTCTTTCTTTCTTTCTTTCTTTCTTTCTTTCTTTCTTTCTTTCTTTCTTTCTTTCTTTCTTTCTTTCTTTCTTTCTTTCTTTTACTTTCTCTCTCTTTCTCTCTTTCATGGTCTGTTTATTTCTTCTTCCCTTTCTATTGTTGTCTGTTTCTTTCTGTCTTTCTTCTCTTTATCTCTTTTTCTCTTTCTTTCTTTCCTTTCTTCTTTCTCTCTTTCTTTCTCTCTTTCCTTCTTACTCTTTTCTCTCTCTTTCTCTCTTTCTTTCTTCTTTCTTTTTCTTTCTTTCTTTCTATTCTTTCTAGATGCAGCCTCAACATTCAAGCCAATGAGGTTACTTTTGAATCCTTATTTTATGGTATATTTGACTCTGATAACTATCCCTTCCAGTTTTGTATAATCCATACATTGGTAACCTTATCATTAATGGCTTTATTCAAGCCAATAATTAAAACAAATGCTAAAAAGCAGAGGACCTGGGGACTTCCGGTCAAGATGGCAGCTTAGAGAAAGCTAAAGTTCAGATCTCCGGAAAACCCTTCCCGACTGATCTCAAACTATAAGCTCCTAAGGTGCCGAACTTCAAAACGATCAACAGCATAGACCCTGGGAATCCTCCTCCTGGACCTGGACCTGGATCAAAAGGTACACCTCCCCTCAAAAGCCAGAACCCGAGATCACTTGGACCTAAGGGGTAGGAGCACAGAGTCCAAGGCTCCGGGAAGCGTCGGCCCCGCCCCACTCAGAGAGCAGGGTAGTCGGAAACAACAGCAACCCTCAGGGCAAGCAAGACAGCCTCACCAGCTGGATCCTGCTATCCAAGTCTCAGTGTAAGTCACTGCCCTCGGAGCTCCAGGAAGCCGCGACTCCTTCCCCCGCAGAGAGGAGGGTCGTCTGAAACAACAGCAATCCTCAAGGCCGACAAAACAGGCTCACGGCCAGCTATTCTGAAGGCAACTTCCAGAAAGCAACCCGAACCAATCCAGTCCAGGGGGCACCTTAGCAGCAGGAAAGCAGATAGAGCCAGGGGAGAGTGTGGCCCCCTGGTCTGACTCTTCCATTCCAGTTCCAGTGAAAGTCATTGCCGGAAGGCATACTCAATTTAACCCAGGGAAAGCTCATAGAACCCACAATTTGCCCAGAACTTAAGCCTCTGAACACCAGACAGAGATAAGAAAAGCTAATCCTCCCAATTAAGAGATGGCAAACTCCACAGAAGCACAGAAGCCCCAAAATCCCAAGAAAAATAAGAAGAAAGGGGCGACTTTGGACACATTCTATGGAACCAAAATACAAAATACAGAGAAGATAGAAGACGATGCACAAGAAAATCTGAAACCTTCCAAAGGAAATGGAAACTCTCCACAAACACATGTAGAATTTGAATCAGAAATGAACAAAAAGATGGAAGCCTTCTGGGAGGAAAAGTGGGAAATAATGCAAAAGAAATTCACGCATCTACAAAACCAGTTTGACCAAAGTGAAAAGGAAAACCAGGCTTTAAAGGCCAGAATCAGGCAGCTGGAAGACAATGATCGTGTAAAAGAGGAAGAATTAATAAAGCAAAGCCAAAATACCAAGAAATTAGAAGAGAACATAAAATATCTCACCAACAAGGTGACAGATCTGGAAAATAGAGGGAGAAGAGATAATTTAAGAATAATTAAACTTGCAGAAAAGCCAGAAATAAAGACCACACTCAACATCGTGATACAAGAGATAATCAAAGAAAATTGCCCAGAGATTCTAGAACAAGGGGGTAATACAGCCACTGACAGAGCTCACAGAACACCTTCTACACTAAACCCCAAAAAACAACTCCCAGGAATGTAATTGCCAAATTCCAAAGCTATCAAACAAAAGAAAAAATCCTACAGGAAGCCAGAAAAAGACAATTTAGATATAAAGGAATGCCAATCAGGGTCACACAAGACCTTGCAAGTTCTACTCTGAATGATCGTAAGGCATGGAACATCATCTTCAGAAAGGCAAGAGAGCTGGGTATTCAACCAAGAATCAGCTACCCAGCAAAACTGACTATATACTTCCAAGGGAAAGTATGGGCATTCAAAAAAATAGAAGACTTCCAACTTTTTGCAAAGAAAAGACCAGAACTCTGTGGAAAGTTTGATACCGAAAAACAAAGAACAAGGAATACCTGAAAAGGTAAATATTAAGGAAAGGGGAAAAATGTTATATTATTCTTTTACTCAAACTCTCTTCTATAAGGACTACATCTCTATCAATCTATGTACACTAACATGTGGGGAAAATGTAATGTATAAATAGGGGGTAAAGAAAGACCAAATAAAATAATCTTTCTCACACAAAGATTCACATGGGAAGGGGAGGGGAAGAAACTCCTATAAGAAGGAGAGGAAGAGAGGGTTTTTTACTTAAACCTTAATCTCAGGGAAATCAACTCTGAGAGGGAAAAACATCCAGATCCATTGGGATCTTGAATTCTATCTTACCCAACAAGGGTAGGGAGAAGGGAAAACCAAGGGGGAAAGGGGGAGAGGGAAAAAAAAGGGAGGGAAAGAGAGAGGGGAGGGGGAGAGAACAAAAAGGGAGGGACTAAAAAGGGAAACATCAAGGGAGGGGACAAGGGGGACTGATACAAAGTAAATCACTGGACTAAAAGGTAGAGCCGAAGAAGAAAAGGTTAGAATTAGGGAAGGCTATCAAAATCCCAGGGAGTCCACAAATGACAATCATAACTTTGAACGTGAATGGGATGAACTCACCCATAAAATGTAGACGAATAGCAGAATGGATTAGAATCCCAAACCCTACCATATGCTGTCTTCAAGAAACACACATGAGGCGGGTTGAACCCACAAGGTCAGAATTAAAGGATGGAGTAAGACCTTCTAGGCCTCAACTGATAGAAAGAAGGCAGGAGTGGTAATCATGATATCTGATAAAGCCAAAGTAAAAATAGACCTGATCAAAAGGGATAGGGAAGGTAATTATATTTTGTTAAAAGGGACTTTAGACAATGAGGAAATATCATTAATCAACATGTATGCACCAAATAATATAGCACCCAAATTTCTAATGGAGAAACTAGGAGAATTGAAGGAAGAAATAGAAAGTAAAACCATATTAGTGGGAGACTTAAACCAACCATTATCAAATTTAGATTAATCAAATCAAAAAATAAATAAGAAAGAGGTAAAAGAAGTGAATGAAATCTTAGAAAAATTAGAATTAATAGACATATGGAGAAAAATAAATAGGGATACAAAGGAATACACCTTCTTCTCAGCACCACATGGCACATTCACAAAAATTGACCATACATTAGGTCACAGAAACATAGCACACAAATGCAGAAAAGCAGAAATAATAAATGCAGCCTTCTCAGATCACAAGGCAATAAAAATAATGATTAGTAATGGTACATGGAAAACCAAATCTAAAACCAATTGGAAATTAAACAATATGATACTCCAAAACCGTTTAGTTAAAGAAGAAATCATAAAAACAATTAATAATTTCATCGAGGAAAATGACAAAGGCAAAACATCCTTTCAAACCTTTTGGGATGCAGCCAAAGCGGTAATCAGAGGTAAATTCATATCCCTGAATGTTTATATTAACAAACAAGGGAGAGCAGAGATCAATCAATTGGAAATGCAAATGAAAAAACTCGAAAGCAATCAAATTAAAACCCCCCAGCAGAAAACCAAACTAGAAATCCTAAACATTAAGGGAGAAATTAATAAAATCGAAAGTGATAGAACTATTGATTTAATAAATAAGACAAGAAGCTGGTACTTTGAAAAAAACAAACAAAATAGACAAAGTACTGGTCAATCTAATTAAAAAAAGGAAGGAAGAAAAGCAAATTCACAGCATTAAAGATGAAAAGGGGGACAGCACCTCCGATGAAGATGAAATTAAGGCAATCATTAGAAATTACTTTGCCCAATTATATGGCAATAAATACACAAATTTATGAGAAATGGATGAATATATACAAAAATACAAACTGCCTAGACTAACAGAAGAGGAAATAGAATTCTTAAATAATCCCATATCAGAAATTGAAATCCAACAAGCCATCAAAGAACTTCCTAAGAAAAAATCCCCAGGGCCTGATGGATTCACCTGTGAATTCTATCAAACATTCAGAGAATATTTAATCCCAATACTATACAAACTATTTGACATAATAAGCAAAGAGGGAGTTCTACCAAACTCCTTTTACGACACAAACATGGTACTGATTCCAAAGCCAGGCAGGTCAAAAACAGAGAAAGAGAACTATAGGCCAATCTCCCTAATGAATATAGATGCAAAAGTCTTAAATAGGATACTAGCAAAAAGACTCCAGCAAGTGATCAGAAGGATTATTCACCATGATCAAGTAGGATTTATACCAGGGATGCAGGGCTGGTTCAACATTAGGAAAACCATCCACATAATTGACCACATCAACAAGCAAACCAGCAAGAACCACATGATTATCTCAATAGATGCAGAAAAAGCATTTGATAAAATACAACACCCATTCCTATTAAAAACACTAGAAAGCATAGGAATAGAAGGGTCATTCCTAAAAATAATAAGCAGTATATATCTAAAACCATCAGCTAATATCATCTGCAATGGGGATAAACTAGATGCATTCCCAATAAGATCAGGAGTGAAACAAGGATGACCATTATCACCTCTACTATTTGACATTGTACTAGAAACACTAGCAGTAGTAATTAGAGAAGAAAAAGAAATTTAAGGTATCAAAATAGGCAAGGAGGAGACCAAGTAATCACTCTTTGCAGATGACATGATGGTCTACTTAAAGAATCCTAGAGATTCAACCAAAAAGCTAATTGAAATAATCAACAACTTTAGCAAAGTTGCAGGATACAAAATAAACCCACATAAATCATCAGCTTTTCTATATATCTCCAACACAGCTCAGCAGCAAGAAATAGAAAGAGAAATCCCATTCAAAATCACCTTAGACAAAATAAAATACCTAGGAATCTACCTCCCGAGACAAACACAGGAACTATATGAATACAACTACAAAACACTCTCCACACAACTAAAACTACACTTGAGCAATTTGAAAAACATTAACTGCTCATGGATAGGATGAGCCAATATAATAAAAATGACCATCCTACACAAACTTATTAATCTATTTAGTGCCATACCCATTGAACTACCAAAATACTTCTTCACTGATTTAGAAAAAACCATAACAAAGTTCATTTGGAAGAACAAAAGATCAAGGATATCCAGGGAAATAATGAAAAAAAAAACACATATGATGGGGGCCTTGCAGTCCCTGACCTTAAACTATATTACAAAGCAGCAGTCATCAAAACAATTTGGTACTGGCTAAGAAACAGAAAGGAAGATCAGTGGAATAGACTGGGGGAAAGTGACCTCAGCAAGACAGTATACGATAAACCCAAAGATCCCAGCTTTTGGGACAAAAATCCACTATTCGATAAAAACTGCTGGGAAAATTGGAAGACAGTGTGGGAGAGACTAGGAATAGATCAACACCTCACACCCTACAGGAAGATAAACTCAAAATGGGTGAGTGACTTAAACATAAAGAAGGAAACCATAAGTAAATTGGGTAAACACAGAATAGTATACATGTCAGACCTTTGGGAGGGGAAAGGCTTTAAAACCAAGCAAGACATAGAAAGCATCACAAAATGTAAAATAAATAATTTTGACTACATCAAACTAAAAAGCTTTTGTACAAACAAAACCAATGTAACTAAAATCGGAAAGGAAACAACAAATTGGCAAAAAATCTTCATAGAAACCTCTGACAAAGGTTTAATTACTCATATTTATAAAGAGCTAAATCAATTGTACAAAAAATCAAGCCATTCTCTAATTTATAAATGGGTAAGGGACGTGGATAGGCAGTTCTCAGATAAAGAAATCAAAACTATTAACAAGCACATGAAGAAGTGTTCCAAATCTCTTATAATCAGAGAGATGCAAATCAAAACAACTCTGAGGTATCACCTCACACCTAGCAGATTGGCTAACATAACAGCAAAGGAAAGTAATGAATGCTGGAGGGGATGTGGCAAAGTAGGGACATTAATTCATTGCTGGTGAAGCTGTGAACTGATCCAACCATTCTGGAGGGCAATTTGGAACTATGCCCAAAGGGCAACAAAAGAATATCTACCCTTTGACCCAGCCATAGCCCTGCTGGGTCTGTACCCCAAAGAGATAATGGACACAAAGACTTGTACAAAAATATTCATAGCTGCACTCTTTGTGGTGGCCCAAAACTGGAAAACGAGGGGATGCCCATCAATTGGGGAATGGCTGAGCAAATTGTGGTATATGTTGGTGATGGAATACTATTGTGCTAAAAGGAATAATAAAGTGGAGGAGTTCCATGGAGACTGGAACAACCTCCAGGAAGTGATGCAGAGTGAGAGGAGCAGAACCAGGAGAACATTGTACACAGAGACTAATACACTGTGGTATAATCGAACATAATGGACTTCTCCATTAGTGGAGGTGTAATGTCCCTGAACAATTTGCAGGGATCTAGGAGAAAAAAACACTATTCATAAGCAAAGGATAAACTGTGGGAGTGGAAACACCGAGGAAAAGCAACTGCCTGAATACAGCGGTTTAGGGGACATGACAGAAGAGAGACTCTAAATGAACACTCTAATGCAAATATTATCAACATAGCAATGGGTTCAAATCAAGAAAACATGTAATGCCCAGTGGATTTACGCGTCGGCTATGGGGGTGGGGGTGGGGGGAGGAAAAGAAAATGATCTATGTCTTTAATGAATAATGCTTGGAAATGATCAAATAAAATATAATTAAAAAAAAAAAAGCAGAGGACCTAACAATGATTCTAGTACTTTTCTACTGGAATCATGGGATATTGACTTTGGAACCATTAACAACTGATTCTTGAATTCATCTATTCTATCAGTTCTGAATCCTTTGATTTTATTCTTTTCTAAGTAACATTTCCCTAGTCTTTTCACAAGAATAATATAAGTTTCTTTATTTAAAAGAAAAAGCTTTTTTACCCAAAACTTTTATAAAAAGACTTATGATCTGAGATAGTTATCTGGGGATTCTGAGAGGTTAGATATGTCTATGGCTACCCAGTCAATACTTCTCAGAGATGGATTTTAAACTCATGTTTTCTTAGTTATAAGACCTGATTTCTATCACTTATGCAATAATATTCCTTGATTTATAGTAGACAGATAATTAACATATGTAAAATAAGCAAATATTTATTATTCTCTCCTCAAATCTAATGTAATTGAGTTTTGTTTTTATTTGCATGTGTTTGTGTATGTGTGCTTGTGTTTGTGTCTGTGTCTCTGAATGTGTGACCCTTCAGTGAATTCCTCCTTTTTAGGTTTATGGCATTTGAAAATATAAAAATCCCTCCCCTTTACATCTTAGATGTCATTGCCTTTCATCTTTAATAATATGTATGCCAAAGTTGCTTCAGAATTCCTCTCTGAGAATTAGAGATCTTGGGATTTTCAAATACTTTTATTGAAAGCTTTACAATGAATGATAAATTTAATACTTTACCTATATAAGAGACAAGCTGAATCAAAGTACTATATTATCTTTTCATTAGAGTGTTCATAGGATTCTTCCCTTCTGCTCTAACACTATTGCTGTGTACCGTATATTAAGTGGAGAAACCCAAGCTATCCTTTTCTAACTTCTATGTGGTTTAATAAAGTCTATGGTTTGATGATAGATTTACTTATACTGTTTGTCCATGTTGAATTTATTCAGAGCTGCACCTCTCAGAAGGGACGCTTTATATTAAAAGTATGTATTATTTCCATTCTGGATAGATTCCAGATGCAAGCTTTTTAAGTTTTGTAAATACTTCTTTAGACTTACAGCACCATGAGACCAAACTATTTTTCATGCAATATAGAACTGTTTTCCAGTCTAGGACAGTCCCACATCAGAGTCAGTCATGAGTCTAAAGGTATCATTTTATAGCTATAACATTTTTTTATAAAACCTCTATTTCTATTGCCTCATTTGAGTTCAGGAAAAAAAGCTTAGGATCAGTTAGTCTAAATCCCTCATTTTTATAAAGTAGGTCATTGATAGCCAAAGAAAGAGAGCAGCTAGTTTAACATTTGAGTCAGGACAAGAAAAGGATTGCATGTTACTCAAGATGACAAAAGTAGTAGGCCCCAGAATTAATTTTAACCCAGGTTCTTCAGTTTCACGTATCCTATATATATTCAAACATAATTACATTAATATGTATTCCCAAACATACATACTAGAATATTTAGGAAGTTAAATTAGGTATGAGGCAACAACATTCTTACTAGACCTCTCTCCACTCACATTTTGTCAGAGAGTCTCTTTCTGTATGATAAAGTCTTTTGGTAGTCACACCCTGAGCTAAGATGGCAGTTAGGATTTTCAGGACTCCTCTTTTCATCCTTTTCCCCAGAGTTGTAAGATCTGGAGAATGTGGAAGATGTAAAAAGGGATGAAAATCATTAGATGGAAGATAGTAAGAAATTTTAGGCAATGAACACTAGCCTTTATTAAAATAAAAAGGAGAAAAAAAAGAAACCAAAATCTTTAAACACACACAAACATAATGGATATGTGAATATGTACATATACTTATATATATACATATAATATAGAAACATATAGGCTCACACATTTATCCTGCCCACCTAGTTTCTTTGTATAAAAGTCACTTTGTTATATTTTGTTCTGTAATACTAGTTATATCCCAAAAAGCAAAATATCCTCTCTCTGCTATAGTACCTTCTTATAAAAACAGTAAAGGAAACACCTAAAATATTATTGCAATTGTCAGTACTTACCATATTTTTGGTGCTTATAATTAGGTAGAAAGGATATAAACTATTTTAATAATTTTGTGCTATAATTCATTGTTTTTATCTGAAATTTTATTAGTTATTGTGCATCTTAAATTGTTATTTTTGTTCTATTGTTCTGTTGTCTTCACAAAATACAAGTTAATGCAAATCTTCCATATTCTTCTGAAATACTTCATTTTCCTCATTTCCTTTGACTCATAAATATTCATTATATTCATACACTATAATTTGTTCAATTATTCACCAATTCATGGCCACAGAATTTTTCACAGCTTTTTGCTATTACTAATGATGATGTTATAAATATTTTCTTACATATAAGATCTTTGTTTCTGTCAATGAACTCCTTTGGGCATAAACCTGGTACTGGGTATGCAGGTTCAAAGAATTTGTACATGTGCATAACTTTTCTTGCAATTTCAATGCCAAATTATCTTTTCAGAATATTAGAACTAATTCTATTCACCTCCAGGAGTGAATTAGAGTTCCTGTCCTTCCACAACCAGTCCAAAATGAATTTTTCCATTAAAAAAAAATTCTACCAATTTAGTAGTTTCTAAATGATATTTCAGAGTTCTTTGATTTTTCTGTTCATTACTGATTTGGGCCATTTTCATATAATAATTTATAGTTTTCATTTCTACATTTCACACTTTGTTTATAGGCACTAACACATCATCTACTGGTGAATTATTTATTCTCATACTTGGTGGTTTGTTGTTGTTGTTGTTGTTTTTTGCCAATTCCCTATAGATTCTGACTTTCAGGCTATTGTCAGAGATGTTTTTATTCATCATATAATTTCTTATCATATGAATGCATTGATTCTTTTAATGATTGTTATTTTCAAAATCTATGTGCATGTATATTAGAATGTATGTGTACATATACATATATATGTATGAACATAGCGTATTTTGTTTTTTATAGTCTCTTCTTTCCTGGATCAGATTAAGATTTATCTTCCTATTGAAAGGTGTGAAATATTTAACATTCTATTCTGCTTATTTTTTATGGTGTACCTTGTATGTATATTTTTGTGTGTATGCATATGTATATAGTACATGCACACACATATATGTGTATATGTACTATTTACAAAGTTTTCTTCCTTTATTCAAGAAGCATTTATTAAGCACTTGCTATGTGATATGTCATGCATTGTTTTAGGCAATGGAGATATAAAGATAAAACAAAACCCTCTCTCCCTTTATAGAAGTTGCATCATCAGAAGACCTACTACATAATAGGGGACTAATATAAGTTTATTACTGACTGAATGAATAGATTGCACAGGGATTAGCTTGTACAAAATATATTCAAAATAAATATCAAATGATTTCATAATAACATTACATAACTGGGAACATCAGAAAAGACCTTTTGTATAAGATGGAGTATGATCATTTTGAACAAAAATACTATTTCTAAGAGATAACTATGAGGACAGACTGTATTCCAAGACTATGTAAATGCTTAAAGACTAGAGATATAGCATCGTCTAAGGGGAAAAGCAAGTAGTCCAATTTGCAGTGTACAATGAAAGAAGAGAATATGAATGAAAGAAGAGAATATGAAATCATTTTATAAAGGTTGGAAACAAATTATGAAGGACATAAATGGAAGGGATGGAATATGTATTTCATCCTAAAGGGAATAAAAAAATCACTGAAGCACTTTGAGCAGGAAATCCATGCTTTAGATTTATTAATTTGGTTACTGTGTGAAAAATGGACTGGAGAAAGGAGAGATTGGAGAAAAAGAGATCAATGGGGTGGCTATTACATTAGTATAGGAGAGAGATGGTAGATAATACTTTCTTCTTGAATGATGGCAAATAAAAGTAAAATAAGGTGAATAAATATGTAAAGTTATCTGTAGAATTACTGGGTAAGACTTAGCAAATAATTAAATATAGTTGAGAGAGGATGTTCTTACTCCCTTTCTTCTCATCTACTCACCCCATCTCTCCAGAATATCGAAAGTTGGAAGATCTTTCTGAAATACTCAAACACCAAGAATGGCCAAAATTTTTTGGAATCCTCAGTTGGGAAGATCTTCCAGTCCTTTGTGCTAAATGAGGGTGGGGAAGTGCTGTTGTGATGTCCAAAGTCTGTTAAGCACCATCCAAGTAGTGCTGACTGAACATGATTCCTTTAAGTGTAAGACAGACTGAGAGCTGTGGAAGGAGGAGTCAAAATGGCAGCATAGAGATAGTGAAAGTTCAGACCTCCGCAAACTCTTCCCCACCAGTCAAAAACACAATGCTTTGAGGGAACTGAAAATGAAGTCTAACAACAGGACAGAGCTAGGGAACCCTCCTCCTGGACCCAACTTAAAATGTATACCCCCTAAAAAAGCCTGAACTTTAGAACACATCAGTTTAAGAGGAAGGGAGAAGGAAGGACCCAGGATCTCTACCCCCTCTACAGCACTGAGCCTCCAGTGATGGTTGGAATCTCTGGGCAGGTAAGGGCACTAGTCTGGAGGGAGAACCTCACCAGCAAAGCTGTACCAGGGTCAGGGCTTAGAACACAGCTGGTAGAGAGGCAGCTGGAGGAGAAATACAGAGTGGGCAGCCCAGTTACAGCTGAAAGGCTCCATCTTGCCCCACCCCCAACCCAGAGGTTTTGGCCTCAGGGCACAGCCAGCTTTGAAGATCAACTCTGCCCTGGCTCAATCTCATCAATAAGGGCAGGTAAAAAGTCTTCAGAGGACAGGGAAGCTCCAACACCCCTCTTCCATCAACTGATCTGAAAGCCTCACTGATTGAGCTCCAAGGGCAAAAGCTGCAACAAACTACATGCAACAGCCTTGACAACAGGGCTGGAAGCCCAACTCCTTTTCAGCTTCTGCTGTCACCCAAGGAATATCAGACTACCTGATCAAATAGCAGAACGGAGAAGGAGCCCCTTCAGCACAGAACAGCCCAAACTCACAGACCCAGCACAAAATGAGAGGAGCAAGACTACAGAGCAACTACAGTGGGGGAAGAAGGGAAAATATGAGTAAACAACAGAAAAGGAAAAAATAAATTACAATTGACAGCTTCTATCCAGGCAATGAACAAAGAATAAATGAAACAGAAGAAGATCAAGGAACACCAAGAAAGAATATAGAAACTACAGCAAATTAGACCCAGGCTTTGGAAAAACCCAAAATAAAATTCAAAAAACAATTAAGAGAGTCTGAAGACAACTGGGAAAAGAACTTAAAAAGCAAAATAAATCATCTGGAAATAGAAAATAGTTTCTTGAAAGCCAAAATTAATCAGCTTGAAAATGAGGCAAAAGAGATGAAAGATGAGACAAAGAAGATTAAAGACGACTGACAAAGAATATCCTACCAGAAAGACTTCACAAGGCAGAAGGGAACTATAAAACAAAATCAAAAGAATGAAAAATTGAGGAAAATATGAAGTCTCTATTGTGTATTGAATTATATTATGTGGAACACACAAGCTTTAAAAGTGCCTTTGGCACAAAAGAAATTTATATAAATATATTTCCTTCTAACCTTCATTCTAATTTCTTCAGATCTTCTTGTCAAATGAAAATGCTCCCTTATTGCTGGGGGCCATGATGTCTTGACAGAGTCATGCGTGGTAGCTGGGGAGACCACAGAGTGGTCCTTGGCAAGATGTGACTGCCCACTCTATCCCCCTTGCATGACTTCTTTCATCAATGCCCTTACCTACGAATTGACATGATTATTGTCCCCCCTAGACTCCAAAGAAATAATGCAAGAGCAAAATACCTGTACCCCAATTCTACAAAAGATCACCAAAATACCAGACCCTTAAACCCAATCCCAAAAAAGACTGTCATGGGTTAACTTTTACTTAGGTATATAATTCCTAGCAAAACCACAGTTACAGGCCAAACCAAAAACTTTCCCACATACAGAAACCTATTCTCATGAAGTCAGCACACAAATCAATCATAGAGGCCCAAGTGATAAGTACAAGTACATCAAGCTTCAGTATTCCTCAGTGACTCGATCACACAAATCAGTAACTCCCTAGAAGCCACCAGTCTAAATTTGAATTGTTTTCCCATACCCCTCAGCCTCCATGATATGATTGTTGAATTGTTTTCTAACAACTGTTGATTAATTATTCCATTTTATTAATAGCAATACGTAATTTTCCTTGATTGTTTGTAAGCTCAAAACTTCTCACAGGGTAATGAGAAAATTAAGCCACCTGTGACAAAAATCATTTATCTTGTGTGCAACCTTTATTCTGTCTCTAATCAAGAATGCAATACAAGTATATACAAGAATACAAGATTATATGATGTTAATCAAGTTATTTGTTAAAAGTTGATGTATGACTTTTCCAATTATCTCTCTTTGATTTTGTGTATATGCGTGCCAAGAGAATGGGTATAAAAATAAAGATCAGACATTGGGAAAGTGGAGTAGCTGTCAAATGCAAAGCAATCCCATGACTGTTATGATTAAGCTGTCTTCCCTTTGTTATTTTTGTTGACTGATCATTCGCCACCAGTCGGGATACCATGGAGTCTCTGGCAAGGGTGGACTTTGCCCATGACACCTTCTGAGTTATGATCAGATAGTTTTGACAATAACAATTTCATAAGATAATGTGGCAACAATTAAGACATATTGATTCTTATTTTTCATTATTTCCCTTAATATTCTTAATCTTAATCTTTTGTATCTCTACATAATGTTACTAATACCTTTTTAAAATTTTTTATCAGTCTTAACATTGAGATACTTGATCTAGAAATAAAGTGATATGATAAATAAATTAAGGGAACAGAGAAAAGTTTATCTGTTAGATTAAAGATAAGTAAAGAATTATGAAAAAATAAGACAGAGAACATTATGAAAAATGAAATAGATTATTATGATTGCATTAAATTAACAAGTTTTGTATAAGTAAAATCAATGCAAACAAGATTAGAAGAGAAATAAATTTAGGGAAAGAATTTTATAACAAGTATCTGGCAAAAGTCTAATTATTCAAATTAAAAGATAACTGAGTCAAATTCATAAGAATACAAGACATTCCTTAATCAAAAATGGTCAAAGATTAATAATAGGCATTTCTCAGACTATGAAATTAAAACTATCTGTTGCCATATGAAAATGCTCCAAATCACTATTGATTAGAGAAATGAAACTTAAAAGTACACTGAGATACCATCTCACACTTATTAGATGGGTTAATATTATCAAAAGGAAAATGATAAATTTTGGAGGGGATGTGGGAAATTTAGGACTCTGTTACACTGCTGGTGCATCTTGAACTGATATAACCATTCTGTAGAGCAATATGAAAGTAAGCTCAAAGGACCAAAAAACTATGCATATCCTTGACTCAGCAATTCCACTATTGGGTCATCATTCCAAATATATCAGAGATAAAAGAGAAAGGACCAACCTGTACTGAAATATTTTTAGAAGCTCTTTTTGTAGTGGCAAAGAATTAGAAACCCAAGGGATGCCCATCACCAGAGGAATGGATGTATAAGTTTTGGTATGTGGTTTCAACGTAATACTACTAGACAGGACCACAATTGCAGTGTAGTAGCAACAGAATTCTGAATTTCCTTCCAACTGATCATGACAAAGTGTCTTGAAAAGGACAGAAATCAAAATTGGATAAGTAAAGGGGCTCTCCCATGGGATGCAGCCTTAAAGGCAGACAGTGTTTGGGGATTCCCACTCTAAAAAAGTGCAAAACTGCACTAATCAAAGTGCAAGCTGATTACTCCTCCCCCACAACATCCAATATGCTAGAGTCAGAGGAAGGGTCAGGGAAATCTATAAATTCTTCTGAACTGGCTGAAAACACCACAGACTTACCCCTGAGGGCAATGCAAGGCCTTTGCAGTGAGAATTGAGACTCATGACTGAAGAGCTCAGAGCCTGGGAAACAGAGAAGAAACAAGGCTGGCCACAGCAGAAACAGGAGGGACTGGAAAGATAGCCTCAAGGCAAAATGCTTTAAAGCATGCTACACAAAGAACATCCCACATCTACCTAACCTCACTCAGGATTTTGACAGGGAAGTGAAGATACTATCATGGCAATGTCCATGAGACAGAAGCTAAGAAATCAATGACCACCAAAATGCAGGAACTACAATCCACTAGCACAAAAGAATTAAGCAATAGCAAAAAAAGGTCCTGATCCTGAAGAATTTCAATAGAAAAAAAGGAAGAAATACAGAAGCAATAGCAGAGAGTGAGAAACAAACTAACACAACTAAATTTTCAATAAAAAAAAGAAATTAGTCATAAGCTCTCGAGGAACTGAAAATGAAGTCCTAGAACCAAGTAAGAAAGATAGAAGAAAAATAGGAAGAAAAGTAGGTAAAAGAAATGTAACTAATACAAAAAGAATATAACAACTTAAAGACAAAATTACACTTCCAGTCAAGATGGCAGCTTAGAGAGAGCTAAAGTTGAGATCTCCAGAAACCCCTTCCTTACTGATCTCAAACTGTATGCTCCTAGGACACCAAAATTCAAAAAAAAAAAAAACACAACAGGATAGATCCCGGGAACCCTCCTCCTGGACCTGAATCAAAAGGTATGGCCCGCCAAAAGCCAGAACCTGAGATCACTTGGATCTAAGGGATAGGCAGAAGGAAGGTCCCAGGACCCATCCCCTCCAACCCAGAGCTCTGAGTCTGAGGCAGCAGTGGGAACCAAAGGACCCCAGGGCCAGCTATTCTGAAGGCCACACCCTGAAAACAACCTGAGCCAGTCGCGGGGGCACCCAGACAGCCAGGAAACAGAGAGAGATAAATGGGAGCCTGTAGCCCCCTGGCTGGATCCTTCCATCCCAGTCTCAGGGAAAGTCCCTGCTTTAAGACACACTCAAACCAACCCAACTGAAGTTAATCCTATCAGGAGCCCTCAGAGCTCTGGGAAGTCTCAGCCCCTCCCTCCTCAGAGTGCAGGCCCTTCTAAAACAACAGTAACTCTCAGGGCCTGCTATTCAGAAGGCCAAACCCTGAAAAAAACCTGAGCCAGTCACGGAGGCACCCAGACACCCGGGAAACAGGGAGAGATAGAGGGGATCCCTTAGCCCCCTGGCTGGATCCTTCAGTCTGAGTCTCAAGGAAAGTCCCTGCTTTAAGACACACTCAATCCAACCCAACTGAAGTTAATCCTATCAGGAGCCCTCAGAGCTCTGGGAAGCCTTGACCCCTACTCCCTCAGAGTGCAGGCTTTTTGGACCACAAAGGCTCTGAGATAACTCGCAGAGTGCCAAGCCAGGCACAGAGCGTGAAAGTAAGGCAATGAAGAAGCATCGGGAGGGAGCTGAGGGCAGTAATACCTGCGAACGGAAAATTTGCCTGGGGCAAAAGCCTCTGAACAGCAGACAGAGATAAGAAAAGCTAGACCTTCCCACTCAGATAGAGATGGAAAACAGCACAGAAAAGCCTCAACACTCCAAGAAAAACAAGAAAAAGGGGGCAATTTTGGACACATTTTATGGAGCAAAATTACAAAATACAGAGGAGATAGAAGAGGAAACACAAGAAAATGCTCCAAAACCTTCCAAAGGAAATGGAAACTCTCCACAAACCCATGAAGAATTTGATTCAGAAATGATCAAAAAGATGGGAGCCTTCTGGGAGGAAAAGTGGGAAATAATTCACGCAAAAGAAATTCACGCATCTACAAAATCAGGTTGACCAAACTGAAAAAGAAAACCAGGCTATAAAGGTCAGAATCAGGCAGCTGGAAGACAACGAGCAAAAATTAATAAAACAAAGCCAAAAGACTAAGAAATTAGAAGAGAATATAAAATTTCTTACCGACAAGGTCATAGACTTGGAAAATAGAGGAAGAAGAGACTATTTAAAATAATTGTACTACCAGAAAAGCCAGGAATAAACAGCAAACACGACATCGTAATACAAGAGATAATCAAAGAAAATTGCCCAAAGATTCTAGAACAAGGGGGCAATATAGCCACTGACAGAGCACACAGAACACCCTCTACACTAAACCCCCAAAAGACAACTCCCAGGAATGTAATTGCCAAATTCCAAAGCTCTCAAACAAAAGAAAAAATCCTTCAAGAAGCCAGAAAAAGACAATTTAGATATAAAGGAATGCCAATCAGGGTCACACAAGACTTTGCAAGTTCCACTCTGAATGATAGTAAGGCATGGAACATGATTTTCAGAAAGGCAAGAGAGCTGGGTCTTCAACCAAGAATCAGCTATCCAGCAAAACTGACTATATACTTCCAAGCGAAAATATGGGCATTCGACAAAATAGAAGATTTCCAAATTTTTGCAATGAAAAGACCAGAGCTCTGTGGAAAGTTCAATATTGAAAATAAAAGCGCATGAAATACCTGAAAAGGTAAATATGAAGAAAAGGGAAAAGGAGAAAAATGTTATCTTCTTCTTTTACTCAAACTCTCTTCTATAAGGTCTACATTTATATCAATCTATGTATACTAACATGTGGGGAAAATGTAATGTGTAAATAGGGGGAAAAGAAAGACCAAATAGAATAATCTTTCTCACACAAAGATTCACATGGGTAGGGAAGGGAAAGAAAATTCTTATAAGAAGGAGAGGAAGAGAGTTCTTACTTAAACCTTACTCTCAGGGAAATCAAGTCTGAGAGGGAAGAACATCCAGATCCATTGGGATCTTCAATTCTATCTTACCCAATAAGGGTAGAAGAAGGGAAAACCAAGGGGGAAAGGGGGAGAGGGAAAACAAAAGGGGAGGGAAAGAGAGGGGGGAGGGGGAGGGACTAAAAAGGGAAACATGTCAAGGGAGGGGATAAGGGGGACTGATTTAAAGTAAATCACTGGATTAAAGGTAGAGCCAAAGAAAAAAAAGTTGGAATTAGGGAAGGTAATCAAAATGCCAGGGAGTCCACAAATGACAATCATAACTTTGAAAGTGAATGGTATGAACTCACCCATAAAAAGTAGACGAATCGCTGAATGGATTAGAATCCCAAGCCCTACCATATGTTATCTTCAAGAAACACACATGAGGTGGGTTAACACCCACAAGGTCAGAATTAAAGGATGGAGTAAGACTTTCTGGGCCTCAACTAACAGAAAGAAGGCAGGGGTGGTAATCATGATATCTGATAAAGCCAAAGCAAAAATAGACCGGATCAAAAGAGATAGGGAAGGTAATTATATTTTGCTAAAAGTACTTTAGATAATGAGGAAATATCACTAATCAACATGTATGCACCAAATAATATAGCACCCAAATTTCTAATGGAGAAACTAGGAGAATTGAAGGAAGAAATAGACAGTAAAACCATATTAGTGGGAGATTTGAACCAACCATTATCAAATTTAGATAAATCAAATCAAAAAATTAATAAGAAAGAGGTAAAAGAAGTGAACGAAATCTTAGAAAAATTAGAATTAATAGACATATGGAGAAAAATAAATAGGGATAAAAAGGAATACACCTTCTTCTCAGCACCTCATGGCACATTCACAAAAATTAACCATACATTAGGTCACAGAAACATAGCACACAAATGCAGAAAAGCAGAAATAATAAATGCAGCCTTCTCAGATCACAAGGCAATAAAAATAATGATCAGTAATGGTACATGGAAAACCAAATCAAAAACTAACTGGAAATTAAACAATATGATACTCCAAAATTGTTTAGTTAGAGAAGAAATTATAGAAACAATTAATAATTTCATCGAGGAAAATGACAACAGCGAAAAATCCTCTCAAACCATTTGGAATGCAGTCAAAGCGGTAATCAGAGGTAAATTCATATCCCTCAGTGCATATATTAACAAACTAGGGAGAGCAGAGATAAACCAATTGGAAATGCAAACAAAAAAACTCGAAAGCAATCAAATTAAAAACCCCCAGCAGAAAACCAAACTTGAAATCCTAAAAATTAAGGGAGAAATTAATAAAATCGAAAGTGATAGAACTATGGATTTAATGAATAAGACTAGAAGCTGGTACTTTGAAAAAACAAACAAAATAGACAAAGTACTGGTCAATCTAATTAAAAAAGGAAGGAAGAAAAGCAAATTAACAGCATCAAAGATGAAAAGGGTTACATCACCTCCGATGAAGAGGAAATTAAGGCAATCATTAAAAATTACTTAGCCCAATTATATGGCAATAAATACACCAATTTAGGTCATATGGATTAATATATACAAAAATACAATCTGCCTAGACTAACAGAAGAAGAAATAGAATTCTTAAATAATCCCATATCAGAAAATGAAATCCAAAAAGCCATCAAAGAACTTCCTAAGAAAAAATCCCCAAGGCCTGATGGACTCACCAGTGAATTCTATCAAACATTCAGAGAACAGTTAATCCCAATACTATACAAACTATTTGACATAATAAGCAAAGAGGGAATTCTACCAAACTCCTTTTATGACACAAACATAGTACTGATTCCAAAACCAGGCAGGTCAAAAACAGAGAAAGAAAACTATAGACCAATCTCCCTAATGAATATAGATGCAAAAATCTTAAATAGGATACTAGCAAAAAGACTCCAGCAAATGATCAGAAGGGTCATCTACCATGATCAAGTAGGATTTATACCAGGGATGCAGGGCTGGTTCAATATTAGGAAAACCATCCACATAATTGACCACATCAACAAGCAAACCAACAAGAACCACATGATTATCTCAATAGATACAGAAAAAGCATTTGATAAAATACAACACCAATAACTATTAAAAACACTAGAAAGCTTAGGAATAGAAGAGTCATTCCTCAAAATAATAAACAGTATATATCTAACACCATCAGCTAATATCATCTGCAATGGGGATAAACTAGATGTATTCCCAATAAGATCAGCAGTGAAACAAGGATGCCCATTATCACCTCTACTATTTGGCATTGTATTAGAAACACTAGCAGTAGCAATGAGAGAAGAAAAAGAAATTGAAGGCATCAAAATAGGCAAGGATGAGACTAAGCTATTGCTCTTTGCAGATGACATGATGGTCTACTTAAAGAATCCTAGAGATTCAACCAAAAAGCTAATTGAAATAATCAACAACTTTAGCAAAGTTGCAGGACACAAAATAAACCCACATAAGTCATCAGCTTTTCTATATATCTCCAACACAGCTCAGCAGCAAAAACTAGAAAGAGAAATCCCATTCAAAAGCACCTTAGACAAAAATAATATACTTAGGAATCTATCTCCCGAGACAAACACAGGACATATATGAACACAACTACAAAGCACTCTCCACACAACTAAAACTAGACTTGAGCAATTGGTAAAACATTATCTGCTCATGGATAGGATGAGCCAACATAATAAAATGACCATCCTACCCAACCTTATTTATCTATTTAGTGCCATACCCATTGAACTCCCAAAAAATTTCTTTACTGATTTAGAAAAAACCATAACAAAATTCATTTGGAATAACAAAAGATCAAGGATATCCAGGGAAATAATGAAAAAAAAAACACATATGATGGGGGCCTTACAGTCCCAGACCTTAAACTATATTACAAAGCAGCAGTCATCAAAATAATTTAGTACTGGCTAAGAGACAGAAAGGAAGATCAGTGGAATAGACTGGGGGAAAACGACCTCAGCAAGACAGTATATGATAAACCCAAAGATCCCAGCTTTTGGGACAAAAATCCACTATTCGATAAAAACTGCTGGGAAAATTGGAAGACAGTGTGGGAGAGATTAGGAATTGATCAACACCTCACACCCTACACCAAGATAAATCCAAAATGGGTGAATGACCTCAACATAAGGAAGGAAACCATAAGTAAATTGGGTAAACACAGAATAGTATACATGTCAGACCTTTGGGAGGGGAAAGGCTTTAAAACCAAGCAAGATATAGAAAGAATCACAAAATGTAAAATAAATAATTTTGACTATATCAAATTAAAAAGCTTTTGTACAAACAAAACCAATGTAACTAAAATCAGAAGGGAAACAACAAATTGGGAAAAAATCTTCATAGAAACCTCTGACAAAGTTTTAATTATTCAAATTTATAAAGAGCTAAATCAATTGCAAAAATAATCAAGCCATTCTCTAATTAATAAATGGGCAAGGGACATGAATAGGCAGTTTTCAGATAAAGAAATCACAAGTATTAATAAGCACATGAAGAAGTGTTCTAAATCTCTTATAATCAGAGAGATGCAAATCAAAACAACTCTGAGGTATCACCTCACACCTAGCAGATTGGCTAACATGACAGCAGAGGAAAGCAGTGAATGCTGGAGGGGATATGGCAAAGTAGGGACATTAATTCATTGTTGGTAGAGTTGTGAACTGATCCAACCATTCTGGAGGGCAATTTAGAACTAAGCCCAAAGGGAGATAAAAGAAAGTCTACCCTTTTATCCAGCCATAGCACTGCTGGGTTTGTATCCCAAAGAGATAATGGGGAAAAAGACTTGTACAAGAATAATCATAGCTGTGCTCTTTTTGGTAGCCAAAAATTGGAAAAGGAGGGGATGCCCATCAATTGGGGAATGACTGAAAAAATTGTGGTATATGTTGGTGATGGAATACTACTCTGCTAAAAGGAATAATAAAGTGGAGGAATTCCATGGAGACTGGAACGACCTCCAGGAAGTGATGCAGAGCAAGAGGAGCAGAACCAGGAGAACATTGTACACAGAGACTGATACAATGTGGGATAATCGAATGTAATGGACTTCTCCATTAGTGGTGGTGTAATGTCCTTGATCAATCTGCAGAGATCTAGGAGAAAAACACTATCCATAAGCAGAGGACAAACTGTGGGAGTAGAAACACCGAGGAAAAGCAACTGCTTGACTACAGAGGTTGAGGGGACATGACAGAGGAGAGACTCTAAAAGAACACTCTAATGCAAATACTTACAACATGGCAATGAGTTCGAATCAAGAACACATGTGATACCCAGTGGAATCACGTATTGGCTATGGGGGATGGGGAGAGGAAAAGAAAATGATCTTTGTCTTTATTGAATAATGCTTTGAAATGATCAAATAAAATATTATTAAAAAAAAGACAAAAGTAATGACGAAATTGGAGACCAGAATTTACCTGCTAGAAACCATAAAAAAAGGATGGACCAAACCATAAAAGAAAATCAAAAGATCATAGCTGAAAATCAGTCTTTAAAGTCTAGAATTAGTCATGTAAGAGCTAATGATCTCACAAGACAGAAAGAATTAATAAAACAAAATTAAATGAATAAAAAATAGAAGGAAACATGAGATAACTCATTGAAAAGACAACTGACCTGGAAAATAGAATCAGGAGAGAAAATTTGAGAATGATCAGTCTACCTGAAAACCTGGAGCAAAATAAAAGCCTTGACATCATATTATAAGAAATTATCCAAGAAAACTTCCTTATTCTTGAACAAAAGGGCAAAACAGATATTGAAATAGTCCATATATCACCTTTTACATTAAAGCCTCAAAAACAATCCCTGGGAATTTTATAACCAAATTCAAGAGCTTCCAGGTCAAGTAGAAAATACTACAAAATGAGCAGAAAGAGACAATTCAGATATCAAGGAGCCTTGTTCAGGATTACACAGGATCTGGCAGCCTCCATGCTAAAGGGACACAAGGCTTGGAGAATGATATTAAGGAAGGCAAGAGAATATGGTATACAACCAAGAATCACTTACTCCTCAAAACTGACTATATACTTTCAGGGGAAAGTATGGACATTTAATAAAAGAGAAAACTTCCAAGCATTCATAAAGAAAAGACTGGACTTAAATGGAAAATTTGATGCTCAGACATAGAACTCAAGAGAATCACCAAAAGATAATTAAGGAAGGGGAAAAAACCAAACAAACACTTTTTAAGGGACTAAATTAGTTCAAATTATTTGTATTCCTTTAAGAAAAGATAATACTGGACTTCCGGTTAAGATGGCGGCTTAGAGAAAGCTGAAGTTCAGATCTCCGGAAAACCCTTCCCGACCGATCTCAAACTAGAAGCTCCTAAGGTGCCGAAATTCAAAACGATCAACAGCACAGACCCTGGGAACCCTCCTCCTGGACCTGGACCCGGTTCAAAAGGTACAGCTCCCCTTAAAAGCCAGAACCCGAGATCCCTCGGACCTCAGGGGTAGGAGCGCAGAGTCCAAGGCTCCCGGAAGCGGCAGCCGCGCCGGGCTCAGAGAGCAGGGTCTGAGGAACAACAACCCTCAGGGTCTTCTACCCAAGTCCCAGTCCGGGTGAAAGTTACTGCCTGGGGCTTCCGCTGCAGAGAGCCGGTTGGTCCGGGTGAAAGTTACTGCCTGGGGCCTCCGCTGCAAAGAGCTGGTAGGTCCCGGTGAAAGTTACTGCCTGGGGCCTCCACTGCAGAGAGCTGGTCAAAACAACAGCAACCCTCAGGGCGGGCAAGACAGCCTCACCAGCTGGATCCTGCTATCCAAGTCTCAGTGAAAGTCTGTGCTCTCGGAGCTTGGGGAAGCGGCAGCCCATCCCCCCGCAGGCCGACGAAACAGCCTCACGGCCAGGGATTCTGAAGGCAACTTCCGGAAATCGAGACAGGGGGAGAGTGTGGCCTCGTGGTCCGACCCTTCCATTCCAGTTCCAGTGAGGCATATTCAGTTTAACCCAGGGAACGCTCATAGAACCAACATCTGCCCAGGACTAAAGCCTCTGATCACCAGACAAAGACAAGAAAAGCCAATCCTCCACATTCAGAGATGACAAACTCCACAGAAGCACAGAAGCCCCAAAATACCAAGAAAAATAAGAAGAAAGGGGCGACTCTGGACACATTCTATGGAGCCAAAATACAAAATACAGAGCAGATAGAAGAAGATATACAAGAAAATTCTCCAAAATCTTCCAAAGGAAATAGAAACTCTCCACAAACACATGAAGAATTTGAATCAGAAAGGACCAAAAAGATGGAAGCCCTCTGGGAGGAAAAGTGGGAAATGATGCAAAAGAAATTCACGCATCTACAAAACCAGTTTGACCAAACTGTAAAAGAAAACCAGGCTTTAAAGCTAGAACTAATAAAGCAAAGCCAAAACACCAAGAAATTAGAAGATAACATAAAATATCTCACCGACAAGGTGATAGATCTGGAAAACAGGGGGAGAAGAGAAAATTTAAGAATAATTGGACTCCCAGAAAAGCCAGAAATAAACACCAAACTGGACATGGTGATACAAGATATAATCAAAGAAAATTGCCCAGAGATTCTAGAACAAGGGGGCAATACAGCCACTGACAGAGCTCACAGAACACCTTCTACACTAAACCCCCAAAAGACAACTCCCAGGAATGTAATTGCCAAATTCCAAAGCTATCAAACAAAAGAAAAAATCCTACAGGAAGCCAGAAAAAGACAATTTAGATATAAAGGAATGCCAATCAGGGTCACACAAGACCTTGCAAGTTCTACGCTGAATGATCGTAAGGCATGGAACATGATCTTCAGAAAGGCAAGAGAGCTGGGTCTCCAACCAAGAATCAGCTACCCAGCAAAACTGACTATATACTTCCAAGGGAAAGTATGGGCATTCAACAAAATAGAAGACTTCCAACTTTTTGCAAAGAAAAGACCAGAGCTCTGTGGAAAGTTTGATACCGAAAATCAAAGAGCAAGGAATACCTGAAAAGGTAAATATTAAGGAAAGGGGAAAAATGTTATCTTCTTTTACTCAAACTCTCTTCTATAAGGACTACATTTATATCAACCTATGTATACTAATATGTGGGGAAAATGTAATGTATAAATAGGGGGTAAAGAAAGACCAAATAGAACAATGGTTCTCACACAAAGATTCACAGGGGAAGGGGAGGGGAAGAAAACTCCTATAAGAAGGAGAGGAAGAGAGGGGGGGGGTTACTTAAACCTCAATCTCAGGGAAATCAACTCTGAGAGGGAAAAACATCCAGATCCATTGGGATCTTGAATTCTATCTTACCCAACAAGGGTAAGGAGAAGGGAAAACCAAGGGGGGGAGGGGGAGAGGGAGAACAAAAAGGGAGGGAAAGAGAGGGGGGAGGGGGAGGGAACAAAAAGGGAGGGACTAAAAAGGGAAACATCAAGGGAGGGGACAAGGGGGACTGATTCAAAGTAAATCACTGGACTAAAAGGTAGAGCCGAAGAAGAAAAGGTTAGAATTAGGGAAGGCAATCAAAATGCCAGGGAGTCCACAAATGACAATCATAACTTTGAACGTGAATGGGATGAACTCACCCATAAAACGTAGACGAATAGCTGAATGGATTAGAATCCAAAACCCTACCATATGTTGTCTTCAAGAAACACACATGAGGCGGGTTGACACCCACAAGGTCAGAATTAAAGGATGGAGTAAGACCTTCTGGGCCTCAACTGATAGAAAGAAGGCAGGAGTGGTAATCATGATATCTGATAAAGCCAATGCAAAAATAGACCTGATCAAAAGGGATAGGGAAGGTAATTATATTTTGTTAAAAGGGACTCTAGACAATGAGGAAATATCATTAATCAACATGTATGCACCAAATAATATAGCACCCAAATTTCTAATGTAGAAACTAGGAGAATTGAAGGAAGAAATAGACAATAAAACCATACTAGTGGGAGACTTAAACCAACCATTATCAAATTTAGATAAATCAAATCAAAAAATAAATAAGAAAGAGGTAAAAGAAGTGAATGAAATCTTAGAAAAATTAGAATTAATAGACATATGGAGAAAAATAAATAGGGATAAAAAGGAATACACCTTCTTCTCAGCACCACATGGCACATTCACAAAAATTGACCATACATTAGGTCACAGAAACATAGCACACAAATGCAAAAAAGCAGAAATAATGAATGCAGCCTTCTCAGATCACAAGGCAATAAAAATAATGATTAGTAATGGTACATGGAAAACCAAATCTAAAACCAATTGGAAATTAAACAATATGATACTCCAAAACCGTTTAGCTAAAGAAGAAATCATAGAAACAATTAATAATTTCATCAAGGAAAATGACAATGGCGAAACATCCTTTCAAACCTTTTGGGATGCAGCCAAAGCGGTAATCAGAGGAAAATTCATATCCCTGAAAGCTCATATTAACAAACAAGGGAGAGCAGAGATCAATCAATTGGAAATGCAATTGAAAAAACTCGAAAGTGATCAAATTAAAAACCCCCAGCAGAAACCCAAATTAGAAATCCTAAAAATTAAGGGAGAAATTAATAAAATCGAAAGTGATAGAACTATTGATTTAATAAATAAGACAAGAAGCTGGTACTTTGAAAAAACAAACAAAATAGACAAAGTACTGGTCAATCTAATTAAAAAAAGGAAGGAAGAAAAGCAAATTCACAGCATTAAAGATGAAAAGGGGGACAGCACCTCCAATGAGGAGGAAATTAAGGCAATCATTAGAAATTACTTTGCCCAATTATATGGCAATAAATACACCAATTTAGGAGAAATGGATGAATATATACAAAAATACAAACTGCCTAGACTAACAGAAGAGGAAATAGAATTCTTAAATAATCCCATATCAGAAATTGAAATCCATCAAGCCATCAAAGAACTTCCTAAGAAAAAATCCCCAGGGCCTGATGGATTCACCTGTGAATTCTATCAAACATTCAGAGAACAGTTAACCCCAATACTATACAAACTATTTGACATAATAAGCAAAGAGGGAGTTTTACCAAACTCCTTTTACGACACAAACATGGTACTGATTCCAAAACCAGGCAGGTCAAAAACAGAGAAAGAAAACTATAGACCAATCTCCCTAATGAATATAGATGCAAAAATTTTAAATAGGATACTAGCAAAAAGACTCCAGCAAGTGATCAGAAGGATCATTCACCATGATCAAGTAGGATTCATACCAGGGATGCAGGGCTGGTTCAACATTAGGAAAACCATCCACATAATTGACCACATCAACAAGCAAACTAGCAAGAACCACATGATTATCTCAATAGATGCAGAAAAAGCCTTTGATAAAATACAACACCCATTCCTATTAAAAACACTAGAAAGCATAGGAATAGAAGGGTCATTCCTAAAAATAATAAACAGTATATATCTAAAACCAACAGCTAATATCATCTGCAATGGGGATAAACTAGATGCATTCCCAATAAGATCAGGAGTGAAACAAGGATGCCCATTATCACCTCTACTATTTGACATTGTACTAGAAACACTAGCAGTAGCAATTAGAGAAGATAAAGAAATTGAAGGCATCAGAATAGGCAAGGAGGAGACCAAGTTATCACTCTTTGCGGATGACATGATGGTCTACTTAAAGAATCCTAGAGATTCAACCAAAAAGCTAATTGAAATAATCAACAACTTTAGCAAAGTTGCAGGATACAAAATAAACCCACATAAATCATCAGCTTTTCTATATATCTCCAACACAGCTCAGCAGCAAGAACTAGAAAGAGAAATCCCATTCAAAATCACCTTAGACAAAATAAAATACCTAGGAATCTATCTCCCAAGACAAACACAGGAACTATATGAACACAACTACAAAACACTCGCCACACAACTAAAACTAGACTTGAACAATTGGAAAAACATTAACTGCTCATGGATAGGATGAGCCAATATAATAAAAATGACCATCCTACCCAAACTTATTTATCTATTTAGTGCCATACCCATTGAACTACCAAAATACTTCTTCACTGATTTAGAAAAAACCATAACAAAGTTCATTTGGAAGAACAAAAGATCAAGGATATCCAGGGAAATAATGAAAAAAAACACATATGATGGGGGCCTTGCAGTCCCAGACCTCAAACTATATTACAAAGCAGCAGTCATCAAAACAATTTGGTACTGGCTAAGAAACAGAAAGGAAGATCAGTGGAATAGACTGGGGGAAAACGACCTCAGCAAGACAGTATACGATAAACCCAAAGATCCCAGCTTTTGGGACAAAAATCCATTATTCGATAAAAACTGCTGGGAAAATTGGAAGACAGTGTGGGAGAGACTAGGAATAGATCAACACCTCACACCCTACACCAAGATAAATTCAAAATGGGTGAGTGACTTAAACATAAAGAAGGAAACCATAAGTAAATTGGGTAAACACAGAATAGTATACATGTCAGACCTTTGGGAGGGGAAAGGCTTTAAAACCAAGCAAGATATAGAAAGAATCACAAAATGTAAAATAAATAATTTTGACTACATCAAACTAAAAAGCTTTTGTACAAACAAAACCAATATAACTAAAATCAGAAGGGAAACAACAAATTGGGAAAAAATCTTCATAGAAACCTCTGACAAAGGTTTAATTACTCATATTTATAATGAGCTAAATCAATTGTACAAAAAATCAAGCCATTCTCCAATTGATAAATGGGCAAGGGAAATGGATAGGCAGTTCTCAGATAAAGAAATCAAAACTATCAACAAGCACATGAAGAAGTGTTCTACATCTCTTATAATCAGAGAGATGCAAATCAAAACAACTCTGAGGTATCACCTCACACCTAGCAGATTGGCTAACATAACAGCAAAGGAAAGTAATGAATGCTGGAGGGGATGTGGCAAAGTAGGGACATTAATTCATTGCTGGTGGAGTTGTGAACTGATCCAACCATTCTGGAGGGCAATTTGGAACTATGCCCAAAGGGCGACAAAAGAATATCTACCCTTTGACCCAGCCATAGCACTGCTGGGTCTGTACCCCGAAGAGATAATGGACACAAAGACTTGTACAAAAATATTCATAGCTGCGCTCTTTGTGGTGGCCCAAAACTGGAAAACGAGGGGATGCCCATCAATTGGGGAATGGCTGAACAAACTGTGGTATATGTTGGTGATGGAATACTATTGTGCTCAAAGGAATAATAAAGTGGAGAAGTTCCATGGAGACTGGAACAACCTCCAGGAAGTGATGCAGAGCGAGAGGAGCAGAACCAGGAGAACATTGTACACAGAGACTAATACACTGTGGTATAATCGAACGTAATGGACTTCTCCATTAGGGGCGGTGTAATGTCCCTGAACAACTTTCAGGGATCCAGGAGAAAAAAAAACACCATTCATAAGGAAAGGATAAACTATGGGAGTGGAAACACCGAGAAAAAGCAACTGCCTGAATACAGAGGTTGAGGGGACATGACAGAGGATAGACCTTAAATGAACACTCTAATGCAAATACTATCAACAAAGCAATGGGTTCAAATCAAGAAAACATCTAATGCCCAGTGGACTTACGCGTCGGCTATGGGGGGTGGGGGGGAGGAAAAGAAAATGATCTATGTCTTTAACGAATAATGCTTGGAAATGATCAAATAAAATATATTATAAAAAAAAAAAGAAAAGATAATACTGGTAACTCTTAAAAATTGTTATTATCACCTGTTACTACAAGAATTATACTTGGAGACAACAGTGACAAACTGTATAGGACCAAATGTCAAGAAAATATATATAACTAGAGGTAAAAAAGAGGTTAATACTTAGAAATGGGAAAAGAAACAAAATTAAGTCAAGAGAAACTCATGGCAGGATCAGAGGAAAACACCAATACATTGGAAGGATAAAGAGGTTGGAGACAGGAAATGCTTAATTCTTAAGTGCATTGAAATTGACACTAAGAGGGAAGAACAATTAGATCCATTGGGGCAGAGAACTGATTTGTGCCCTATAGAGAAGTAGAAGGCTAACAAGAGGACTGGTAGGGAGGGAAGCAATACATGGGAGGGAAAGGGTTTGGGTGAAGTTTAAAAAGACCATAAAGAAAATAAGAGGGGAATAAGAAAGGAGGGGGGAAGAGAAAGGGAAGTAAAATAAGGGTGAGACTTAGGGGAACTGATTAAAAACAAAACACAGATTTAGAAGGAAATAGTGAAAGATGAACGTCCAGGACTAGGAGAGGAAATCAAAATGTTGGGGAATACACAGGTGGTAATTATAACTCTGAACGCAAATGGGATGAATTTACCCATAAAACACAAGCAAATAGCAGAGCGATTAGAAACCAAAATCCCACTCTATGTTGTATACAAGAAACAAACATGAGGAAGGTAGACACACACAGGGTGAAGGTAAGTGGATGGAGCAAAATCTATTGAGCTTCCACTGAGAAAAAGAATGCAGGAGTCTCAATCATGACATCGGACAAAGACAAAGTAAAAATAGATCTAGTTAAAAGAGATAGGGAAGCCAATTAAATACTTATAAAAGGCAGTTTAAACAATGAGGAAATTAAAGTACTAAATATATATGCACCAAATGGTATAGCATCCAAATTTCTAAAGGAGAAATTGATGGAGCTCAAGGAGGAAATAGACTATAGTAGTGGGAGACTTGAACCTTCCTCTATCAGATCTATATAAACCAAACCCAAATATAAACAAGAAAGAGGTAAGAGACGTGAATGAAATCTTAGCCTTCCAGAATGGTTGGATTAATTCACAATTCCATCAGCAATGCATTAATGTCCCAATTTTACCACAACCCCTCCAACATGTCTTACTTTCCTTTGCTGTCATATTAGCCACTCTGCTAGTTGTGAGGAGGTAGATCAGAGTTATTTTTGATTTGCATTTCTTTGATTAAAAGAGATTTAGAACACTTTTTCATGTGTTTATTAATAGTTTTGATTTTTTTATCTGAAAATTGCCTATTCAAGTCCATTACCCATTTATCAATTGGGAAATGGCTTGATTTTTTTTTTTGTACAATTGACTTAGCTCCTCATGAATTTGAGTATTTAGACCTTTGTCAGAGGTTTTTGTTATAAAGGGATTTTTCCCCTCCAATTTGTTGCTTCCCTTATAATTTTGGTCGCATTGGTTTTGTTTGTACAAAACCTTTTTAATTTAATATAATCAAAATTATTTATTATATATTTTGTATTTTTTTCTAATTCTTGCTTGGTCTTAAAATCTTTCCTTTCCCAAAGATCTAACAAGTATATTTATTCTATGTTCACCTAATTTACTTATATTTTCCTTCTTTATATTCAAGTCATTCACTCATTCTGACTTCATCTTGGTATAGGGTGTAAGATGTTGATCTAAATCTAATCCCTCCCATACTATTTTCCAATGTTCCCAGAAGTTTTTGTCAAATAGTGGATTTTTGTCCCAAAGGGTGCTAAAAGACTGCCTACCCTTTGATCCAGCCATACAACTGCTTAGTTTGTACTCCAAAGAGATAATAAGGAAAAAGACCTTTTTAAGAATATTTATAGGGGGAAGCTGGGTAGCTCAGTGAATTGAGATCCAGGCCTAGAGATGGGAGGTCCTAGGTTCAAATCTGGCCTCAGACACTTCCCAGCTGTGTGACCCTGGGCAAGTCACTTGACCCCCATTGCCTAGCCCTTACCACTCTTCTGCCTTGGAGCCAATATACAGTATTGACTCCAAGAAGGAAGGTAAGGGTTTAAAAAATAAAAAAAAAGAATATTTATAGCCTCGCTTTTTGTGGTAGCAAAAAATTGGAAAATGAGGCAATGCCCTCCAATTGGGGAATGGTTGAACCAAATGTTGGTGATGGAATACTATTGTGCCCAAAAGAATAATGAACTGGAGGAATTCCATGTGAAATGGAAAGACCTCCAGGAATTGATGCAGAGTGAAAGGAGCAGATCCAGGAGAACATTGTACACAGAGACTGATACACTATGGTACAATCAAATGTAATGGACTTCTCTACTAGCAGCAATGCAATGATCCAGAACAATTTGGAGGTACTTATGAGAAAGAATGCTATTCACATTCAGAAGTAAAACTGTGGGGAAAGAAGCATAGAAGAAAAACAACTACTTGATCACATGGGTTGATGGGGATATGATTGGGGATTTGACTCTAAATGACCACCCTAGTACAAATATCAATAATATGGAAATAGGTCCCGATCAAGGACACATGTGAAACCCAGTGAAATTGCTTATCAGCTATGGGAGGGGATTGGTGGGAATGGAGGGAAAGAACATGAATCTTGTAAACATGGAAAAATATTCTAAATTAATTAAATAAAATTAAAAAAATAAAAATAAAAAAGACAGGGTTACTTTGATCACTACAATGATTTAAGGCAATTCCAAAGCATCCATGTTGGAAAAAAAAATGTTTTCCACATAAAGAGAGTACTGATAAGGTCTGACTACAAATTGAAGTATAATTTTACTTTTTTTTCTTTTTCTCTCTACAATATGTTGAATATAGAAATATGTTTTCTAAGATTATGTAAAATTGATTTCGTTTTTCTTTCCTTCTCACTAGATGGGGGCAGGATGGGAGGGGAAAAGGGTGTTTAGAACTCAAAATTTAAAAAAGGAAAGAATTTTAAAAATAAAAGAAAAAAACTATTGTAGACTGTTATTAAATAATTAAGTACAACAAAATGGAAATGCATTTCACCTTTAACATGGTTTTATGAGCCTCCTTCAATAGCAGAGATGATTATGCTTGTAATAACACCATATGGTGTTTGTCTTCAGGCCTTAAAATCCAAGTTCACAGATGTCATTTTCAAAACTGCAAGATTTAGTTGCAGGTGGCTAATTATTGATCAGAAGAGTTGTCCATTATGAAGAAAACATTTTCTTTTCTTGAGGCTTAAAAATAAAGTATAATAGAGTTTAAAAATATAAATTTCTGCTTTTCACAAAGTAGTTGCAGGCTAAAGGCCAATTTCTTTTTCAGTTCATTTTACAGATGAGCAAACTGAGGTTAATAGTGACATACTGTAAATCTTGAAATTTCTCAGACTTGTGAATGTTAAAAATTTCCCCATCGGGGAATTCTCAATTGAAACAATTCCCTACTGGGAACATTCCCCATTTTGACTGTGAGAACTCGCCAGGATCAGAAATGGGAGGATCTCTACTCCACCCATACTTAAGACTGTTTTAGGGGAGAAAACTCCTTGCTAAACAATGCAAGTACTTGGACCCATGCTTATGATGAGGCAGGGAGTTCTTTGAGTCATGCCTGTTTTTAGAATTGATACAATGGGATGCTGGGTACCTATAAAGGTCGGGCAACTTGTAAACTTGCCAGGAGCAAAGAGGTGAAAACTTATTCAGAGGTTTTCTCTTGAGGGGATTAGTCAACTCAGCTGTGTTTTCTCTGGTTCAGACTTACTGAGGGGATTAAGTTGACCCAGCAGTGTTTTTAGAATGGGTTGTCCTTTGGAAGACATCTACAGTGATTGGTAGATGTGAGGACTTGGGGGAGGTGACATAGGAGAAAAACCCCTATATAAGAAAAAGCAGAATCTCTTGAGAAGGGAATCCTTTTGAGGAAGATCTCTTATGAGGATTGCTTGGGAAGAATCTCTTGAGAGAGGCTCTGGAGAAGGGAAGCTCTTGGAGGACAATCTCTGAGGAGGTCTCGCTGGAGCTCCTCTGAGGGGACTCTGTCCCTATGGAGGCTCTGGAGAGAGGCCCTTGGAAACAGTCTCTGGCTGGATCTCTCTTTGAGGAGGACTCTGGATGGAACTCTCTCTGGTGAAGTCAGCTAAGATGGAGCTGGCCTGGTGTCACTAGAATCCTTGCTTAGACAGACTTTGTGGTGAGAGTGTGGTGACTGACTGATCTCTCTTAAGACTCAGGTCTAGGCCATGTTGGCTTAAGGCCCTTCATACTTATTCCTTTCTTACTCTTTCTCTCTTTCTTTAATTCCTCATTGTATTATTAAAGTCTCTATAAAACCCAGTTGACTTGGGTATATTCATAATTGGGAATATATTCCCTGGAGACCACCTTATATTTGATTTAAAAACCAAGAAACTGTAGTGAAACATATTTTCTGTGGTCAAATTTACTCACCCACTCTTTTTTTTTTTAATTTTTATTTGGTCATTTCCAAACATTATTCATTGGAAACAAAGATAATTTTCTTTTCTTCCCTCCCTCCCTCCCACCACCTCTCCCACAGCCGACTCGGAATTCCACTGGGTATCACATGTGTTCATGATTCAAACCCATTTCCATGTTGTTGGTATTTGCATTAGAGTGTTCATTTATAGTTTCTCCTCAGTCATATCCCCTCCAACCCTGTAGTCAAACAGTTGCTTTTCATTGGTATTTTTCGCCCACAGTCTACCTTCTGCGTGTGGATAGTGTTTTTTAGATCCCTACAGATTGTTCAGGGACACTGCATTGCCACTAATGGAGAAGTCCATTAACTTCAATTGTACCACAATGTATCAGTCTCTGTGTACAATGTTTTCCCGGTTCTGCTCCTTTTGCTCTGCGTCACTTCCTGGAGGTCATTCCAGTCTCCATGGAATTCCTCCACTTTATTATTCCTTTTAGCACAATAGTATTCCATCACCAACATATACCATAATTTGTTCAGCCATTCCCCAATTGAAGGGCATCCCCTCATTTTCCAGTTTTTGGCCACCACAAAGAGTGCAGCTATGAATATTCTTGTACAAGTCTTTTTCCTTATTATCTCTTTGGGGTACAAGCCCAGTAGTGCTATGCCTGGATCAAAGGGCAGACAGTCTTTTATTGACCTTTGGGCATAGTTCCAAATTGCCTTCCAGAATGGTTGGATTAATTCACAACTCCACCAGCAAGGAATTAGTGTCTCTACTTTGCCACATCCCCTCCAGCATTCAATACTTTCCATAGCTGTTATGTTAGCCAATCTGCTAGGTGTGAGGTGATACCTAAGAGTTGTTTTGATTTGTATCTCTCTGATTATAAGAGATATAGAACACTTTTTCTTGTGCTTATTAATAGTTTTGATTTCTTTGGCTGAGAACTGCCTATTCGTGTCCCTTGCCATTTATCAGTTGGAGAATGGCTTGTTTTTTTGTACAATTGATTTAGCTCTTTGTAAATTTGAGTAATTAAACCTTTGTCAGAGTTTTTTATGAAGATTTTTCCCCAATTTGTTGCTACCCTTCTGATGTTAGTTACATTGGTTTTGTTTGTACAAAAACTTTTTAATTTGATGTAGTCAAAATTATTTATTTTACATTTTGTGACTCTTTCTAAGTCTTGCTTGGTTTTAAAACCTTTCCCTTCCCATAGGTCTAACAGTTATACTATTCTGTGTTCACCTAATTTACTTATAGTTTCCTTCTTTATGTTCAAGTCATTCACCCATTCTGAATTTATCTTGGTATAAGGTGTGAGGTGTTGATCCAAACCTAATCTTTCCCACACTGTCTTCCAATTTTCCCAGCAGTTTTTATCAAATAATGGATTTTTGTTCCAAAAGCTGGAGTCTTTGGGTTTGTCATAAAATGTCTTGCTGAAATCATTTATGCCAAGTCTATTCCACTGATCCTCCTTTCTGTCTCTTAGCCAGTATCAAATTGTTTTGATAACCACTGCTTTATAGTATAGTTTGATATCTGGGACTGCAAGTCCTCCTTCCTTTGCATTTTTTTTTTCATGATTTCCCTGGATATCCTGGATCTTTTGTTCTTCCAAATGAACTTAGTTATGGTTTTTTTGTAATTCAGTAAAGAAGTTTTTTTGTAGTTCAATGGGTGTGGCACTAAATAAGTAAATTAATTTGGGTAGGATTGTCATTTTTATTATGTTAGCTCGTCCCACCCATGAGCAATCAATGTTTTTCCAATTCTTTAGATCTAGTTTTAGCTGTGTGGAAAGTGTTTTATAGTTCACATAGTTCCTGTGTTTGTTTCGGCAGATAGATTCCTAAGTATTTTATATTGTCTAGGTTGATTTTACATGGAATTTCTCTATTTCTTGCTGCTGAGATGTGTTGGAAATATATAGAAATGCTAATGACTTATGTGGGTTTATTTTGTATCCTGCAACTTTGCTAAATTTGTTGATTATTTAGAGTAACTTTTTGGTTTATTCTCTGGATTCCTTAAGTAAACCATCATATTGTCTACAAAGAGTGATAGCTTGGTCTCCTCATTGCCAATTTTAAAACCTTCAATTTCTTTTTCTTCTCTAATTGCTACTGCTAGTGTTTCTAGTACAATATTAAATAATAGAGGTGATAATGGGCATCCTTGTTTTACTCTTGATCTTATTGAAAAGGCCTCTAGTTTATCCCCATTGCAGATGATGTTTTCTGATGGTTTTAGATATATACTGTTTATTATTTTTAGGAAAGGACCAGAAATTCTATTCCTATACTTTCTGGTGTTTTCAATAGGAATGGGTCTTGTATTTTATCAAAGACTTTTTCTGCATCTATTGAGATAATCATGTGATTTTTGTCAGTTTGCTTGTTAATATGGTCAATTATGTGGATGGTTTTCCTAATATTGAACCATTCTTGCATTCCTGGTATAAATCCTACTTGATCATGGTAGATGACCCTTCTGATCACTTGCTGGAGTCTTTTTGCTAGTATCCTATTTAAGATTTTTGCATCTATATTCATTAGGGAGATTGGTCTATAGTTTTCTTTCTCTGTTTTTGACCCGCCTGGCTTTGGGATCAGTACCATGTTTGTGTCTTAGAATGAATTTGGTAGAACTCCTTCTTGGCCTATTCTGTCAAATAGTTTGTTTAATATTGGGATTAGTTGTTCTTTGAATGTTTGATAGAATTCATTTGTGGATCCATCTGGACCTGGGGATATTTTCTTACGGAGTTCTTTGATGGCTTGTTCAATTTCTTTTTCTGAAATGGGGTTGTTAAGGTAATGTATTTCTTCCTCTTTTAGTCTAGGCAATTTATATTTTTGTAAGTATTCATCCATATCACCTAGATTGCCATATTTGTTGCCATATAATTGGGCATAGTAGTTTTTAATGATTGCCTTAATTTCCTCTTCATTAGAGGCGAGGTCTCCTTTTCCATCTTGGATACTGTCAATTTGGTTTATTTCTTTCCTTTTTTTAATTAGACTGACTAGTACTTTGTCTATTTTATTTGTTTTTTCAAAGTACCACCTTCTAGACTTATTTGTTATATCAATAGTTCTTTGACTTTCAATTTTATTAATTTCCCCTTTGAGTTTTAGGATCTCTAATTTAGTCTTCATCTGAGGATTTTTATTTTGTTCGCTTTCTAATTTTTTAATTTGCATGCCCAATTCATTGACCTCTGCCCTTCTTAATTTTTTTATATATGAACTCAAGGATATAAATTTCCCCCTGATTACTGCTTTGGCTGCATCCCATAGGTTTTGAAAGGATGTCTCACCATTGTCATTTTCTTCAATGAAGTTATTAATTGTTTCTATAATTTGTTCTTTAACTAACTGGTTTTGGAGAATCATATTGTTTAATTTCCAATTAATTTTCAATTTACCTCTCCATGTTCCCTTACTAATTATTTTTTCCATTGCATTGTGGTCTGAGAAGGTTGCATTTATTATTTCTGCTCTTTTGCACTTGTTTGCAATGTTCTTATGCCCTAATACATGGTTAATTTTTGTGAATGTACCATGTGCTGCTGAAAAGAAGGTATATTCCTTTTTGTCCCTATTTATTTTTCTCCCCATTTCTATTAACTCAAATTTTTCTAAGATTTCATTCACGTCTCTTACCTCTTTCTTATTTATTTTTTGGTTTGATTTATCTAGTTTGGATAGGGGAAGGTTCAGATCTCCCACTAGTATAGTTTTTCTATCTATTTCATCCTTGAGCTCCTCTAGTTTCTCCTTTAAAAATTTGGATGCTCTGCCATTTGGTGCATACATATTGGGTACAGGTATTTCCTTATTGTCTATACTGCCTTTTATCAGGATTTAATTACCTTCCCTATCTCTTTTAACTAGATTTATTTTTACTTTGGCTTTGTCGGATATCATGATTGAGACTCCTGCCTTTTTTTTGTCAGTTGATGCCCAATAGATTTGGCTCTACCTTCTTACTTTCACCCTATGTGTGTCTACCTTTCTCATATGTGTTTCTTGTAGACAGCATATGGTAGGGTTTTGGACTCTAATCCACTCTGTTATTCGCTTGCATTTTATGGGTAAGTTAATTCCATTCACATTCAGAGTTATGATTACTAGCTGTGTATTTCCCAGCATTTTGATTTCTGCTCCTTTTCCTGCCTTTTCTTCTTTCACTATTTCCTTCTACACCAATGTTTGCTTTTGAACAGTCCCCCTTATTCCCACCCTTATTTTACTTCCCTTTCTAACCCCCCTTTCCCCCCCTTATTTTCCCTATAGTCTTTCTAAAATTAACCCCCCGCTCCCTCCCTCTCTTGTACTGATTCCCTCCCCACCAGACCGTTTGTTATCCTTCTACTCCCCTATAGGATGTAAATCTCTTCTCTGCCCCCAATGGATTGGATTGTTTTTCCCTCTTTGAGTCACTTTCAAAGCATGTAAAAGTTGAGTATTTCCTGTCTCTGACCTCTTTACCCTTCCAGTGTATTGATATTCTCCCCTCCTCCTACCATGAGCTTCTTTATGACATATAAATTTACCCCCATTTGTTTCTTTTCCCATTTCTTTTAATATTAACCTATTTTTAAGCTCTAGTTACATATATATACATATATATGCATACTTATGCTTTTTTTGTATTGTATTGTATTGTATTGTATTGCATATGTATTTTTGCATGCATATATCTATATACCTATTTATGTCTTGTTCTTTCATCCTATACAGTTTGTTGCTGTTTCCTCTAAGTATACTTCTTTTTGCTGCCCAGGTAATAACAACAGTTTTTAAGAGTTACCAATGACCTCTTTTCTTATAAGGATACATATCATTTTAACTTATTGAGTCTCTTAACATTTTTTTTGTTTGTTTTTCTTTTCCCCCCTCTTTTTTAATTACCTTTTGCTGATTCTCTTGAGTTCTGAGCTTGGACATCAAATTTTCTGTTCAGGTTTGGTCTTTTCTTTACGAATTCTTGGAATTCTTCTATTTTGTTGAATGACCATACTTTCCCCTGTAAGAATATAGTCAGTTTTGCTGGGTAGTTGATTTTTGGTTGTAGACCTAGTTCCCCTTGCTTTCCTGAATATCATATTCCATGCCTTTCTTTTTTTCAGTGTGGATGCAGCCAGATCCTGAGTTATCCTCACTGTGGTTCCTTGGTATCTGAATGACTTCTTGGCAGCTTGTAATATCTTTTCTTTGGTCTGATAGTTCTTGAACTTGGCTATAACATTCCTATGTGTTGTCAGTTGGGGATTAAGTACAGGAGGTTATCTGTGGATTCTATCAAAAAAGGGGTCTTCTGGTAGGCCAATAATTCTTAAATTGTCTCTCCTTGAATGATTTTCTAAATCCTCTGTTTTGTGAATGAGATGCTTCATATTTTTTCTCAATTTTTTCATTCCTTTGGTTTTGTTTTATAGAGTCCTGCTGCCTTGTGAAGTCACTTGATTCTAATTGTTGTATTCTGGTTCTTAAAGACTGGATTTCATCCTTAGGTTTTGGTAGTCCTTTTCCTTTTGGTCGGATTTTCTTTGGAGGTCATCTTTCATCTTCTTCACCTCATCTTTCATCTGCTTTGCCTCATCTTTCATCTCCTTTGCCTCATTTTCCAGCTGGTTGGTTTTGGCTTCCAAGACACTATTTTCTGTTTCTAGATGACTTATATTAATTTTTAAGTTCTTTTCCCAATTGTCTTCAGCCTGTCTTAATTGTGTTTTGAATTGAATTTTGAGTTCTTCCAAAACCTGTATCCAATTCGCTGGGATTTCTGATTTTTCCTTTGCTGATCCCTCCCCCTCTGTTTCATTCTCTCTTTGCTCATTACCTGTGCAGAAGCTGTCTATTGTAATTTCTTTCTTCTTTTCCTGTTGATTGCTCGAGTTTACCCTTCTTTGCTCCCCGTATTTGGCTGTGCTCTTGCTCCTCTCATTTTGTTTTGATTTTGTGCCTGCTAGTCTCCCCTCTTGGAGCTTTGTCCGATCTCTTGGTACAGTCTCTAGGGGAGGAATGTTAGCTTCCCTGTCCTCTGGAGGCTTTTGATTGGATTGGGTTCAGGTGGGTTGGGCTGTATGCGGGAGGCTTTGAAGACTCCTAGAAGGCTGGGCCGCCCTGGCTCTCTCCAGTTCTCTCCAGCTGCTTCTCTGCTGTTTGCAAGTGCCTTTGCCCGCCTCCCTGAACTCTGAGGAGTTCTGATTGAATTGGGTTCAGCTGGATTGATCTGGTTGTGCCCTGAGGCAAAGGTGAGGCTGGAGCCCGATGGAGGGACCCAGCCAAGGCCTGTCTCTCCCTGGCTTCCTCCCTGGTGTCCAAGCTGGAGGCACCCCGCTGCTCACAAGGTAGACCCTCCAAACCAGCACCTTTGACCACTCAGAGGTTCCCGCTGCTGCTGCTGCTGCTGCGGGCTTAGCACTCTGGGTTGTGGAGGAGGGGTCCTGAGACCTACCCTCTGCCTTCCCCTTAGCCCTGAGTATTCTCGGATTCCGGCTTTTGGGGGGAGTACCTTTTGATTTGAGTCCAAAAGGAGGGTTCCCCACTTCTGTCCTGTTGTTCAGCTTGGATTTCAGTGCCCAGGAGCATTCAGTCTGTATCGGTAAGGAAGGGTCTTCCACTAGGTCTGAAGTTTTGCTGCTTGGTAAGCCGCCATCTTGACTCCGCCCCCCCTACTCACCCACTCTTATATCTATCACAATTTATATCTTCCACTATTTTAATCACTACAGTTTACAACATCAACTATTTAACTCTTACAGTTTATATCTTCACCTATTTTAATTATAACAGTTTATGGCTCCCACTCTTTTATCTACAACAATTTAAGGCCTTCCACTAATTTAAATCTTACAATACCCAGGGTCACTATCTACTAATACACATTATTACCAAGAATTTAAAAATTTGAATGTAGAAAGCATAACCTAAAATATTGTGGGTATAGAATCTACATATCTGCTAAAGGATATTTTGTCAATAATTCATTTTGGAATCTGTGAAGTTCTGTTTAGCTCAGATGATGTTGAAGCTGAAGCATTCCTGATAGATAAGCATATAACTGAATTTTCCAAACACCACCCTCGAAAGAATTTAAAACAAAATCAGATAATTAAAATCATGCTGTATGGTAGGTAGGACAGTATTGTACATTTAAATGTCACTGTTATTTCTTTAGGATACTAGGGTTTAGAATTGGAAAAGAGATGTGAAATACTTTAGTTCACTCCCTCTTCTCATTTTACGAGAAAAATGAGGGCCAAATAAGTTAAACCACATATTCATAGAGCAGAGTCAATTTAAAAACTGGGCCTGGTGAAACCTGGCCATCTAGAATCTTCTCAGAGGCAAACTGTTAAATGTTTAATGTGAGTATTTACACCTTAGAAATCAGCATACTACAAATCAGGGTTTTGTTTATTGTTTTGCTGATGGTCTAGACATCTTAAAAGTGCTAGAGAAAATACTAATAAAGCAGATTAAATTTTAAAAAATGTGCCATGCCTACCAGATAATTTTTTAGCTATTAAATATTTACTAACAAACCAGTGATATAATCCATTGTCTGATCAGTTCCCAGTGTTCAGGAAAACAGACACTACAGATTGAGGTTTTGAATCTTTTTGATTCTCAGTCAATGACAGTTCCAACAGTCCTTTTTGAGAATGGAAAATAAAAGTCTATCATTCAGAGGCAGCTAGATGGCTAAGTGGATGGAGAACCAGGGAACCAGGGCTGGAGACAGGAGGCCCTAGATTCAATTCTGGTCTCAGATACTTCCTAACTGTATGATCCTGGATAATTCACTTGATTCCCATTATCTATTCTTTACCATCCTTCTGCCTTGGAACCAATACTGAATGTTGATTCTAAAATGGAAGGTAAAGGTTGTTGTTGTTTTTTTCATCTATTATTCCTTTTCCCCCTCTTCTTCCACATAAATGCTAAAAGATTTTCAAAGCAATTAATTTAAAATCAGAAAGTATAACTCCCCCTTTCCTCTATAAGAATTTTCTGACAGTTTGCATGGGATAGGGTGGTGGGCAGACTTCCACAGAATTACTGAGTCACTCCCTATAAGAGTTCCCAAAAAGCTTGGTGTACTATTAGTGACCATATGATAATCCATGATATTGTTGATCAAAGAAAAGCCCCAGTTCTTTTCACAACAATGGTGTATGTTTATATTTATGGTCCTCAGGAGTTCATACTACTTTCCCCCCATTTTATATTACCCTATCTATAGTATCATTACTTCAGAGCAAGAAAATAAAATATACCCAATCGTCCAATATAAACCCATATTTTTATGGAAGCTGTCAGTTGACTAGCGGTTCCCTAAAAGTAAAACTTAGTGAATGTTATATGAACCTTAAGTACACACTTTCATGTATATGTCACACACATTTCTACAAACACACATACATACATGCTTCTCAGCTATGTCATCAGTTCTGCTTGATCGTTGTTCTGAAGCAAGGTTCTTTCTGGTTTATCTATTTTTATTTGCATCTATTTGACACAATAGTCTGATACACTCAGTTATTATTATGGTCATGTCATTGAGTAAAATTCTAACCTAAATAAATACCTTTCTGACTATTCCATTGCCAAATAGGAAAATGTAGTACTAAGACAAAAATATAGAAAAGGTATATAACTAGGGCAGATATCCACAACAAAGTAAATAAGACATTTTGGAAATAAGTAAGTATGAAGGGTCATATCTGTACTTCCCCAGTAAGAGCAATTCAATTTGTAATTATTGCTCTTTTCTATCAACGTTTGTGTTATTTTCATGTTTAATCTATTGTAATTGCTTTGAGATACTTAGGGACTTTCAGAGATGAACAGTTGGGCCAGTGAAATTAAATATAAGAGGCTTTTTATTTCAATCCATTTAATTCAAACACGGAAAAGATGTTTGAGACATATCTTTGGGCATCTACATATAAGAAAAGGAAGCTAGGGGATTGCAGTCACAAAAATGTCAATGATACAGCTCTCTGGAAAATCAGGTTTCATCTATAATTTGTAGATAAGGCAGAGGCAAAAAGGATGGGGGGAATGAACCATGGTTAGTTGATATTCACTTAAATGCTCAATGAGAGATAACACAATGGATGAAGCACTGATTTGTTGTCAAGAATGTCTGAATTCAAATCCCATTTCTTATATTACTCATTATTTGATACTAGAAAATTATTTAAGTCCTCAAGCCTCAATTTCCTCAACTTTAAAACTGTATTTCTTAAAATATGAATGAGGTCAATGTATACAAAGCATTATTTGATGACCATTTACTATTATCCCCAAGCCAAAGCAAGAATAAGAAGATAATCAAAGGACTTAATGAGGAGAAGAGAGTAAGAGATGACTTTCCTGGCATTTTACCAGTTTACTCCAAGCTCTTTCCATCCTTCCTGTTTTTTTGTGCCAGAGTATCTGAATTGTCCCACACAACTCAGCTGGACACTCATTAAGAAGACAATTAGGTACTTAATAAGTAGTGAGAGGATTAACACAGGATTTGTTTGTTTGGTTTTCTATCTCTTTTGTCCAGAATAGCAAATCCAAATGGTACACTGAATATTCCAAATTGGAAAATTTCAAATATGGAAGGTGGAGGCTCTAAAATAAAATAGGATAGACATGAGTAGCTCAGAAAGACAAGGCACATGAAACCATGACATTATTTGGACTTCTAGATTGTGTGAAAATTTCCTGAAGATGTTAAGCACTTTGAAGATGGGATTAAATAATTCACAGAAACATATCTCTAGAAATGGAAAAGCCTCCAAATCCATGTAGTCCAACCTCATTTAACAAGTAAAGAAAGTGAGGCCTAAGGAGCCAGTTAGGTAGTACAACAAATAAAGCAATGGACTTGATGTCAGGAAGATTTTACTTCAAATTTGGTCTCAAATACTTACTGGTATTAAGACCCTGGGCAATTAACTGCAGCAGTTTACTTATCTGTAAAATGAGGATAATCACTTCTACTACCCAACAGTGTTATAAGGAACAAATGAAATAATATTTTCTTTCCTTGCAAACTTTAAAGAGTTATATAAATAATAGTCATTATTATATTTGGGGAGCTAGGGTGCAGAGTAGATAGAATGTCAGACCTAGAGTCAGGAAGATTATGGCCTCAGACACTTACTAGCTGTGTGGCCCTCAACAAGTCACTTAATCTTGTTTTAAAACTTCAGTTTCCTCATCTGTAAAATGAACTGGAGAACCCAGAATCTTTGCCAAGAAAACCTAAGATGTAATCTCAAAGAATTAGGAACAATTATAATAACTGAACAGTAAAAATGTCAATATAATTATCATTATCATGATGATGGCACGATTGAATAAAATTTATATAATTAGCAAATTAAGAAAGTAAAATTTGAAGCCAGGCTCCCTAATTCCAAAAAGCAACTGCTTACACCATTCTATCATTCTGTGAAATTAACCTGTGGGACAGTTTAAACAAATGGTATCAAATTAGTAAATCTCACAGTAGATTTGCTAATTATCCTTCCAATGAAAGTTTCCGTCAGAACAAGATATACCTTGGTTAAAGAGATGAACACATTTTGGTTGATTGAGAAAAAATTGAATGCTATGAATGCAATAATAATAAATAATAATTTTCAAATGAAATAAATATTTCAAATTTATTTAAAAATGGGCAATATTTAATTACCATTTTTGCATATAGCTTTTGGTTTACTACTGCTGAAGTTTGAAAAAAAGTTGTTCTTGGGGTTAATTTTTTAATGAAAGTTTTAAGTGGTATGGTAGAGAGCTATCTTCAGTCAAGAATACCTGAATTCAAGTTTTACCTCTATTACATACTGCATGTGTTACTACTGATTAGTCATTTAACCTCTTAGAGACCCACTAAACATTATAAGATTTTCAGTTAAAAAGAAGGAATTTATCCACATTCCTGGTAGGCACTTAATAAATTTTTATTAATTGATTGATTGTGATTGACAGTGCATGCAAATGTGTGATGAACCCATTCTTGGAATAATGTTTTTAATGTTTTTGATGTTTTAAAAGAAATTAAAAGAATACAATAATATATATATACACATAAGTATACAAATATTAAGAGAAAAAAAGTTAATAGATCATAGGTTAAGTTCTTCTACTTTAAAGGAAGTGAATAATCTGTTTTTTTCTCTGCATAATTTATTAATTCTTTCTGGAGCTTGGAAGAGAAGAGGACAGAGTCAGTAGAATGGCTCTTCAGGGCTTGGTTCCTAGTCACCAGAGTAAACTCTTCTGATACCTGATTACCTTCAAAATAGCAGTATATTTATTGTATCTACATTTTGCATGCATTGTAGAATGTAAGCTTCTTGAGGGCAGAGACTATTATCCTTTGGTCTCGGTAGCTCCAGTACTGACATATAACAGAAACTTACTAAATAATGTTTGTTCAGATTATTGAACTACTTTCACTAAACTGGCAGGTTCTTGATTTCATGCTATGGAGGAGAGGATACAAGGAAACAGAATATTCTTTTGCTTCCCTTCTCCCCCAACCACTCACCACTACTCTCTCCTATCTTGACCACAGGACACATTGTATTATGAATTCCTTGAAGTCACAGACTAGTTTTTACTTTTGTTTGTATATCTAGAAATAAGCAGTGTGCCTCCACATGATTGCATTTAAAAATGCTATTTTGACTGACTAATTGCCATATCTACTGCCTTTGGAAGGATTCCTCAATTAAGCAAACATCAATAGTTCAAATTAGTTGTCTTTTAAAAAAGAATATTTTTTCTAGGTTTGATTCTGTCTAATTTTGGAGAATTAGTTAAACCCTTCAGTTGGTTATATCTTCTTATTAACCTCTGAGAAAATAAAATCTAAAATATTTAGAGATGGAAAAAAAAACTTAGAGGTCAACTACTTCAACAACCTTATTTAATAAAAGGATAAATTGAGGTCCCATACAGAAAAATGGAACCCCAGGATTAAAAACAGGATTCCTTGATGATGTCTCCTTTTACTAGTTTTTAATATGTATTTAACTCATTTAGTATTCAAACTCTTTTCTCCAGGATTTTAAAACTATCATTTTTAAGGATAACTTTAAACATATTAGCAGTGAGTATGGATTGGCTAGCTAGATGATTCACTTGGGATCTCTTCATTACTGAGGTTTTTTTCTCTGCTATTGAAAAAGTAAAGACAGAATAGTTAGAGAAATATGATCAGGAGAGGAATTAGAGACAGTGAAAACTGGTCATACTTTGCTTCTATAAAAATGCTTGAATTTGACTTCCGGGTAATCATGGCTGCAATCTAGACTCCACACACTTCCTCTCCCTGGCACCGAACGAAATAGACTACATCAAAGGAGCATAAAATCACCTTTGGAGGAACAGAAGGACTCCCCAGTACTCCACAGAGGCAAAGGTACGTGGGGCTTGAACATTTCCACACTAAAATAAGAAGGAAAAGCTTGCACAGAAAAGTGAACTGAGCCGCCCTTCCCCCACCCCACCTCCCCCACTAAACCAGAGTGAGCTACCTGAGCGCTCACCGGGACAGCGAGTGAGTGGGGAGCGTCTCTGTCTTGGGGGGGCACTCCAGGGTCCTTGGGATCTGGGGACTGCCAGGTAAAAACGTCTCAGGGCGCTTTCACTGGAGAATCCAGCGGAACTGGACTTGGGGCGGGCTGCACTGAACAACGCGCGCTGATTATCTGGGCGGAGCTGAATACCTGGGCTCGGAGGCTGGGAAGAACTAGTCTGAAGCAACCTAAATTCACAGAAAAACCGCTCTTATAACCCAGACCCCAGACCAAAAAGGAAAGGGGAATAAAACCACCAAAGGGATGGCTCACATGGCCCAAAATCAAGCCTCCAGGAAGAAAGGGAAAAAAGTGACTATTGAAAACTTTTATTATGGAAGTACCCAAGGAAAAGAGGAGAATGAGGAGGAAATCCAAAAAAATTCAGAACACGCCTCCCAAAATGGAAACTATCAACAAGCTCTGGAAGATCTCAAACTGGAACTTATCCAAAAGATGGAAACCTTCTGGAAAGAAAAATGGGAGAAAGAGATCAGCTGTCTGACAGATAAGACTGCTCAATTGGAAAAAGAACTCGAAGCATCCAATAGAAGGGCAGACAAGGCTGAAAAGCAAAACCAGTCCCTAATGACCAGAATTAAGCACCTCGAAGAAAGTGAGATGATAAAACAGCAAGAATCAATAAAGCAAACCCAAATAATTAATGAATTGGAAGAAAACATAAAATATCTCACTGAGAAGGTCACGGACCTGGAGAACAGAGGAAGACGAGAAAATCTCCGTATCATCGGTCTCCCAGAAAAACCAGAGGTAAACAACAAATTGGATATTATTCTACAGGAGATTATAAAAGAAAATTGCCCCCACGTTCTGGAGCAAGGGGGCAAAATAGAAATAGAAAGGATTCATAGAACACCTTCTATACTAAATCCCCAAAAGACAACGCCTAGGAATATAATTGCCAAATTCAAGAGCTTCCAAGTAATGGAGAAAATCCTACAAGAAGCCAAGAGGAAGAGCTTCAGATATAAGGGGGCTCCCATAAGGATCACACACGACTTAGCGGCTAATACACTAAGAGACCGCAAAGCATGGAACACGATATTTAGAAAGGCAAGAGAGCTGGGTCTCCAACCAAGAATCAACTACCCAGCAAAACTGACTATATACTTCCAGGGGAAAGTATGGGCATTCAACAAAATAGAAGATTTCCAAGCATTTGATAAGAAAAGACCAGAGCTCTGTGGAAAGTTCGATATCCAAGCACTGAAAGCAAGAGAAACATGAAAAGGTAAATATGAAAGAAAGGGAAAAGGAGAAAAATCTTATCTGTCTCTTTAAGTCAAACTCTCTTCTATAAGGACTACATTTACATCAAATTATATATATTAATATGTGGGGAAAATGTTTTGTGTAACTCTCATAAATTGTATCATCATAAGAGTAGTTAGAAGAAACATGCATAGGGAAAGATTGGGGAATTAAGAAGATTTGGGGAAAGTTGGGGCAAAAAAAGGAAAAGGGAGGGGGGAACCGTGATAATACTAAGATTAACTTCAAGAAATAGGGGGGGAATCAATAGAATAAACTTTCCCATATAAAGATACACATGAGAAGGGGAGGGGAAGAACTCTCATATGAGAAGGAGAGGAAGAGAGCGTGAAGTGGAATTACTTAAACCTTACTCTCAGTGAAATCAAATCTGAGAGGGAAGAACATCTAGATCCAGTGGGATCCTGAATTCTATCTTATCCATTAGGGCAAGAAAGAAAGGAAAAGTAAGGAGGGGGAGGGGGGAAGGAGTACAAAAAGGGAGGGAAGGAGAGGGGGGAGGGGAAGGGAGCATAAAAAGGGAGGGGCTAGAAAGGGAAGCATCTCAAGGGAGGGGACTAGGGGGACTGACCTAAAGTAAATCACTGGTTCAAAAGGAGAAAGCTAAAGAAGAAAGGTCAGAACTAGGGGAAGACATCAAAATGCCAGCGAATCCACAAATAACAATCATAACTTTGAATGTGAATGGGATGAACTCACCCATAAAACGCAGACAAATAGCAGATTGGATTAGAACACAAAACCCTACCATATGTTGTCTTCAAGAAACACATATGAGACGGGTTGACACTCACAAGGTTAGAATTAAAGGTTGGAGTAAGACCTTTTGGGCCTCAACCGATAGAAAGAAGGCAGGAGTTGCAATCATGATATCTGACAAAGCCAAAGTACAAATAGACCTGATCAAAAGGGACAGGGAAGGTAAATATATTCTGCTAAAAGGAAGTATAGACAATGAGGAAATATCACTAATCAACATGTATGCACCAAATGGTATAGCATCCAAATTTTTAATAGAGAAACTAGGAGAATTGAAGGAGGAATTAGACAGTAAAACCATATTAGTGGGAGACTTGAACCAACCACTATCAAATTTAGATAAATCAAATCAAAAAATAAATAAGAAAGAGGTAAAAGAGGTGAATGAAATCTTAGAAAAATTAGAATTAATAGACATATGGAGAAAAATAAATAGGGACAAAAAAGAATACACCTTCTTTTCAGCACCACATGGCACATTCACAAAAATAGATCATACACTAGGTCATAGAAACATGGCACTTAAATGCAGAAAAGCAGAAATATTAACTGCAGCCTTTTCAGATCACAAGGCAATTAAAATATTGATCGGCAAGGGTACATGGAGACCCAAATCAAAAATTAATTGGAAATTAAATAACATGATACTCCAAAATCGGATAGTTAGAGAAGAAATCATAGAAACAATTAACAATGTCGTTGAAGAAAATGACAACGGCGAAACATCCTTTCAAACCTTATGGGATGCAGCCAAGGCAGTACTTAGAGGAAAATTCATATCCCTGAGTGCATATATTAACAAATTAGGGAGGACAGAGACCAAGGAATTGGAAATGCAAATAAAAAAACTTGAGAATGAACAAATTAAAAACCCCCAGAAGAAAACCATACTAGAGATCCTAAAAATTAAGGGAGAAATTAATAAAATAGAAAGTGACAGAACTATTGAGCTAATAAACAAGACTAGAAGCTGGTACTTTGAAAAAACAGACAAAATAGACAAAGTACTGGTTAATTTAATTAAAAAAAGGAAAGAAGAAAGTCAAATTAATAGCATCAAGGATGAAAAGGGGGATCTCACCTCCAATGAAGAGGAAATTAAGGCAATCATTAAAAACTACTTTGCCCAACTATATGGCAATAAATATACCAACCTAGGTGATATGGATGAATATTTACAAAAATATAAATTGCCTAGACTAACAGAAGAAGAAATAGTTTTCTTAAATAATCCCATATCAGAAATTGAAATCCATCAAGCCATCAAAGAACTGCCTAAGAAAAAATCCCCAGGGCCTGATGGATTCACCAGTGAATTCTATCAAACATTCAGAGAACAGTTAACCCCAATACTATACAAACTATTTGACATAATAAGCAAAGAGGGAGTCCTACCAAACTCCTTTCATGACACAAGCATGGTACTAATTCCAAAGCCAGGCAGGCCAAAAACAGAGAAAGAAAACTATAGGCCAATCTCCCTAATGAATATAGATGCAAAAATCTTAAATAGGATACTAGCAAAAAGACTCCAGCAAGTGATTAGAAGGGTCACCTACCATGATCAAGTAGGATTCATACCAGGGATGCAGGGCTGGTTCAACATTAGGAAAACTATCCACATAATTGACCACATCAACAAGCAAACCAACAAGAACCACATGATTATCTCAATAGATGCAGAAAAAGCCTTTGATATAATACAACACCCATTCCTACTAAAAACACTAGAAAGCATAGGAATAGAAGGGTCATTCCTAAAAATAATAAACAGTATATATCTAAAACCATCAGCTAATATCATCTGCAATGGGGATAAACTAAATCCATTCCCATTAAGATCAGGAGTGAAACAAGGATGCCCATTATCACCTCTATTATTTGACATTGTATTAGAAACACTAGCAGTAGCAATTAGAGAAGAAAAAGAAATTGAAGGCATCAAAATAGGCAAGAAGGAGACCAAATTATCACTCTTTGCAGATGACATGATGGTCTACTTAAAGAATCCTAGAGACTCAACCAAAAAGCTAATTGAAATAATCAACAACTTTAGCAAAGTTGCAGGATACAAAATAAACCCACATAAGTCATCAGCATTTCTATATAATTCCAACACAGCTCAGCAGCAAGAACTAGAAAGAGAAATCCCATTCAAAATTACCCAAGACAAAATAAAATACTTAGGAATCTATCTCCCGAGACAAACACAGGATCTATATGAACACAACTACAAAACACTTTCCACACAACTAAAACTAGACTTGAACAATTGGAAGAACATTAACTGCTCATGGGTAGGACGAGCCAATATAATAAAAATGGCCATCCTACCCAAACTCATCTATCTATTTAGTGCCATACCCATGGAACTTCCAAAAATTTTTTTTACTGATTTAGAAAAAAACATAACAAAGTTCATTTGGAAGAACAAAAGATCAAGGATATCCAGGGAATTAATGAAAAAAAACACAAAGGAAGGGGGTCTTGCAGTCCCAGATCTCAGACTATATTATAAAGCAGCGGTCATCAAAACAATTTGGTACTGGCTAAGAGACAGAAAGGAGGATCAGTGGAATAGACTGGGGGCAAGCAACCTCAGCAAGACAGTATATGACAAACCCAAAGATTCCAGTTTTGGGACAAAAATCCACTATTTCATAAAAACTGTTGGGAAAATTGGAGGACAGTGTGGGAAAGATTAGGCTTAGATCAACACCTCACACCCTACACCAAGATAAATTCAAAATGGATGAATGACGAACATAAAGAAGGAAACTATAAGAAAATTAGGCGAACACAGAATAGTATACATGTCAGACCTTTGGGAAGGGAAATACTTCAAAACCAAGCAAGAATTAGAAAGAATTACAAAATGCAAAATAAATAATCTGGATTACATCAAATTAAAAAGTTTTTGTACAAACAAAACCAATGTAACCAAAATCAGAAGGGTAGCAACAAATTGGGAAACAATCTTCATAAAAACCTCTGACAAAGGTTTAATTACTAAAATTTATAAAGAACTAAATCAATTGTACAAAAAATCAAGCCATTCTCCAATTGACAAATGGGCAAGGGACATGAACAGGCAATTCTCAGCCAAAGAAATCAAAACTATTAATAAGCACATGAAAAAGTGCTCTACATCTCTTATAATCAGAGAGATGCAAATCAAAAAAACTCTGAGGTATCATCTCACACCTAGCAGATTGGCTAACATGACAGCTATGCAAAGTAATGAATGCTGGAGGGGATGTGGCAAAGTGGGGACATTAATTCATTGCTGGTGGAGTTGTGAATTGATCCAACCATTCTGGAGGGCAATTTGGAACTATGTCCAAAGGGCGATAAAAGACTGTCTGCCCTTTGATCCAGCCATAGCACTGCTGGGCTTGTACCCCAAAGAGATAATGGACAAAAAGACTTGTACAAAAATATTCATAGCTGCGCTCTTTGTGGTGGCCAAAAATTGGAAAATGAGGGGATGCCCTTCAATTGGGGAATGGCTGAACAAATTGTGGTATATGTTGGTGATGGAATACTATTGTGCTAAAAGGAATAATAAAGTGGAGAAGTTCCATGGAGACTGGAACAACCTCCAGGAAGTAATGCAGAGCGAGAGGAGCAGAACCAGGAAAACATTATACACAGAGACTGATACATTGTGGTACAATCGAAGGTGATGGACTTCTCCATTAGTATCAATGCAATCCCTGAACAATCTGCAGGGATCTAAAAAAAAAATACTACCCACAAGCAGAGGATAAACTGTGGGAGTAAAAACACTGCTGAAAAGCAACTGCTTGACTACAGGGTTGGAGGAGATAAGACTGAGGAGAGACTCTAAATGAACACTATAATGCAAACTCCAACAACAGGGAAATGGGTTCGAGTCAAGAACACATGTGATAACCAGTGGAATCATGCGTCGGCTATGGGAGAGGGAAAGGCGGGGGGGGGGGGGTGGAGGGGAGGAAAAGAAAACGATCTTTGTTTCCAGTGAATAATGTATGAAAACGACCAAATAAAATAATATTAAAATTTAAAAAAAATGCTTGAATTTTCAAATATGCCTTTTTCTTCCTCATATTTTATTTTGAAAGTTATATAAAGAATAGATAGTAAGACTAATTATCTTGCTTAAAGTCTCACAGTAAGGCAGAAGCACAGTCAAAATATGGACTCTAAGCTTTAGGTTGGCAGCACTATGAGTTAACCTCAGTACCATGTTGATTGTTGTTTGACTGAATCAGAGCATAATCTAGGAAATGTGTACTGCAGGTGGATAAGACAGAAGTGTTTGCATAGGGCTGGTGAAGGACATGTGGATAGCTAATAGAGCCAATTTTTCTAGTTTTAATAAAAATATTGCTAAATTAGAGGCGGATTGAAGTAGTAGATGGAGAGGAAGTCTTAAAATCAAGCCAAACTACTTGCACATAATAGAAATGTGATATAGAAGACTCATTTAGTATCTCAAAGTCCAAACATAACCCTACATGGGTTATTTAACCTATGTGTGGGAAGAAATGGAGGGAAGGAGCAGCAAGTTGGCACAGTGGATAGAACACCAACCTGGAGTTAAAGGGTCCTGGGTTCAAATATGACCTCAGATACCTCCTAGCTGTGGGTGTGGACAAGTCACTTTCCCCTGGTTGCCCGGCCTTTGCCTTTCTTTCTTAGAGTTGTTGCTGAGACTGAAAGTAAGCATTCAAAGAAAAAGAAAAATGCAGAGAGGGAAGAAGGAAGAGGAGAAGGAAGAAAGGGCAGAAGAAAACAAGGAAAGAAGGAAGGACAGGTGATGGAGAGGGGAAGGAAACAGGTATTTATTAAGTGCCAGACATTATGCTAAGTATCATATTGGATTCTCTTGAGAACCCATAGAAGTAGGTATAATCATTATCCCCATTTTATAGATTTTAAAAGGGAGATCCAAAGTGGTTAAGAGATTTGGTTAGGGTTGCATAATAGGAAATATTTGAATTTAAACTTATAGTTTTGACCCTAAGCCCAGCCTCCTGTCCACTATCGCATCAATGCCTCAGTTTCCTTATCTCTAAAATTGGAATTTAAAAGCATCTACCTTTCCATTGTTGTGAGGATCAAATCTGATAACATATACAAAAATCATTTTGCAAACTTTGATGTTTTATACAGATGCTAGATAATTTTTTTTTCTCTAAGACTTTAAATTGCATAGGAGTTACTGAACTGCATTGGTAGAGAGAGTTTTTCTCATCCTGGAGAACCTTATATCAATGAACTACTGGACCAAACATCCAGGCCTTATACTTTTCCCTCTGACTAAGTTGCTTCAGAATGCCTAAGGTGTCTAGGAAGAACAGGATGCTTAAAAACCTTTAAATGCAATGAACATAACACTGGTGTGTCACAGTTATACAAAAGTCACTTAGAAACATAGACTTAAAGGTGGAAGGGAACTTTAAGATCGTTTAGTAGTTCACCCACCTCATTTTACAGATGAAGAAACAGAAAATCTTAGAAATGTGAAAACACTTGTCAAGGTCACAAAGGTGGTAAGTAATGGTGCTGAGAATAGAACCCAGGACTTCTGATTCTAATCCTAGTAATTTTTCCAGTCTTTATATCACAATGTCTCCTTGGGCTATTTTAAATTATCCAAAACTTCAGCTTACCTCAAATGTTAGAAACTTCTTGCTTCAGAAATAAGCATATTTGAAAATAAGGCAGAAGTAATTGTATTATTCTATTTTTCATGGTATGTTAAGTGAAAAGCTATAAAATATTCACAGGTGAAGTCCTGATCTGATTCTATAAAAAAGCTAAATTGGTAGAAGCCCAAGTAAATTGATATTCAATTGTTCTCAATTCTCTGGCAGAATTTAATTATTCTATCGTGGGAAAACCCAATGGAGATAACACTAAATAAGTGCCTATCGTATGTTTTTGATATATACTATGTGAGTGCTATATCCATATGTGTATATATAAAACCATAGACTGATCATCAGAATATTAGCTTAAGTCTATAGCTTAGAATAATAATGAAGAAATCAATTATTGGAGCCTCTTACATTTTCTCATGACAAGATTAATCATACCATCACAAATAAGATGTTTCATTTTGATTAAAGCTATTAGTTGCTCTTTGTAAATATCTTTTTAAAAATCTCCTCAAATCTTTAATGTCACACTTAAGGTCTAAGTTCATCCTACATTTTCTTTTGCTGACCCATGGAAATAGGTTTGGGGTTATACTTCAGCTAAAAAATATATTTCCATATAATAAAATAACAATATATTTATATAGTCACAATCTCATCAATGTTATTCTCTTTGTCCTGGTCTGAATATTAAAGAATATCCATGCCTTTTCAGCCTAGGTGAGTTTTGTCTACATGCTCCCATATTTTGTCCTCAAGAGATTCCAGTTGGAGACATTCCTCTAATTCTCTTATTATTGGGTAGAAGCCAATGAAATACAAATGCAATCTGTTATTTCTTCTCTTGAACTAGTCTCAAGGCTGTTCTTTTGAATTGTCTCATCTGAGAATGAAGTACTTTTCCTTCTTGCCTCCACCTCCTGATTTCCTCAGCTTAAATTCTACCTTCTAGAAGATGGACAGTTAAGAAGTACAGTGGATTTATGAGTCAGGAAGACCAAATTAAAAATCTAAACTCAGACACTAGCTGTGTGACCCTGGGCAAGTCACTTAATCTCTAATTACCTCAGATCTATAAAATGGGGATGATAATATGGACCATTCCTCAGGATTGTTGTGTTGCTCAAATGAGATAGAAATCATAAAGCATATAGCACAGTGCCTGGCACATAGTAGATGCTCTTTAAATGTTAGCTGTTATTATTCCTGGTTGCTACCTCACACCATCCCCATTCTCAATGTTTTCCCTTTGAGATTACCTAGATAGACATATATCTGTACAGGCATTGCTGTTTGAAAGTTATCTTCTCTTACAAAAATGAGCTCCTTGAAAGCAGGGTCATATTTTGCTTTTATTTTTATTTTTTTGGTAATACTAGTGGCTACTTCAATGCCTCCCACATGGCAAGTGCTTAATAAATATTTGTAGTTTGAATGATTGAAAAATTAGACCCCCTTCTTTCACAACTATTCTTTTCTCTCCTAAGATATTTTCCAGTAATTTTTTGCATAGTTATAGATTGCTATGTTGGAGCCATATTATCTCACATTTGACCTTTTGGATGACTCTCAACATGAATTCTTCAGAGATTTTGATAATCCATGAATAGAATCATAATACATGAATTTGTTTTTGTCCATTGCAGATATGGAGAACATAGTTTTATAAATCACTTTAAAAATAGAACAGAAGTACCAGGAGATGTGAAAAAAATCTCCAATTGCTCTATGAAGGGTAAAAAAAAAACACTCAATGCCACTGTTTGCACTACTGTCATTTTAAGGGCAATTATGAATGAAAAAGAGGATGACTATAGAGTCACCTAAATTTCCTAAATGTATGATTACAAGTTATCTTTTTATTATTTACTAAGAGTTTGAGCCATCAATAAGAAGATTTATTTCTGCCCCTTAATGGGGCGAGAAGCAATGTGAGAGAGAAGATGAATTGCTATATCTTAGAGTTAGGAAAAACTGCTTTCAAGTCCTGTTTTGGATACATAAAAAGCTTTTCTGACTATGGGCAAGTAATCCCTTTCAATGATCAAGCAATTCTAGAGGACAATGTTGCAGATATTTGCTAATGTGTATTAGTGGAGGGAGGTTCCAACCTGGGTGTTCCATGTAGTATGAGATCATAGGTCCAGACCTTCTCCCTTTTAAAAGAAAGCAAAGGGGGATGGGTGGTGTATGACTACTTTAAACATCATAGGATCATAGAGAGGTAGAAGTGCCCTTAATAAGCCAGAGTACATTTTATTTTTTAATGAATGAGAAAAACAATACACATGTAAAGTTAAACTTGCCCTGCATTTCTTAATTGTTTAAGGTGAGATTTGAGCCCAAGTTTTCCGGGCTCAAGCCTATTGTTCTATTCACTGTACCAAATGGAGAAGGATATTTTCCCCTCTCTCTCTTTTTTTTTTTAATCTTAAGTAACCTGTAATCCTTGGAAATAGCCTAGTACAACAATTGACTCAGGTTAATGGTTCCCTGGGAAGGAGAGGGACAAAACAAAGCAAAACCTCTTTCTGTTTAACAAATTGGATGTTTTAGGAAGCTGTGTGGGAATAGTGGTGGTGGTGGCATGGGCTTCAATCTTTACTCTAGTAAAAGTAATGACATATTCAGTTGGAACCAGAAGTTTTCATCACGGATTTATGAACACTTGTGATTAAACTCTCGGTTTATATGTGAGTGGTCCTGACAGCTTATGACAACCACAACCTCCATTACAACTCATGCTCCATACTAAAAATTATGGCACCTTTCACTCCTATAAATTATTTTGTGCCTTTGACCTCTTTGAATTTTAAAAATGACCACAAAGGAGAAATCTGTGCTTTCCTTTCTCACTGTAGACGAATTACAAAGACATAAGAACATACAAAGTTATAGCATGATGTAGTGGCTAAAGGCTAGCCTTGAGGACAGAAAGCCTTTAGTTCAACCTTGGTTGTGTGTTCATGAACAAGTCATTTAAATCTCATTGTCCCAGAATACTCCAAGGCTATAAGTTATAGAGGAGTTGCTGATCTGTAGTGGTAAAGGTGGTTTCCATGTTATTAATCCTTTATTGATAAAATCTGCCCCACAAACTAGGTAGCGATATGTGTAATAATTAAAAATGGGTTTGACAAATATAAGAATTAAATTTTTAAAAAATTATTGTGGTTACTGTTAATAAAATTAACTCAAGTGATGAGACTGTTAGCAGCTTTAGTAGCTTTATTACATCAGGGAAGAGATAGTAAAGAGGGAAATGTAGAAAGGTGAAAAGGGAATTGTCTAGCCTACCACACTGAATCTGTTTTGAAGAAATCTAGCTCAACCCCCAACCAAATTCCAATCTCTAGCTAGAGGAGTGGAAGTGTCTTAGCCTTCAAAGCAGAAGTCCTCCAAAGCAGAAAAAGTGCCACACAGAAGAATCTAATGCAGAGACATCGACACAGATGTCCTCCCTCAGGAAGAGTCACCAACACAGCAGAAGCAGAAGTGAATATAATCATCTCAACTGACTTTTATAAGCAGTTTTCTCCACATCACTTCCTGTCTCTCAGGTTCCACCTTCTTTTCACTGTGGGCTGGTCTATCACATCTCGGGAACCAATCAAAGTCTCTCAATTTGCCTAGTACTGCCTGGGGTCAGTGTTTGTGGGATCTCCCTCCAGTCCTCTGAGGTTGTGAACTCTCATCAAAAGGATTCACAAGTTCCTGATTGATTAAGTTAAAAGTGAAAAACACTTCAAGTAATTGATTAAGATAAGATAAAAAAAATTCCTTTTCACATATGCATCAATGTCTATTTACACCTATATCTATCAGAATATATCTAAGCCAATTGCCAATTGATAAAGGCAAAAGATATGAACAGATAGATTTGGGTTGAAGAAATCAAAGTTATAACTATGAAAAATGCTCTAAATCATTCTTGATTAGAGAAATGCAAATCAAAACAACTCTGAGATATGATGGAGAAGTTGTGGAAAAAATAAGGACTCTAATATATTGTTGGTAGAATTGTGAACTGATTCAACAATTTTGGAAAGCAATCTGGAAATTTGGAAAGCAATTTATACTCAAAGATTTATAAAACAGTGTAAACCTTTTCACCCTGTAGTACCACTGTTGGGTCTATTTACTAAGCTGATCAAGGAAAAAGGAGAAGAAAGTATAATGTTCTAAAATATTTATAGCAGCTCTTTTTTGTCTTGGCAAAAAACTGGAAGCTGAAAAAATATCCATCAATTAGGAAATTATTGAACAAATTGTGGTATATGATTGTAATAGAACACTTTTGTGCCCTAATAAATGACAATGTGATGAGAAAAAAATGGAAAAACTTATATGAAGTGATGTAAATTGAGCAGAACCAAAATGTTGTACATAGTAATAATAATGTATGATGATCAACTGTGAAAGCCTTAACTATTATCAACAAGGCAGTAATTAAAGATAATTCCAAGGGTCTCATGATGAAAAAAAGCTATTGACCATGGCAGAAGGAACAAAGTCTATATGCAGATTGAAATGTATCATTCCTCACATTATTTCCTTGGTGAAATTTTTTTCTAGTGTAAGCAATATGTGCCCTGTGTCAAAATGAGACATACAAGGAAATCTGTATTATATGATCATATATTTATAACCTATATCATATTACCTATCTTCTTGGGGAAGGAGGAAAGGTGGGAAGGAGAGGGAAAAAAAGAATGAGACAGTTTTTGGACACAGCTAATGTGAGATTATTTCTTTTAGATAAGCATGTTTCTACAATGTATTAAATATTTATTAACAAATATGCATTGTTGTTATGTTGTGAGAATGAAATTAGGTCTTATTTGTAATGTATTTTGCAAACATTAAAGATCTATCTCCATTTATCTATCTCTTAAGAGGTGTACTATCTATATATAACATGATGAATATAATATAATAAAATTAAATGAACACAACACAATGAAATGAATATAATACCTCATGCATGTGGATATCACATATTATAGTTCATATTGTAAAAATAGACTTGAATCCAAGATTTCAATCCCCAGAAGTCCTTGCTCCACTTCCCCAGAATGCTTTGTAATCTCACTGAATTCTCACCTGGACCAAGAGCAAAATCATTATTTAAAGAGTCTCCACCCACTCCATCCACAGCAGAGAGCAGGCTCTCTGCTCTTCCTGGCTCCGCTGGCAAACAGATGCATCTCATGATGTGAGTGAAATTTGGGTGGGCCTCATGGCCCACCTAGCACGTGCTTCTCTTGCTTGTATTTTCTTTAACCTTTGACCTTTATTAAACCTCATAAAAATAATACTCCTTGCAGAGAGAAACTAATTTCTACCTGCCTCAGTATTCCCCAAATTTTAATCTTTACAATATCATATTGGAATATAATGTTATGACATGTATCATATATTATATATAACTACTAGCACATCACTTTGCAAATATATCACAGAGTACCATAACATGCCATATTATGCTATATCATACCAAATCATGCCATGTTGTACCATACAATGACATTACATGCCTTGCCCTGTCATACCATATCATGTTATATTATTATATACCATACCATATTTTTTCATACTATCCTATCCCATGCTCTATTCTATTAGATGATATTGGATTTTTGATGAGATGTTAGAATTGATTTTATTGTATAGTATTTGTTTTTATATTACATAATTATATATTATGTTATATTACATTTTCTTATATCATATTATATGACATTATGATATATTATAATTTTATTTTGATGTTTTGATTAATTTTTATTATTATATATCCACTGTGAACCTATCAGTAATCTAGTTCTAGAGTTTCTCTGTAAACAATCTAGACTCTGCAGACACAAAATCTCACACAGTAGGGCTTATAGGTATGGAAAAATTCAGAAAGAAGGGAGCCAGAGTTAAAGCTTTCTGACCTCCATCCGCTAGGCCATTGTTCCCTCCATGACTGTGGGACCCCCAGATAGGCTGTCTCAGGACATGAAAGTCATGTCTTGGGAGATGGCTAGTCAGAGAATTCCCCGACCTCTGGAGTCCTGAATTCCAAGTCCAATATTAGATATTGGACAACCTAACTCTGAAGCAGCAGCCTAACTCTGAATGCCATATTATGGTGGTCATGAAGAGTGATGTCACATACAGTAGGTAGGACAGTGATGACACACACACCCATGAATGTGACATATAGTTTTTGGTAGCTAAGTCAACGGCAGAGTTGTCTAGTGGGAGGCAGAAGATCAGAGCCTTGCCCAACATCATTGGGCCTAAAGAGCTGGCCCAGCCTAGCTAAGTTTGTCACCTTTGGATTAAGTGAAGGCCACGTGCATTCTTGATTCCAGCATGATGAACACGATCAATCGGATATTTAATCTGAATGCACTGTTCGCGCTTTCCCACATTACACCTGAGTCACAGAGTCACCTGAAGAAGGTCTATGCCAGTTTTTCCTTCAGTATGATCATGGCGGCTGCAGGGGCCTACATCCACATGTTCACCCATTTTATTCAAGCTGGCTTGCTCTTAACCTTAGGCTCCTTAGGACTAATAATGTGCTTACTAGGAACACCTCACCATCACAAAACTGAAAAGAAGAGACTGGTTCTTCTGGCTGGATTTGCCTTCCTTGTAGGAATGGGTCTGGGCCCTGCCTTGGATTTATGTATGACCACTAATCCAAACATTGTTTCCACCTCCTTGCTTGGCACGGCAATGATCTTCAGCTGTTTCACCTTGAGTTCTGTGTATGCTAAGCTTCATAGCTATCTCGTCCTAGGGGGCATCTTGATTTCTTCCATGAGCTTGATTTTATTCATCTCTTTGAGGAACCTCTTATTTGGCTCTCATTTGCTTTTCCAAATGAATCTGTATGTGGGACTGGCAATTATCTGTGGCTTCATCCTTTTTGATACTCAACTCATCATAGAAAAATATGAAAATGGAGACAAGGATTACATCTGGCATTGTGTTGACCTGTTCCTGGATTTTGTCACCTTCTTCTGGAGATGTTTGATGATCTTGGCAATGAACGAAAAGAACAAGATGAAATAAAAGGAATGGATCCACCATCTAGTCTTTCTGGTTTTTGGCTCCCATTCCTCAATCCCTCTTTCTCTTTGCACACATTAGAGGGGTCATGTTCCATGTTAATGAAAAATTTCAGAGAATCTTATACTTTACAATTTTATCTATTTTAGAGTGCTTGGTTCAATTTTTTAAAAGTGAATAACATTTTTCAGGTTAGTTTCCCTTTATGTTTTCTGAGATTCTCTATCTATCCCTTTCTTCTTCCGTATATACTCTTGTCTTTTTCTCTTCTGGAAAATGGAACCAAATCAAATGGCTCAAATTCTATGAATTAAATCTTCTTGGTGGTACTTTCCAAGTGGATTTAAAGTTAGCTTGTTTTTCTTTCTAAAACCTGTCTCTTCTTCAGCTTTATTCTCATTTAACTATGATTCCTATGGGTGTGAATTTGGAGCTATAGAGAAGAGTTTGTCAAGCAAGTGGGCTGGTCAGAGGCATTATAACTAAGGCTACTTTTAGGAAATTTGATTGTAGGGCAGTGGATGGTATTGCATTTAGTTGGGAACATGAATATAGGCCACAATGAAGAGTGGAAATTGGCAAAACTTCTACAGTTATAGCTCCTGTGCTTTTTAGCCCTATCAGAATTGAAAAAAAAAAAAACTCTTCAAAGCACCTGAAAACAATTTGAAGTCAGAGAATCCAGATGTAAATGCTATTTTGGATACTACCTATCAATGTAATCTTGGGTAAGTCATTTTACCTCCTGAACCTCAGTTTCCTCACCTCTAAAATTAGTTTGTTACTAAAATGGTCTTTTAAGTTCCTTAAAATGTTAAACTTATTATAATCTTTAGAAATGTTGCCTCTAGGTTAATATCAGTTTATAGCTGGATCTGACTGTCTTGTCTGATCCTCAAAAAAGAAAAAAAATAATTCAACCAAACAAAAATGTTGGTAGGTGCCCTGTATATGCTACAAACACCTTAACTCTGCTCTTGGGCAAATCATTCCTGTTTTCCCTTTTCTAACTTTGCTTCAAGGAACTGTCATGCTTAAGGTAGACTAGTAGCCTTAAATACTCATCTAGTTTAAATACTTTTTGTGGAAGAGTTTCAATAGATTCATAAGACAAACATAGTTCTTAATAATATATAAATAGGATAATTTTGAATATTTCTAAACCCTTCTGGACTTTTTCTCTTGGAATTGCCTACTTTGTAGTATGACTCAGTCTTCCTTATTCAGTGGTGGTCTGTGATATATGAGTATATCTTGAAGAAGGAATATGAAAGGAAGACAGAAATGGTTAGCTCTGTAGAGTACTGCTTTTATTATCATCATGTTAAGCTAATAGTGGATTATCTCTTTGGGGGGCTAGAGGGGAGCCCTATAGGAAAGGAGGGGTGTGTGATGGTGATGGAACATTTAGTATGTGTCATCCAGGCCTGGGTAAGGAATGTAGGCTAGGTCAGGACATTCACATATAGCAACACCAACCCAGCATTAATCCTTGAAGTACTAATGAATACTGTTGAAACTAGCTGTCCCTGGGTCCTACCTCTACCTCAGAAAAGCAGCATTCTGGGATGAAATTCTAGTCATCTAGTTCTTGTTACAGCTCTGCTAACCACTGATCTAGCTATTTCCTTGAGGGTTTCTGGATACCTGGACTAGAATATTTCTTTAATTTAGCCCCAGTCAAGAGCTTTTCAGGTAATCATGATGATTGCCTATTCCTGAAAAATATCTGTGTCTATATTCCCCAAAGTCAATCTTTACCTATTGTGGCTTCTATTTGGAATAAATAAGATTATTTTTTTTCTCTGTTAGAAACAGTGTCTATAATGACAAGGACGGAAAAATGCCTTTCAAGGAAAAGTCTAACAGAGAATCTGTTAATATAGTAATCATTGTAATTATTACTTCCTTTTTGAGTTTCTTGGTTTTCAGCTCTGGCTACATTCTATAACACATATTGTTGAGAGAAAGATGGTTTTAATTTTATATGTAAACATACGCAATTGAATTCTAAAGAATGAAATTATGAATGGGGACAGACAAAAAAATAGATCATGAGAAATTGAAGGAGAATCTGATGGTGAGAATGAGAATAATAATCATAATAACAACAGACTTGAAAAGTTCTTGGTCAGTTGCTGGCAGGTGGTAGTGAGGATTTTAGTTTCTTTCTCTGATTTCTCTAAGGTTTCCAGAGGTCAACATATAGAGAAAATAATAATAAAATTCCCTTGGAAGAACAAAGGTAAGATTTTGAGAGAATTTTTTAAAGGGGAAATGAAGGACTAATGTTTCTATACCTACAAGTAGGCTATTAAAAGTTAATTATCAAAGCTACTTGGCACTATTAAAAATAGAAAAAAGTTGATCCTTGGACCTTTAGTGTGTTTGATTTTTCTCTTCCTTGTCCAGGTCTCACCTTAAAGATAATTATTTTGAATTAGATGCTGGTTTTGATTATGTTTTTTGGACTTATTTTCCTTATATTTTAAGGCTTTCCTTTTTATGACCTCACTGTGGTCCCTCTACCTTGGTCTGATTCCAGGTGAGATTTTACTGAATGTTACAAGATGCTAATTTATTTTGAGTACCCCTTTAGAATGAAAAAGTACTTTAATTTGCTCAAAGGCACTTTAATGTAAAAAAGGACCCAAAATACTTAATATGAATTAAAGCTCTAAAGCCAAATTATTTTTTTGAATGTTGAGGCAAAAATATATAGCAACCTAGGATTCTTGCATAAACTACTCATTATATGAGTCTATTCTAGGCAAAGTGAACAAACTTCCCCTTCTTATGAACATTTTATCTAATTTAACTGATAAAACAAAATGTACTAAGATAAACATACTTCTTAATAACCAATATTCAACTTCTTCCCAGTGGTACAGAAATAGTTTAGTTGTACCTTTTGTAATTCACTGCATCCAAAGACACTCAGAATTCTCAGCTGCTACTTGTTCTGAGTACTTTTCCTTTATCTTTTCCCCTCTTTCTGTGAACCTCCCCTTCTTTTTGTTTTCCCCCTTCCTCTCCCTTCTCTCCTCTTTTCCCTCTTTGTCTCCTTCCTCCCCCATCAACTCATTTTTTTCTCTCCTCACCTCTCTCTTTCGTACACTAATAAGCTTGAATCTTGGTACTCATTCTTTTTAGGAAAGCCAGGGAGGTTCTTTATAAAAGTATCTGGTGAACAAGGACTACACTGAGAATCTTAACTCTGCCCCTCTGAATTTTGTTCAGTGACCCTGCTTAAGATCTCTGAGCCTCCATTTCCTCATATATAAAATGAGGATGATAAATTTTTTGCTACCTACCTCATAGATTCTTATAAGGGAAATGCCTTGTCAATTCGAAAAATCACAGAATTGTGAATTTTTGTCATTGCCTATATAAGAGAAGAAATGAATCATAAATTATTTGTGTGAAGCAAATGAAGCCATTCAAATAGCTAGATCTTCCCTACCCCCAGCTAAAAATTTAACTGATATCATCCAAGAAGCTCTAATTGTTATGTAAAATATACCTTGCCTCTTTATTCCAGGCAGAATTGTGACTTTCTGATTATATGAAGCCAAAAACTCAATGCTCATTTTCATTTTCCTAGTTAAATTGTACAGGGATAGAATATCTTATTTGCCTGGCAGAGCAAAATAATTAAGGAGAAATTTAAAAAGCAAAGCAAGAACTAACTAGTATGAACCTTGGTTATGCTTCACTGAACGTCTTTTATGGTCCATTGAAGTTTTAGTAAACCAAACTTATATCTTCCTCCTCACTTCTCCAAGGGTCAGGACCTTATCAGTTTTGCATATTGAGGTTCCTCTTGGGTTCTGAGTCCTCTCTGACCCAAGTTTACTGAAATCATATTAAAGTTTCTCTCTTTTTTAGACCCATTTTACTGGGGAAGCTTTACATTCAGAAATATTTCTGTACTTTCTTGGAGAACAAGTCCTTCTGATGCCATGTGGCTACTCTGAAGTTGATCTGCTTTGCAGTGGAGCCCAGACTGTATTTGGAATTCTAAGGACTTTGTTTTAAATCCTGCTTCTCCTAATATCTGTGTGGCATTGGACAATCATATCATGTCTCTGGGTCTCAGTTTTCTCATCTGTAAAATATAAATGTTCTTTAAGGAGATATAGGGAAAGGGGTATAAAGGGGCAAACTGGTTCTGGCTTATTTCACTAGTTGTAAGATGCTATAACCTCCAAAAGGCTCCTGAAATACCAAAGAAAGAGGGATCCATGGCAGTTGGTTATTAATAGGTTGTATGAGTATTAATTGGGAGAGTTTGCTCACAAGAGGCCAGTTGTCCTGTATAGCAATAGGGCAAAGTAGCATGGTAGATCCCTGAACCAATCCCAGGTAGGTCATATGTAGAAACATAGCAAAGAAGACACCCTGCCAGGGATGGCACAGGTTTGCCTGGAAGTTTTCCCATGGCATAGGTGGAATTTCCTTAGCTATTTACATTTACTCAAGGTAGTTTACATAATTTTTGGAATCATAGGTCATGTTTGCACTCTGACTATTATTATATAAGGGCTAACTTTGGTTTTGCCCCCATTCCTTGTGAAAGGTTTCAAACTGTGAAAATGATTTTTGCACTCTGTGTTATGACTTTTCAAGGAATTTCAGGGTTTTGGTTCACTGTTGGTGAATGACTGGAAGACCAGACTCTTACATAATCCCAGCCTCTTGCTACACTCTACCCTTATAGGCATTTCACTTGTTAACTGAAATGTTATTATCACCTACATGTTTTACCCAAACCGTTGTGGTTTTACCCTTTATAAATCCTATGTAAATAAAGCACTATGCCCTTCCTTATAGCTACTATATGCATGGTCCTGGCTTGTCAGTCCTTTGATGTGCCCAAATAAAATGTTTATTAAATTTTTCTGACTCAGTTTCTCTAGTTTGACAAAACTATATTAGCCATCTTAGTCAAGCCCCTGCATTATATATAATACAGGGATTAGTATTATGATATAGCCGCTAAAAAGATATAAAACCTGCTTTCATAATTTATATGTAACTATGGAAAATCTATCGATGCTAATTATTTTCCCTAATAACTAAACAATGACTAATTCTGCCATGAAAACTAATGGCTTCTGACCTTCCTTTAGCATTCCTTCAGATTAAAAAAGAGATTCTTAAACTTTTTGTTTGTTTATTTATTTATTTATTTGTTTATTTATACATTTATTTATTTATTTATTTGTTTGTTTATTTGTTTAATTATTATTTATTTATTTATTTATTTATTATTTATTTCAGTGTCAACTTTGGCAGTATGATAAAGCCTACCCACAAAAATAAAATGTAAATGCATGAAATTATTATGTATGGAGTTCTAGGGGTGAAGCCAAGATAGCCGAGTAATCCTCAGCAGCTCTGTGCCACCATGAGAATCCTCTCTGACCAAGATTAAAATATCAACACAAAACAAATGCAGGAGTGAAAGAACCATCAAAGAGACAGAGTAAAACAACTTTCAAGATAAGAAAAACCCAAAATGTAGGCAACAAACATCTATGGCACTGGGGTGAGAGGAGAGTAGACCCAGCAAGGTTGTAGCAAGGAGGTTAGAGCAAGCCAAGAGCGAGCTACCCCCCTACCACCACCCCAACCACACATCTGCTTTCTGAGGTTTGGGAACCTATACCCAAGCCAACATCCATATCTAGACTCTGCCTGAGCAAATAGAGGTACAAGCCAACCCATACTCCTTGAAATTTCAAATATATGGAGAAGCCTGGAGGGAATTCTAGTCTGGGCTTGAGACAAGGACTTAATTCGCACTTTGGGATGGTTGATAGTACAAAGTACTAAGTACTCATCTTACTGCCTAAAGCTCAGGGCAGAGCTCCAAGACAAGACAATCTAGAGTGTGCCTGACTGGATCAAGTACACAGCCCCTGACCTGATCAAGATTAGAGTGAGGTCAAAAGCTTATACCTAAGCCTGAGGCAAGCCTTTAAGCTATCAGCATCTCAGGGGTCAATTGAATCAGTAGGGGGAGGGAGCTCTCAGAGTTCTCAGCCCTCAGACCATCACATCATCCCCCCATGCCTACATATAATTAATTAGATAGGGAAAAATGAGCAAACAAGCAAAAAAAAAAAAAACCACCTATATCTAAAGAATTTTTATGGAAAAAAGTGCAAGAACAGACACAAAAGGGGACAGTGAGAACAAAGGAAACATACCCAAACTCCAAAAGAAAAATATGACTTGGAAATGGATTATGGAAGAACTCAAAAAGGACTTAAAAAGACAATTAAGAGAGGCAGAGGAAAAGCAGAAAAGAGAAATAAAAGTGATGCAAGGAGAAAAGAAAGTAATGAAAGAGGAAATAGGCCAGTTGAGAAAGGAGAACCAGAAACTGACAGAGGAAAATCAAATCTTAAAAATCAGAATTTACCATCTAGAAACTAATGATTTCATGAGAAATCAAGAAATAACAAAGCAGAATCAAAGAAATGAAAAAAATAGAGGAAAACATGAAATATCTTATTAAAAACAAAAACAAAAAATAAACAACTGACCTAAAAAATATCTAGGAGAGACAATTTGAGAATTATTGGGATTACCTGAAAGCCATGAGCAAGAAAAAAACCTTAGATACAATATTATAAGAAATTATCAAAGGTAACTGCCTAGATATCCTCATACAAGAAAATAAAATTGAAATTGAAAGAATTCACAGATCATCTCCAGAAAGAAATTGTCAAATGACAACTTCCAGGAATATAATAACTAAATTCAAGAGCCATGAGGAAACAATACTTCAAACACCCAGAAAGAAATCATTCAAATACCATGGAGCTACAGTCAATATCACATAGGACCTAGCAGCTTGTACATTAAAGAATTGAAAGGCATGGGATATGATATTCAGGAAGGAAAAAGATTATTAGTGGAGTATTTCAATCTTCCCCTTTCAGAATTATATAAAAATCAAACCAAAAATAAATGAAAAAGAAGTAAGGGAAATTAATGAAATGCTAGAAAAATTAGAGTTAATACATATCTGGAAAAAACTTAATAGGAATAAAAAAGACTAGACCTTCTTCTCAGCAGTACATAGTACATATACAAAGACACAAATGAATAATAAAGTGGAGGAATTCTTCGTGAACTGGAAAGACCTCCAGGAATTGATACAGAATGAAAGGAGCAGAACCAGGACCACATTGTACACAGGGACTGATGTACTGTGGCATAATCAAATGTAATAGAATTTTCTACTAGCAGCCATGCAATGACTCAGGACAATCCAGAAGAATTTATGAGAAAGAATGCTATCCACATTCAGAGAAAGAACTGTGAGAACAGAAACACAGAAGAAAAAACATATGATCAATCATGTAGTTCTATAAGGATATGATTTGGGTTTTGATGCTAAAAGATCACTCTGCTGCAAATATGAATAACATGGAAATGGGTTTTGAACAATAATACATGTATAACACAGTGAAACTGCTTGTCAGCTCTGGGAGGGGGGAACAAAGGGGAGGGCATCATGAATCATGTAACCATGGAAAAATATTCTAAATTAAAAAATCATATATGTGCATATGCATATATATAATATTTAAAGGAAATTAGTTATATAGAAATGCAGTTATCAAAATATTTTTAAATATTTATACAAGCTCTAAGACCTCCTATATTCAGAGCTCCAGAAAGTCTAAAGGGCCCTTCAGTGCCTCTCCAGGATATAGCCAATTTCTTTTCAAAATGTATTCTTCTCTTTTAACCTGTCTGATTTTCCACTACATTCCACTCTAGGAAAGTATTCTTTTTAAAATTTTGTGACTTCCTTTTTATAAAGGATATTAACACCTATGAGCAGAGACACCCACATATAACATACACACTACCTGAACCTATGGCTAATAAATTTTACATTATAAGGAAAATTCCCTCCACCTCTTTTATAAGTGTTTTCCTTTTTTTCCTAATCAAGGATTAAAAAAGGTCCCTATCAGAGGAACTGCTCAAGGGTAGGTATAACATATAGAAAATAACACCTGCTTCTAAGAGTTCTTCATTAGGGTAAAATAATGTAATATTTTCAAAGTGCTTTGCAAACTTTCAAACTAATTATAAATGCCAGATCTCATTGCCTTATACTTGCTACTTGTAGTGAAAGCAAGTGTATATATTTAAAAAAAAAAAAGATTTCACAAATGTAAATAGAATGTGCCACAAATTTCCCTTCAGCATCCCGATGCCCCAGCTCCACATCTGGGCATGGTAATCAAGTTTTCCTCATCCTTGGCACATATGTAATGGATTCTGTTCTGAAGTGAAATTACTTTTTTTAACATAGCTGTTTTAGAAGGCCATTTTGATAAGACACTCAGTTTTCTTCTTGTGCCTTCCAAGCATGGGACAATCTGTTATAAAATCAATTTAAATTTTGTTTTCTGGTTGTCTAGCATAATCTTATTTGATCCTCACAATAGTCCTTGGCTTGTAGCATTTTATCCATTTTACAGAGGAGATGACTCAAGGTTAGACATGAGATCATAGATTTAGAGCCAAATAGGACTTTTAGAAGTCATTTAGCTCAATCTTCTCACCTTATAAGTGAGAAAACTAAAATCCAAGGCAAGATGAAGGTCACCTTGTTAATTAGCAGTTAGAATTCAAACCCAGGTACCCAACCAGCCCTTTCCTTCCAAGTCTGTCATGATTAAATGATATATAAAACTTTCGACTTCTCAATTTAAATAAATATGAACTGGAGTTGTCTTCTCAGCTCAGTTCTCTGCCTTCCTCCTCTCTCAGTAATCTTTATGGCTCTCAGATTAGATCTGCAAGAATTTCATTTGCAAAACAATTGAAGTAATGGGGGATTTCTTTGGTATTCTCTAAAGAGTGAATGCCTCTATTCATCTGCTCAGACAGATTTAAAAACAAAGCAATACAAAACCTTGGAAACTTCCAATGTCACTGCATCAATTGCAGAAATTACAATGAAATAAATACTAAACTGGAGATCTAGCTTACTCCATTTACATTTAGCAGAGATAACATTTAAATATGAGAAACAACTAATACAAAGAGTAATACAAATTATAATAGAGACAGTATGATTTGGAGTCCTGACTGCATAAAACTGGAAAGGTCAGTATCACTAAAGATGGCCTGCTTTCAGAGGACAGGAGAGATTCTAAGAAAAGATTTCCATTTTTAGAAACTTCAATGGAAATAACCAAATGGATAAGAATTCAGAATGTAAGGAAGTGGGGACTATACTTCAACAGACCTAGATATCCCTTACTCTCCAGGTTCAAAACCAACAGAACCCATAAGGGAAATTCCATGTATCCCAAGAAAATGAAATTTCTTTGGAGGACATGGGTCTACATTCAAACATAGATCCTGAAATATCCAGTGTGCTGGTGTTGTGGAGGTGAAGAGGTACACCCCCGGGGGTTCAGGAAGGATACTTTTCTGCAAGAATGCAAGACTCTGAAACTTAGCTTAAAAATAGAGAAATTTATTAATTTAGAAAGTTATGTTGAGAAGGGCCAGGAGGAACAGGTGGAACAGTAAGATGGAAAGCTGCTCCTTGGGAAGACAGCATGGATGGAAAAGCTATCCCCCAGATTGTTATGGGCACTGGATACCCTTGGGGTTAGGGAAGGATACCTTTTGCAAGCATGCAAGACTCCAAAACTTAGCTTAAAAACAAAAAAAGAGATTTATTAATTTAGAAAGAAATGTTGAGAGTGGCCAAGAGGATAGCAAGGTAAAATAGCAAGATGGGGAGCAGTTCCTTGGGAGGACAGCATGAAAGGAAAGGCTGTTCCCTCAGATGACATCAGTTCTGGAGATTTTATACTTTTTACAACAGAGTTAGTCACCCAGGCATGAGGTGGGATGATCATACTGGGGTCTGCCTGGGGACATAAAGATTCCTTAGTTTTAGGGAACAAACAGATGTCTGATAGGATCGAGGTGTGGCCTGAAGGCACATCTTTCTGTTCATCTAGAGGACAATCAAAGGAAGATAGTCATCTCAGGACCCTAGAGGGGTCATTGGGTGTTTTTAGGCTCAGAGTCAGGAGAAGGAAAAACAAGGGAGTTTCGCTGATAATAGTTCACCTGGGTTTCTGGGGTACAGTGCCCATGTCAAGATGACATCACTTCTGGGGATTTTATACTTTTTACAACAGAGAGTGTTAGTCACTCAGGCATTTGGTCAGGTGGGGTGATCATCTGGCTGGGGTCTGCCTGGAGACATAAAGATTCCTTAGTTTTAGGGAACAAACAATGTCTGAGATGTAGCCTGATGGGATCGAGGTGTAGCCTAGAGGTGCCTCTCTCTGTCCATCTTAAATCTAGAGGATGATCAAAGGAGGACAATCATCTCAGGACCCTAAAGGGGTCATTGGATGTTTTTAGGCTCAAAGTCACAAGGATGTTAGGGAGCAAGGGAATTTCCCTGATAATAGTTTGCCTGAGTTTCTGGGGGTACAATGCCCATGTCAATGTCACAACCAATAGGACAGATTTGCTTTAGGTCTTGCATGTCAGAGGCAGTAACTGACCCCTATTCTTCTTACTCCAGAACTATTGTTCTTTCTAAATGTAACCAGATGATTAAAGATAATTAAATAACATAATTGAAGAATGCATCAAACAAGGGGATTAGGAATAATCCCTGCTATTTAGGCAACTGTTACTCTGAGTTTCCAAACATCAATGCTTAAAGAAATTGGCATTTGCAATAATGCCATATCCCATTTCCTCATGCAAAACAGGTCCAATTGTTGGATGGTATTATTATTTAGGATGCCATGGATAGGCCATGCTTCTTGCTTATCAAGAGTGTAGTGTGGCCATTTAACATTACAAAAAGAAATTAGTTTCTCTTTTTTCAAGTTGTATAGATCCAATTTAAAGGGGAATCTTGGAATATGCTCTGTCTCTGTCCCATTTTGATGTGAAATGGCCAATTCCACACTGAGGGTAAACAACTGTGCATCCACAGAAGTTGCACGACCTATAGCACTCATATTAGTGAGGTGAGTCTCCCCTTCACCAGAATGTCTTCTAGTATGAAAAAGGGGAGCTGATAAATTCCAGATCCAGCAGCCAGGATGACTTGACATCTGGGGCCAGTGGGCACGAAAGCCCACAATGTGGAATGATCAATTCCACACAGAGGATCAACAACTGTGCATGCACAGAGGTTGCCTAACTCATGTTTGGTGAGGCAAGGATCTCCCCTTCACCAGAACATCTTTTAATATGAAAAAGGGGAGCCAATAGACCCTAGAACCAGTGGCCAGACTAGACTAACTTCTGGGGCTGATGGGAGAAAGAGCACAACAGAGGTCCCACAAAGATGTCACCTAAAAGATGGGGGTTTCAGGAGTCCAAGAAAGGCTCCTTCCTACCTGAGAAGCTGTGTCCTCATGGATGATCCAGGGTAGCCAAAAATATTGGGTGCCAGATGTTGTGAGGGTGAAGAGGTGCACCCCTGGGGTTTAGAAAAGAAACCTTTTATAAGAATGCAAGGCTCTGAAACTTAACTTAAAAGTAAAGAGAGATTTATTAGTAATGTTGAATTTTTGGCAAGCAAGACACCATGAGTGGAGCAACATGGGAGGATGCTCCCAGAATGCCTCAGTTCTGGGGTTTTTACATTCTTTTACAACAATGAGGACTTGACTCTGGGGCAAGAGGTTGGGGAGGAGGTATTTCTAAAGGCATGGGAGTGGTTCTCATGATTTGGAAGACAGATGGATGAGGTGTGTCACTTTGTCCATCTCAAATCAATGGGACAATCAAAGGAAGATAATCCTCTCAGGGTCAGATGTTTTGGATTGGGAGTCAGAGGGTGTAAGGGAGCAAAGGAAATTCCCTGATAATAGTTTGCCTGAGTTTCTGGAGGTATAATGCCCATGACAAAAAGACAGATAAAAATTTCTGGAACCTATTACATAGAAGACAAAAAAATTTTCATAGAAAGTTATCCCTATAGACTTATCTACAGATTGATTTATGGTCAAGCCATCATCTTATTTATGACTCAGTTTCAGGGGTAGAGCTAAAACATCAGATTAGATAAGGCAATTAGTTGAATTTTCCCTCCAAAAAAATCTTAGAAATAATACCCAGAACCCCAATAGACAAAACACCAGAGATGTGACTAAATACTGGAAGGCGACATTCTCAGACGCAAAATAGTAAGGGAACCTGAAAAGATCATAAAAAGATTACAGGGCACTCCTATGTCAACATTAGGGGAAAGCGGAGATGTTTTTTGGTAAATCCATTATGTCTATCCCATTGTTGGTCATAGATCAAGGGCAGAAATGAGCATTTTTGGTCCAAAAGTAGTGAAAGCCCTGAGAGGAAATATCACCTTTGGTCATAAGAGATCAGGTACCTGGAAGAACAGTGTCATATCTGGTTCCAAGGGACTAGGGACCCTTCCTGGGTAAGGATCAGAATGAAGAAAAGGAAAGCAGTTACCATACCTTCTCTAGATTATAGCACCTTGGAAACACAGAATTAACTTTGAAAAAGTAGTGTAAAAATAACCGAAATTTGAAAGAGTTTCTATCTCCAACTCCCACTCTAGGAAGAGAGCTCAAATTTAACATGAAATTGAAAACAGGAAAATAGTGAGAAAAAAATAAGCATAAAAAAAGAAAAAAGAAAAAAGGAACTTCACCATAAAAATCAACTATGGTTAAAAGGAAGATAAAGATACAAACCTAGAAGGAGATTGTGAAGTAAATAAAAAAAACAGAGGGGGAGAAAAGGTCAAATAAGCCCAAAAGCAGGAAAAATTAAATAAAGAAATGCGAGCAAAAGAAGAAAATTATGAAAACACAATTAATTCTTTAGTAAAAGTAACAACATACTGAAGAAAATAAAACCTTAAAAATTGGAACTGACATAATAGAAGAATAGATACAAAAATTTACTGATGAAATTAACTTCCTAACAAACAGATTTGTTTATATGGAAAAAAAGAGATCCAAATCTCACTAAAGGAAACAGGAAATATATGTATGTGTATGCATGTGTGTGTATCAGTATATACATAGATACTCAATTGGTAATAGATATCTATTTTACCCAGCAGAAAAGTATGGCAGGAATGGAATAAGGGAAAGTATGGGGAAGTGATGAAAGGTAGGAGAGTTAAAAAAGGGGGGGCATTGGTCAGAAGGAAAACATATTTTAGGGGGGAGAGAGGAAAAAGGAGAGAAAGGTTAAAAGAAAATAGAAATGCACCATTAGAAATCATAACTCTGAATGTGAATGGGATAAAATCACTCACAAAATGGGAATGGATAACAGATTGGATTAGAAACAAGAATCTAATAATGGGCTGTTTGCAAGAAGCACACTTGAAAAAGAGAAAAGAAACAGTTAAAATAAGGGGCAGAGTGGAACCTATTTTGTTTCTACTGAAGTTAAAAAGAAAGGGGTAGAAATCAAGATCTTAGACAAAACTAAAAAGTGTGCCTAATTAAAAGAGATAAGCAAGGATAATATGTAGCTAAAAGGAACCATAGATAAAGTAAAATTAGTACTAAATATATATGTATTCAATGACATAGTATCTGAATTCTTAAAGGAAAAGTTAAATGATTTAAATATTAAAACTTTACTAGTGTGGGACTTCAAATTTCTTCTCTTAGAGCTGCTTGATAAATCTAATAAAAATAAGAAGTTAAAGAGAAGAATGGAATCTAAAACTATTTAGGGATGGTAGACCTCTGAAGAAAACTGAATCAGAAGAAAACTGAATCAGAATATGAAGAAGAATATCTCCTTTTCAGATGTACATTGTTCCTTTACTAAAATTGACTACATATTAGGGCATAAAAACCTCACAACTAAATGCAGAAAAGCAAAAATAGTAAATGCACTCTTTTCAGGCTATAATGCAATGAAATTATATTTTAAGAGGGCAACAGAAGCATAGATGATAAATTAATTAGAAAAAAACTTAATCACAAAGAGTGAATGGGTCAAAAAATCATAGTAACCACTTCAGCAAAGTTGCATGGTACAAAATAAACCCACTTAAATCATCAGAATGTTCATATGCTTCAAACAAAACCTAGAAACAAGAGATAGAAGCAGAAATTCTACTTAAAATAACTTCAGATTTTATGAGTCTACCTGCCAAGACAAACCAAGGGATTATATGAACACAATAACAAAATGCTTTTCATGCAAAAATAGCTCAAAACCATTGGGAAAATATTAATTGCTCATGGGTATTGTTGTTTAGTGGTATTCAGTCAAATCCAACAGTTTGTGACCACATTTGGAATTTTCTAGGGAAAGATAGAAGTGGTTTGTCATTTCCTTTGCTAGCTCATTTTACAGATAAGTAAACTGAAGCAAACAGGGATAAGTGACTTCCCCAGGGTACATAGCTAGTAAGTGTTGGAGGCCATATTTGAACTCAGAAAAAAATGAGTCTTGTTGACTTCAGGCCTAGCATTCAAACTCCTACTTCACCTAGTTACTCCACTCATAGATAGGTCCAGTCAATATAATAAAAGTGACAAGCCAGCCAAGTTAATTTCCTTATTCATTGTCATACCAATGAAACTACCAAAATTCCAAAGAATTATTTTATAAAACTAGAAAAAATGTCAAAAGAATAAAAGGTCAAGAATATCAAGGGAATCAATGAAAAATAAAAGTTAAGGAAGTTGGTTTAAAAGTTCCAGATTTCAACATATATTACACTACGGTAATGATAAAAATAATCTGGTACTGACTCATAAATAAAGTGGTAGATAAGTGAATAGTATATGGTACAGTGGTAAAAGACCATAGTCATTTAGCATTTGATAAACCTAAATACCAAGATTTGGGGGTAAGAACTGACCATGTGACAAAAATTGCTGGGAATACTGGAAACAGTTTGGCAGAAACTAAGCATAGACCAATATTTCCCACAGTGTGTGTGGTGTGTGTGTGTGTGTGTGTGTGTGTGTGTGTGTGTGTGTACACATATATATATATATATGAAAATAACATCAAAATGGATAAATGATTTAAATAGTTTCTCAGAATTGACTTCTCATTTTTACTCAACTTATATTGAATCAGTCACCATATCTTGACCATTCTACCTCCACAATATCAACTATCACATTAGCTCAGATGCTCATCATTTCTCCCCTAGATTATTGTGACAGCTTCCTAACTGCTTGAATTCAGGTCTTCCTTTAATCATCTTGTATCATCCAAGCAACTGTCAAAGTAATTCTTTTCTTGAGGATATATTTGACCTTTTAACTTCTTCCTCAGTAAACACTAATGACTCTTTATTACATTTGTGATGAAATAGACACCTCTCTTTTTCTTTACCTTCACAACTTGAACTCAACCTATCTTTTCAATCTCATTTTACAGTAGTTTTCCTTCTTTTCTCTGAGTTACCATCAAATTCTGTGTCACACAGAACACATATAACCCCTGTCTCTGAGGCTATGCACTACCCAACTCCCAGGGAGTGCCTAGATTGACCTCTTGCCTTACTTTTAAATCTCTCAAGAAAAACTTCAAATACTATCATCTAAAGAAGCATTTTCTGAAGAAAAGCCTTTGACAAAATGCAACACTCATTCCTATTGAAAACACTAGAAATCAAAGGAATAGAAGCATCTTTCATAAAAATAATGAACAGTATTTATCTAAAACCATTAGTGAACATCATCTGCAATGGGGATAAACTAGAAGCCTTCCCCATAAGATCAGGAGTGAAGCAAGGATGTCCATTATCACCTCTATTATTGAACATTGTACTAGAAACACTAATAGTAGCAATTAGAGAAGAAAAATGAATTGAAGGTATTAAAATAGGCAATGAGGAGACCAAGCTCACTCTTTGCAGATGATATGACAGTCTATTTAAAGAATCCTAGAGAATCAACTAAAAAGCTAGTGGAAATAATCAACAACTTTAGCAAAGTTGCTGGATGCAAAATAAACCCACAAAAGTCATTATCATTTCTATATATTTCCAACACATCTTAGCAGCAAGAATTAGAAAGAAAAATTCCTTTTAAAATCACCTTAGACAATATAAAATATGTAGGAATCTATCTGCAGAGACAAACACAGGAACTCTATGAAAGCAACTACAAAACACTTTCCACAAAATTAAAACTAGATCTAAACAATTGGAAAAACATCGATTGCTCATGGGTAGGATAAGCTAACATAATAAAGATGACCATCCTACCCAAATTAATTTACTTATTTAGTGCCATACCCATTGAACTATCAAAAAATCTTTTTACTAAATTAGAAAAAAAATAACAAAGTTCATTTGGAAGAACAAGAGATCAAGGATACCCAGGGAAATAATAAAAAAAATGCAAAGGAAGGTGACCTTGCAGTCCCAGGTCTCAAACTATATTATAAAGCAGCGGTAATCAAAACAATATGGTACTGTTTAAGAGACAGAAAGGAGGATCAGTGGAATTGACTTGGGGTAAATGACTTCAGCAAGACAGTTCATGATAAGGCCAAAGATCCCAGCTTTTGGGACTAAAATCCATTATTTGATAAAAACTGCTGGGAAAATTAGAAGACAGTATGGGAGAGATTAGGTTTGGATCAACATCTCACACCCTACACCAAGATAATCTTGGAATGAGTGAATGACTTTTATATAAAGAAGGAAACTATAAGTAAATTAGGTGAACACAGAATAGTACACATGTCAGATCTTTGGGAAAGGATAGATTTTAAAATCAAGCAAGAGCTAGAAAAAAATCACAAAATATAAATCCAATAATTTTAATTACATCAAATTAAAATATTTTTGTATAAACAAAACCAATCCATCCAAAATTAGAAGGGAAGCAACAAATTGGGAAACAATCTTCATAACAAAAACCTCTGACAAAGGTCTAATTATTCAAATTTATAAAGATCTAAATCAATTGTACAAAAAATCAAGCAATTCTCCAATTGATAAATGGCAATGGACATGAATAGGCAATTTTCAGTTAAAGAAATCAAAACCGTTAATAAGTACATGAAAAAGTGTTCTAAATCACTTAAAATGAGAGAGATGCAAATCAAAACAACTCTGAGGTATTACCTCACACCTAGCAGATTGGCTATCAGGACAGCAAAGGCAAGTAATGAATGCTGGAGGGGATGTGGCAAAGTTGGGACATTAATGCATTGCTGGTGGAGTTGTGAATTGATCCAACCATTCTGGAGGGCAATTTGGAACTATGCCCAAAGGACACTAAAAGATTGTATGCTCTTTGATCCAGCCATAGTACTGTTGGGTTTGTACCCCAAAGTGATAATAAGGAAAAATATATGTATAAAAATATTCATAGCTGCGCTCTTTGTGGTGGCAAAAAAATTGGAAAATGGAGGGATGCCCTTCAATTGGGGAATGGCTGAAAAACTTGTGCTATATGTTGATGATGGAATACTATTGTGCTCAAAGGAATAATGAACTGGAGGAATTCCATGTGAACTGGAACAACCTCCAGGAATTGATGCAGAGTGAAAGGAACAGGACCTGGAGAACATTGTACACAGAGACTTATACACTGTGGCACAATTGAATGTAATGGACTTCTCCATTAGTGGCAATGCAATAATCCTGAACAACCCAGAGGGATCTATGAGAAAGAACACTATCCACATTTAGAGGAAAAACTGTGGGAGTAGAAACACAGAAGAAAAACAAGTGCTTGATTACATGGTTCGATAGGAAATGATTGGGGATATAGACTCTAAATGAACATCCTAGAGCAAACATCAACAACATGGAAATAGGTTCTGATCAAGGACACATGTAAAATCCAGTGGAATTGTGCTTCGGCTATGAGAAGGATGGGGGGGAGGAGGGGAGGGAGGGAAAGTATATGATTCTTGTAACCAAGGAATAATGTTCTAAATTGACAAAATAATATAAAATGCTTTTTTATAATTTAAGAATAAAGAAAGAAAGAATAAGAAAAAAGAATTTGTCCACCCCCCCAAAAAAAAATCAATAAAAGAAGCATTTTCTCATCTTCTAACATGTTAGTGCCTTTCTTCCCTTCAGGTAACTTGCGATTATAAATTATTTATATACTAAATACTTTCTATATTTTTCAACAGATACTTATGAGAAGTTGTATGGCAGGAATAATATCCTCTTCATCCTCCTCCAAGTAAGGCTAGGCTGAACCATTGTTTAAAATTTGGTTGCGTCAGAGGACTAAGGGCTCAGATTATTATAGTTTCTGTGAAAGAACCTTGATAAAGGGTTAATAACAGTTAAGTTCTTACAGAAACATACTGGAAAATATTTTGGGGATATTATGTATATTTTTAGGAAAGATATTGTGTAGACATTCCTGCTATTCTTCATATTAGGTACATGAATTTATAACTACATATATATATACATATATATATATATATATATATATAACTTTCATAGTTCATGATAGTTATATACAAGTTCTCATTATTCAATATACTGCAACTGATTATACATATAAGTCCTCAGTAGTCTGGGTTCTACTGATAACATTCTAAACAATTCTAATTATTCTGTATGCTGAACACTGTATTCCATAGAAGTTCTTACTGTTCTTGATGCTATTAGTGGCATTGTTGTTCTACATCCTTTATTTTAAGAATGTTATGAGATAATTAAGTAGTCCCGACTATATAAAAATGTACCATAGAACCATGTGGTCTGTTACAGATTTTCAATATGCATGTACGATGGCTCTTTATTTGCTCTATAATAAACCTTCATGTTCTTACATTCAGAAAGATTGGATCATTCTTATTATCCCAAACTTCCTCATTACATAAGAAAAAGAAAAGCTATGAAGCATTGGGGGAAAGAGTGAAGATTTTTGGAGAAGTGGTTTTAGGGTCTGCCAGACCCTTGTCAAATGGAGATTTGAACCCTAGTCTTCAATCCCCAGAAGTCCTTGGTATTTCCCAGAATTCCTATAATCTCACCTGAGTCTCCACCTGGGCAAGATCATAATTACTATTTAATCTGGCAGTACTGCCTACCTCACCCTCTTCCATTTTGCAAGGATGTAGTAAGATAAGAGTGGGGGTTCTGAATTTGGCTAATCAGCCATGGGCATGTGAGTTATTACTTTATATCTTCTTTATTTCTTGATTTCTAATTAATATTTAATAAACCTCATAATATATAATATTTTTATTACTAGAGATTAATTTAATTGTTACAGTTTTGGCAACCACAAGACTTGGATGAGAACTTCTCAAATTTTTTTAAGATAGCCTAGATAATTTTTTTAGCCACATTTCTCTTGCAAAGGCTTTTTGCCCCACCCAACCACCCTTGCAAGCTTCTCTTGATTCAGCTCGCTCCTCCTAACCTTCTTGACCAAGATCGCTCACCTGGGCCCAGCTCTGCCTGCCATCTGCCTGTTCTTGCCTGCTCCTGCCTCCTGGTATCTGTTCGTTCCTCCATTCATCTGCTCCGAACTTGTTTGATCCAGATCACTCTCCCGGTCCCGACCCACCGTAGGCCAGCCCCAGCTGATCTCCAGCCTCCAAGTCAGATCGCCCCAGTCCAGACCCAGGACCCAGCCTACCGGTAGCTGCCCTTGTTTCTTCAGGACTCACAAACAAACTGGTAAAAAACTGGGGTGACTTTTCCTTAGGCTACAATTAGCCTCCATATAGCAAAGGACCATGGGGGCTGGGGGGAAGAGGAGAAGGAGGAGACTTTTCCAAACAGAAAGTTACAAGCATGGCTTATTTCAAAAGATATCTTTTAAGTGCACTGACTCTGTTACTCATCTCACCTGAGATCCAGCAGAGAAATTCATCTCCCTGCAACTCTTTGGCCCAATTTGAGATTCTAAAAACCTACCCTCAGTATGGGGGAGCAGCTCAGTGGCTCAGTGGATTGAGAGCCAGGGCTAGAGACAGGAGGTCCTGGGTTAAAATCTGGCCTCAGACACTTCCTTGCTGTGTGACCCTGGGCAGATCACTTGAGCCCCATTGCCTACCCCTTACCAATCTTCTGCCTCGGAACCAATTCCATAGTTCTGTCAAAAGGCATCAAAATGGATAAAAAAAATGAACTTTAAAGAGACTGGAGGTTATTTTTAAGGCTTTTCAGACTCTAATGTTTTATAAAAACCTCTGTATTTTATTGCATTTTGCTGATTGTTTTGTTTAAAATTTAATTTTGTTGGTTTTAAGTTTATATATCAATGTATTCAATACTATTCTGTTACACTGAATCATTTTAATGTACTGGGTTTTAACTACTGTTAAATTCTGTTGCTTTTCCCTATAACTATACTGAACAAATATTATTGAATAAGCCCATATATAAAAATAGCTTTTTTCTATTTTGGCTTTGTAAAATGTCACAAAGAGGATAGATGGACTTTCTCAGAACTGGTTACGATTGCATAACAACCTTTGGAAAATTTAATGAGCTGAATATCTCAAATTGATTTTAAGGGGTCTTTTAGACACGGTTTTTAGATTTTTCTTCTTAAATCTGATTATTTTGCCTGCCTCTAACAGGAGGTACAGTCCATTTTAGTAGCTGAAGTGAAATACAATTATAATCCCCACCTCCCACATTTATAAAACTGTGAATGGATGGGACATTAAAGTCTCATACCAAAGGAGCTGGGAAGTTAAACCCAGGGCATAGTACATCTGGATGACTTCCAAAAGAGGAGCATCTCTCATTTATAATTCTTCAGCTCACTTTACACAACATCAACAAATGGGGGTTTGGGTTTTTCCTAGGCTCCTCTGCCACATTTTAGTAATGATCTCTAGATTTCTTGATGATGTTCTAGACCCAAATAATTTTTACTTTGTTTAAAAATACATTTTTCAAGGTTGAAACATTGCTAGATCTGTAAAACTTGTGACAAACATCCATTTCATTATATGTCATACAGCAGACTTCTGTTAAATATGATAGTGGGTTTGTTTGCTATTTTAATTAATTGGGCTATTAAAAAAATTGGGGATTTTGAACTACTGGTTCTTTATAAAAAACTGTTACTTTGTGAAATTCATTTGCTTGTACTCACAGTGGATCATGGCCAGGCATGAAGAGGAAATGGATCTCATTTTTGGTGAGAAACCTTGTATTCTACATTTCCTTACCTGACACAGTGTGTAAATGATTATAAGCTATATTTTTGAATTTGAAAACTCTTTTATTATTATATTTTTCTTGCATGTGCAATATACTATTTCATTTTTTTCTCCTTTTTATATTTGAAGCATAAGTCACCAGTATTAAGATTTTCTTTATTTTTTGATTTAGCAGTAATATAACTTTAAAATATATTTGCTATAATGGGAATGCATGCCCCAAAAGCTTGAGACTATAAAAATGATGCCATTAATTGTTTAAAAAGAAAATTCATGGGACTTTGCTTAATGATTCTGTCTGATTACAGGACAAGAGCCATTGCACAGGGCCAAAGAAGCACAAAACTTAAACTGCCTAGTGCCAATAGAGCACAAGGTCAGAGACTAACCAATCTCGATGGGATTGATGAAAATTCTAAGCCAGTACAAAGGACTTGAACTTGAGATTGTGATGCTTGACACACATTAAGACATAGGCCTTCCTTGTATCCACACTCTTTGTGAAAATACTTACAGACAAGTATCTCAAATTTGGCTCCTACCTGGCTCCTATAATCTAGTCCCTTTTCTGTCTTTCATAATGTGGCAACTTTCTGTAGGCCTGGCTACTGACTGGGTAAATGATTAATTGCTTACATCATTTTAGTTGGGCCCTGATTCAAGGACCTGTTATAGATTTCTTTTTCCTTACTTAGAATTTTTACACATAAGACTTTGATAGTATATATTTCATCCAGAAATGATCTTTTTCTATTTGGATTTTTTTTTATGTTTTTTTTTTATTTCTCTTACCAATTGATTCATATACCTCATAACTCAGTCATGCATCCCTAAGTGATCCCTGTGTTTCCCAATCACCCTCTTCAGGGGGGGAATGTAAAATTATTATTATTTTAAATTGCAAAGTTTAAATTCCTTTTGAGAGTAATTTTAGGTTAAGAAACATGATACCTCTCCAAATCCAGAAAGTGAACTGTTTGGAGAAGACACCATGAAGATGCCTCCATAGACCACACGCTGCACAGAAGATCCAGAGTGAACTTTGGGATGTGGTGATTTAAACTGTGTGGGTTTGAATGAATTTGTTTTCTATATATACTCTTATGCCAAAGGGAACTTCCCCCTAACTGGCTTTTTGTCAATGTGCCTAGCAATCATTGGTTTTGTTCTCTTTTCTTTTTCTCCTCAAATTATTGTAATTTCCTGGCTGGTATGTTTATAAGGCCCATCAGAGAGACTCATCTTCCTTGGGCTTCAGTGGGGAAGTAAAATGGAGATTTGAACCCTAGACTTCAATCCCCAGAAGTTCTTGCTATTTCCCAGAATTCCCTATAACCTCACATTAGTCTCCACCTGGATGAAATCACAATTAGTATTTAATTTGGCAGTAATGCCTACCTCACCCTCTTCCATTTTGCAAGGATATAGTAAGTAAGATAAGCACAGGAGTTCTGAATTTGACTAATCAGTCCTGGGCATGTGAATTATTAATTTCTATCTTCTTTATTCCTTGATTTCTAATTAACATTTAATAAACCTCAGAAAATATAATATTTTATTACTGGAGACTAATTTAATTGTTATACCCTAATGGATGAGGATCTTTGATAAGTCAATAGCATCAAGGTATGTTCTCAATTCAATGCCTATACTTGGCAAATATTTTCCTCAGTCATGTCCCCTCAACCCCTGTAGTCAAGAAATTGTTTTTCATCAGTGTTTTTACTCCCACAGTTTATCTTCTGCTTATGGATAGTATTTTTTAGATCCCTGCAGATTGTTCAGGGACATTGCATTGACACTAATGGAGAAGTCCATTACCTTCGATTGTACCACAGTGTATCAGTCCCTGTGTACCATGTTTTCCTGGTTCTGCTCCTTTCACTCTGCATAACTTCTTGGACGTTGTTCCAGTCTCCATGGAATTCCTCTACTTTATTATTCCTTTTAGCACAATAGTATTCCATCACCAACATATACCACAATTTTTTCAGCCATTCCCCAATTGATGGGCATCCCCTTGTTTTCCAATTTTTGGCCACCACAAAGAGTGCAACTATGAATATTCTTGTACAAGTCTTTTTCCTTATTATCTCTTTGGGGTACAAACCCAGCTATAGCTGGATCAAAGAGCAGATAGTCTTTTATCACCCTTTGGGCAGAGTTCCAAATTGCCCTCCAGAATGGCTGGATCAATTCACAACTCCACCAGCAATGAATTAGTGTCCCCACTTTGCCACATCCCCTCCAGCATTCATTACTTTCCATAGCTGTCATGTTACCCAATCTGCTAGGTATGAGGTGATACCTCAGAGTTGTTTTAATTTGCATCTCTCTGATTATAAGAGATGTAAAGCACTTTTTCATGTGCTTATTAACAGTTTTGATTTCTTTGGCTGAGAACTGCCTGTTCATGTACCTTACCCATTTATCAATTGGAGAATAACTTCATTTTTTGTACAATTGATTTAGTTCTTTGTAAATTTGAGTAATTAAACCTTTGTCAGAGATTTTTATGAAGATTGTTTCCCAATTTGTTTATACCCTTCTGATTTTGGTTACATTGGTTTTGTTTGTACAAAAACTTTTTAATTTGATGTATTCCAGATTATTTATTTTGCATTTTGTAACTCTTTCTAAGTCTTGCTTGGTTTTGAAATCTTTCCCTTACCAAACGTCTGACATGTATGCTATTCTGTGTTTGCCTAATTTTCTTATAGTTTCCTTCTTTATGTTCAAGTCATTCACCCATTTTGAATTTATCTTGGTGTAGGGTGTGAGGTGTTGATCTAAACCTAATCTTTCCCACACTGTCTCTAATTTTCCCAGCAGTTTTTATGAAATAGTGGATTTTTGTCCCAAAAGCTTGGATCTTTGGGTTTGTCATATACTCTCTTGCTGAGGTCTCTCACCCCCAGTCTATTCCACTGATCCTCCTTTCTATCTCTTAGCCAGTACCAGATTGTTTTGGTGACCACTGCTTTATAATATAGTCTGAGATCTGGGACTGTAAGGCCCCCTTTCTTTGTATTTTTTTTCATTATTTCCCTGGATATCCTTGATCTTTTGTTCTTCCAAATGAACTTTGTTATGTTTTTTTTTTCTCTAAATCAGTAAAAACATTTTTTGGAAGTTCCATGGGTATGGCACTAAATAGATAGATTATTTTGGGTAGGATGGTCATTTTTATTATATTGGCTCGTCCTACCCATGAGCAGTTAATGTTCTTCCAATTGTTCAAGTCTAGTTTTAGTTGTGTGGAGAGTGTTTTGTAGTTGTGTTCATATAGTTCCTGTGTTTGTCTCAGGAGATAGATTCCTAAGTATTTTATTTTGTGTAAGGTAATTTTGAATGGGATTTCTCTTTCTAGTCCTTGCTGCTGAGCTGTTTTGGAATTATATAGAAATTCTGATGACTTATGTGGGTTTATTTTGTATCCTGCAACTTTGCTAAAGTTGTTGATTATTTTGATTAGCTTTTTGGTTGAATCTCTAGGATTCTTTAAGTAGACCATCATGTCATCTGCAAAGAGCGATAATTTGGTCTCCTCCTTGCCTATTTTAATGCCTTCAATTTCTTTTTCTTCTCTAATTGCTACTTCTAGTGTTTCTAATACAATGTCAAATAATAGAGGTGATAGTGGGCATCCTTGTTTCACTCCTGATCTTGATGGGAATGGATTTAGTTTATCCCTATTGCAGATGATATTAGTTGATGGTTTTAGATATATACTGTTTATTATTTTTAGGAATGACCCTTCTATTCCTATGCTTTCTAGTATTTTTAGTAGGAATGGATGTTGTATTTCATCAAAGGCTTTTTCTGTATCTATTGAGATAAACATGTGGCTCTTGTTGGTTTGCTTGTTGATGTGGACAATTATGTGGATGGTTTTCCTAATATTGAACCAGTCCTGCATCCCTGGTATAAATCCTACTTGATCATGGTGGATGACCCTTCTGATCACTTGCTGGAGTCTTTTTGCTAGTATCCTATTTAAGATTATTGCATCTATATTCATTAGGGAGATTGGTCTGTAATTTTCTTTCTCTTTTTCTGGCCTGCCTGGCTTTGGAATTAGTACCATATTTATGTCATAAAAAGAGTTTGGTAGAACTCCCTCTTTGCTTATTATGTCAAATAATTTGTATAGTATTGGAGTTAGCTGTTCTTTGAATTATTGGTAGAATTCACTGGTGAATCTGTCAGGCCCTGGGGATTTTTTCTTAGGAAGTTCTTTGATGGCCTATTGGATTTCTTTTTCTGATATGGGATTATTTAAGTAATCTATTTCTTCTTCTGTTAGTCTAGGCAATTCATATTTTTTATAAATATTCATCCATATTACCTAGGTTGGTATATTTATTGCCATATAGTTGGGCAAAGTAGTTTTTAATGATTGCCTTAATTTCCTCTTCATTAGAGGTGAGATCCCCCTTTTCATCCTTGATGCTGTTAATTTGCCTTTCTTCTTTCCTTTTTTAAATTAGATTGACCAGTACTTTGTCTATTTTGTCTGTTTTTTCAAAGTACCAGCTTCTAGTCTTGTTTATTAGCTTAATAGTTCTGTCACTTTCCATTTTATTAATTTCTCCATTAATTTTTAGGATCTCTAGTTTGGTTTTCTTCTGAGGGTTTTAAATTTGTTTGTTCTCAAGTTTTTTTGATTTGCATTTCCAATTCCTTGATCTTTGTCCTCTCTAAATTGTTAATATATGCACTCAGGGATATGAATTTTCCTCTAAATACTGCCTTGGCTACATCCCATAAGGTTTGAAAGGATGTCTCGCCATTGTCATTTTCCTCAACGAAATTATTAATTGTTTCTATGATTTCTTCTCTAACTAACCAATTTTGGAGTATCATATTATTTAAATTCCAATTAATTTTTAATTTGGCTCTCCATGTACCCTTACAGATCAATATTTTTATTGCCTTGTGATCTGAAAAGGCTGCAGTTATTATTTCTGCTTTTCTGCATTTGAGTGCCATGATTCTGTGACCTAGTGTATGATCTATTTTTGTGAATGTACTATGTGTTGCTGAAAAGAAGGTGTATTCCTTTTTGTGCCAATTTATTTTTCTTCATATGTCTATTAACTCTAATTTTTCTAAGATTTCATTCTCCTCTTTTACCTCTTTCTTGTTTATTTTTTGGTTTGATTTATCTACATTTGATAGTGGTTGGTTCAAGTCTCCCTCTAATATGGTTTTACTGTCTATATCCTCCTTCAGTTCTCCTAGTTTCTCTATTAAAAATTTGGATGCTATGCCATTTGGTGCATACATGTTGATTAGTGATATTTCCTCATTGTCTATACTCCCTTTTAACAGAATATATTTACCTTCCCTATCCCTTTTGATCAGGTCTATTTTTGCTTTGGCTTTGTCAGATATCATGATTGCAACTCCTGCCTTCTTTCTATCAGTTGAGGCTCAAAAGGTCTTACCCCAACCTTTAATTCTAACCTTGTGAGTTTCAACCCCCCTCACATGTGTTTCTTGAAGACAACAAATGGTAGGGTTTTGGGTTTTAATCCAATCTTCTATTTGTCTACATTTTATGGGTGAGTTCATCCCATTCATGTTCAAAGTTATGATTGTCATTTGTGGATTCACTGGTATTTTGAATATCTTCCCCTAGTTCTGACCTTTCTTCTTTAGCTATCTCCTATTGAACCAGTGATTTACTTTAGGTCAGTCCCCCTAGTCCCCTCCCTTGATATGCTTCCCTTTCTAGCCCCTCCATTTTTATGTTCCCTTCCCCTCCCCCCTCTCCTTCCTTCCTATTTTTACTTCCTCCTCCCTCCCACTCCTTAATTCCCCTTTCTTTCTTGCTCTGTTGGATAAGATAGAATTCAGGATCCCACCGGATCCAGATGTTCTTTCCTCTCAGATTTTATTTCACTGAGAGTAACATTTAAGTAATTCCACTTCACGCTCTCTTCCTCTCCTTCTCATAGGAGAGTTCTTTCCCTCCCCTTCCCATGTGTATCTTTATATGGGAAACATTATTCTATTAAGTCCCCCCCTATTTATTGAAGTAAATCTTAGTGTTATCAATGGTTCCCCCCCTCCATTTTCCTTTCTTTGCCCCAACTTTCCCCAAATCTTCTTAATGCCCCAATCTTTCCCTATGAATTTTTCTTCTAACTATTCTTATGATGCATACAATTTTTGAGAGTTACACAAAAGATTTTCCCCACATATTAATATATATAATTTGATGTAAATGTAGTCCTTATAGAAGAGAGTTTGACTTAAAGAAAAGGATAAGATTTATCTCCTTTCTCCTTTCTTTCATATTTACCTTTCCATGTTTCTCTTGCTTTCTGTGCTTGGATATCAAATTTTCCACTAAGTGCTGGTCTTTTCTTAGCAAATGCTTGGAAATCTTCTATTTTGTTGAATGCCCATAGTTTCCCATGGAAGTATATAGTCAGTTTTGCTGGGTAGTCGATTCTTGGTTGGAGACCCAGCTCTCTTGCCTTTCTAAATATCATGTTCCATGCTTTGTGGTTTCTTAGCATGTTAGCCGCTAAGTCATGTGTAATCCTTATGGGAGGCCCCCCCTATATCTGAAGTTCTTTTCTTAGCTTCTTGTAGGATTTTCTCCTTTTCTTGGAAGCTCTTGAATTTGGCAATTACATTCCTGGGGGTTGTCTTTTGGGGATTTAGTATAGAGGGTGTTCTATGAACCCTTTGTATTTCTATTTTGTCCCCTTGCTCCAGAACATGTGGGCAAATTTCTTTTATAATCTCCTGTAGAATAACATCGAGTTTGTTGTTTATCTCTGGTTTTTCTGGGAGACCGATAAACGATAATTCGGAGGTTGTCTCTTCTTCCTCTATTTTTCAAGTCTGTGACCTTTTCAGCGAGATATTTTATGTTTTCTTCAAATTCATTATTTTTTTGGCTTTGCTTTATTGATTCTTGCTCTTTTATGATCTCACTTTCTTCGAGTTGCTTAATTCTAGTTGTTAGGGACTGGTTTTGCTTTTCAGCTTTGTCTGCCCTTCTATTGGATTCTTCCAGGTCTTTCTCCAATTGAGCAGTCTTATCTATCAGACTGCTGATCTCTTTCTTCCATTTTTCTTTCCAGAAGGTTTCCATCTTTTGAGTAAGCTCCAGTTTGAGATCTTCCAGAGCTTGTTGATAGTTTCCATTTTGGGAGGCATGTTCTGATTTTTTTTGGATTTCATCCTCATTCTCTTCTTTTCCTTAGGTATTTCCCCCATAAAAAAAAAAATTCAATAGTCACCTTTTTCCTTTTCTTCCTGGAGGCTTGATTTTGGGCCGTGTGAGCCATCTCTTTGGTGGTTTTATTCCCCTTTACTTTTTGGTCAGGGGTCTGGGTGATATGGGCAGGTTTTCTGTGAATTTAGGTTGCTTCAGACTAGTTCTTCCCAGCTTCCAAGGTTTCTTATAGCGCTGAGCCCCTGATCACAGCCAAACTGCCCAGGTGTTCAGCTCTGCCCAGATAATCAGCGTGTGGTCCACCCCTGGTGTTTAGCTCCACCCAGATGCTCATCGCAATTGCTCCGAGTACAGCTCCCTGGGCCCCCTGTGATCAGCGCATGATTCTCCTGTGAAACCGCCCAGAGAAGTTTTTTCCTGGCAGTCCCCAGATCCCATGGACCCTGGAGTGCCCCCCCAGACAGGGACATTCCCCACTCACTCACTGTCCCAGTGAGTGCTCTGGTAGCTCACTCTTGTTTGGTAGTCGAGGTGGAGGGGGAAGGGAGGCTCAGTTCACGTTTCTGTGCAAGCTTTCCTCCTTCTTATTATAGTGTGGAAATGTTTAAACCCCATGTACCTTCGCCTCTGTGGGATACTGGGGAGTACTGGGGAGTCCTTCTCTTCCTCCAAAGGTGATTTTTATGCTCCTTTGATGTAGTCTATTTCATTTGGTGCCGGGGAGAGGAAGCGTGTAGAGTCTAGATTGCAGCCATCATTACTGGGAAGTCACTCTGATTTGAATTCTAAAAGTGATAGCTCTTGATGAATTAGAACATTGTTTCTTAAACAAATGAGCCAACAAAAAAGAAGAAAAACAAACAGAAACGATTAGTTAAACTTCAAGATATATTCTATCTAAAAGAGGAACATCAAAATGGTCAGAAAAGACAAAAAGAATGGTTCCTTGAATCCTTATACAATGACTGATCCAGGAGGGAAAAAAATGTGTATAGCAATAATGACATATTAAAGACAAACAACTTTGAAAACATTAGGAATTTTGATAAATAAAATGGCTGATCTTGATTGCAAAGGACTGATGACAAAGCATGCTGTCCACCTTTAGACAAAGAAGCAATCAACTCAAAATACAACATGAAGCATGCTTTTTAAAAAAATGTAGACAATGCAGGAATTTGCTGTCCCAGACTATTTACAATTGGTATAAAATTTTTATTTTTCATTTAAAATCTTTTTCAATGGGGATGATGGGTGAAAATAAAGTAAATATTACTCAAAATAGAGAATTATGAGAAGAAAAGTGCTGAGAGATTGTAAAAAAAAATAGAAGTTAGATAATAGTTGATTAGAGAACCCCTTACCAAATTTAGAATTTAAGTTCCTCTGAACCAATCCCAGAAAAATAAAATAAGTTGAAGAGGGAGGATATTAGGTGCAGACTCAGACAATCAGTATACAAGAAACTGATGAGGAAGACTCACAGAAATGTTACAAGCTGACAGTGAGGATGCAGATTCCATGAGAGAAAATAGATATGGAACATGACAAGTATACATTTTTGTCTAGGATGGGGGAATAGTAAAGGTAGGAGGTACTATTAATCAACTGGAAGCTTCCCACGTTAACTAATGATACTTGGTAATGGGCTATCAACATTGGTTGTGTCTAATTTCCCACAAAATAGAAATAATCTCAATTGTCTCTAATTATCACCACTCCAAAGAGAAGAATTAGTTATCTTGCTCTAGTCATGGCTATGGCTATGGTATTCTAAAACTATTGACATTTTATTCTCTTCTATGTTCCAGAAGAGGTAAGATCCCAGAAAGATGTCTTCTCTATGAATATGATTGTTACTGATAAGGACTGGAGGACTGCTCTTCTAAGGAAACTATTTGTATAAAGTGTATAACATGCCTTTGATTTATAATCCCCTAAGTGGGGAATAAATATTCAAAATGTGCATGCAGACTGAATAACTGATTTCTAGAGCCTGACTGAAAAAAAATATAGCTAAAGTTTTCATTCCAGGTTAAAAGTAACTATAATGCATATCAATATGATTTTAGAATGGCATTTGTGGGACAATTTTATATAGATTATACTGACATATTCAGCAGTGACCAGAAAGTCATGATTTCATTATATCCTCCTCCTTAAACATTGTTTTGTTCAAAAGATTGTAAATGGCAAATATTTTGATGATAGGTGTTTGTAACTATATGATTGCTACAGTAGTGTGGCATCATTCTTTTATACCATTTTCTTCCTGTTATTGTATAACATTCTCCTACTGTGATAATGAAGTCCTTTATCATATTATTGATGGCATCAGGTATCAAGAATATTTTGTGGTTAAATTTATTGCTCTTTCAACATTAGAAGGCTAACTTTGGTCTTGATGAATAATATTATTTCCACAAAATGGATAAAATAACTTTACTTCATTCATTTGGTCTCTTATTAGCATCACCAATTAACACACTCATAAGGACTCAAAATATATCTTCCCTTTAGGAGTGCATCATAGAGGAACTAAATGGAGAGATATAAAGCATCATCATTTGCTATCTCAGTTCACTTTCTTCTTTTTCTGCATGAAAACTCAATAAAGCTTGATGCTCAATGAATGATTTGCCTATTACCATTAATGAAAAGTACCAAGACAACCCCAGGAGACTCATGATGACAAAGTCTATCTACCACCAAAGAAAAAACTGATGGTGTCTTAAAATACCTTAAAGCATGTCATTTTTCATTTTATTTTCTTCATGATTTTTTTTCTTATGTAAGTGACATGCCATTTTACAATATGATGGATATGGAAATATTTATTGCAGGATAGCACATATATAGCCTATACCATATTACCTGTTGTTTCAGGGATGTGGGATGTGGAAAGGAAACAAGACTGACAGTTGGTGGGGGAAGGGGTAACTGGGAGTGACAGTTAAGTATAATGACTAGCACTTCCTTCCTGCTGGGCTGCATTTCTTTCCTGGTGTTGGAGGAGGGAAGAGCTCATTCTGCCCAATCTGGAGTGGAGTACCTCTACTCTGTTCAGCCCAAAGACACAGGCTTCTGAAAGTAAGAACTGTTCTTGTTTGCTTCCTATCTACTGCTAAGATTCTGAAATTGACAAAACTAGCAGAGAGGATGGGAGTGGGAGAAACCCTCCGCCAGCCTGTGGGGCCTGGTCTCAGCTCCAAAAGCTGAGGAAGACTCCAATTGTATTTAGGGACATCCCTTGCCCCTCTTTCCTGATACGTCTCCAATCCAAACTGATTATTAAACTTTATTTTATTTGAATTTGCAGTCACATAGGTGGACTATCATTTCTGGGCATAGAGGGACCTGAACATCAGCTCACTCATTCAAAGACAAATAGTTCCTTATAGTACCCCTGCTGCTACCTCTCAGCAGGGGGCATCTCTCTTCCTTGCTTCACTGAGCAATATTCCCTCTCTCCCTCAACTCCTCCATTCCCTGCTACAAACCTTCCATATGCCCCATTTATCCCCATTTTTCCAATTCCCCCATCTCTTTCTTAATAAATATAACAGGGATGAAAGGAGGGAGAGGAGAAAACTCACAAAAATGTCAGAAAATAATAGTTAAAGATTATATCTACTCATAACTTGGAAAAGAAAAATATAATATTTTTAAATAAAAGGCTTGATCCTCAAGTTCAAAACAAATGGGAATCCATTCTTCAATCAAGACCAATTTTCTCAATGAGCACAGGAATTATAGGAAAGTAGAGGAGAAAAAAATGTAATATAAATAGTCTGAGGGAACATCCCTGAAATGGAAAATTTAATTTAAAAAGGAAGAAACAAAGACATAAGGAGAAGGAAAAGAAGCTATTTTATAAATGGAATCCATGGAGAAACATACATCCTAATATCAAACTCCAGGAATAACTTCTTTCTATTCCTTCTTCCTCTCACTTTCTCCATAGCCAGTTCCTATACTTATGCCCTGGAATCATCCTGTTTCCTATCATTTCCTCCAAGAACTTGGCCCTTTAATCACTAACTTCTCAGTATCAAAGTATACCTTCTCTGGTGGTTAAAAACATACCAAGATCAGTGGCAGAGGCAGTGGCCATTCAGGCCAAGATACTGGAGTAAGAAACACCCAAAGCCCAAAAACTACTCTCTAAAAAATCCAGCAGAACTAAAATGCCTGGAAATTAATACTGTAATGACAGAACCAACAGAAGAAGGGGTGAAGCAATGCTCTAGCCCAGAAAAATGTCAAGAAATCCCAAGAGGGACTCATTTCACTGGGATAAAAGGGGGACTTCTGGGCAAAGCTCAGTGGAACTCAATTGCAATATAAAGCAATGGCATGAGAAAGCGAACCCATTCCAGTCTCAACATCATAAGAGCAGAAACCAATATACAACAGAACAAAGAGCAGTGGGAGGAAAGTGGCCCCTGCATAATTCAATCAGAATAGAGACCAGGCTTGACTCAGCACAGAGAGCAGTGGGAGAAACTTAGCCCAAGAAGGTACAGGACCTCAGAGATATTGGGCAGAACCCAACATCAACCAGCTGAACTGAACAGCTGCAAAATCCCACATAGCAGATAATAAGGAAACATTGTGTGAGACCAAGACAACTGAGCTAATCAAGGCACAGGACAAACATGGTACATTATTCATTCCTTTGTAAGAACAGAGCTAAGTTTCAGCATATAGACAAAACTGAGGGGGAAAATGACCCCCAAATGGACAAAAGATAGAGAGAAATTTGATACCAGAAAATATCTCATCAAAAGAGATGACCAAAATATAAGTTAAGAAAAGGATAAAGAAAATAAAAAACAATAAGGAGAGAAATACAAAAATGAAATCATGGAAGGTTTCAAAGAAAAATATGAAAGGATGTCAAGTACAAGATAAACCCCTAGAATATCTTTTAAAAAAACTATAGAAAAACAAATAATAATAAACTTAAAGAAAGAAAAAAATTAATGGTTTAGGAAAAAATAAACTTACAAGAGCAAAAATTCCCTAAAAAAGGAAATGGGATACCTCAAACAAGAAAATAACTCCCTAAGAAAGGAAATATAGAGCCTCAAAGAAGAAAATTTCTCCCTAAATATTAGAATTAGACAAATAAATTGGAAAAATATTAATTGCTCATGGGTAGTATGAGATAATATAATAAAAAGAACAATCTTACCCAAATTAATTTACTTATTCAGTGCCATAACTATCAAACTACTAAGAAACATTTCTATTGAATTAGAAAAAATATATATAACAGTTCATTTGGAAAAACAAAAGATTGAGAATATCAAGGGAACTAATGAAAAAAAAAATGTGAAGGATGGGGGCCTAGTTGCACCAAATCTTAAACTGTACTACAAAGCAGTGGTCATCAAAATAATAAGATACTGTCTAAAAGATAGAAGGAAGCAATAACTGAATAGACTTAGGGTAAATGACTTCAGCAAGGGAGTGTATGATAAATCCAAAGATCCCAGCATTTGGGGAAAAAATCCACTATTTGACAAAAATTGCTGGGAAAATTGAAAAACATTATGGGAAAGATTAGGTTTAGATTAATATCTCATGCCCTATACCAAGATAAATTCAGAATGGGCAAATGACTTAATATAAAGAAGGAAATTATAAGTAAATTAGGTGAACACAGAAAAGCGTACCTGTCAGATCTATTGGAAAAGAAAGAATTTAAGACCAAGCAAGAGATAGAGAATATCACAAAATATAAAAATAATCCTTTTTATTACATTAAACTAAAAAGGGTTTATACAAACAAAATTAATGCAACCAAAATTAGAATAGAAGCAACAAATTGGGGGGAAAATTTATAGCAAAAACCTCTGACCAAGGTCTAATTACTCAAATTCATGAGGAGCTAAATCAATTGTACAAAAAGGGACATGAATAGGCAGATTTTAAATAAAGAAATAAAAACTATCAACAAACACATGAAGAAGTGTTCTAAATCTCTCATAATTAGAGAAATGCAAATCAAAACAACTCTAAGGTACCACCTAACACCTAGCAGATTGGCTAATATGACAGCAAAGGAAAGTATTAAATGTTTGAAGGGATGTGGCAAAATTGGGACACTAATAATGCATTGCTGGTGGAGTTGGGAATTAATCCAAACATTCTGGAAGGCAATTTGGAACTATACCCAAAGGGATTTAAAAGACTGCCTATCTTTCGATACAGCCATAGTACTGCTAGGTTTGTACCCCAAAGAGATAATAAGAAAAAAAGAATTGTACAAAAATATTTATAGCTGCATTCTTTGTGGTTTCAAAAAATTGGAAAATGAGGGGGTGTCAATCAATTGGGGAATGGCTGAACAAATTGTGGTATCTGATAGTGATGGAATACTATTATGCTGAAAGGAATAATGAACTGGAGGATTTCATTGTGAATTAAAATGACCTCCAGGAACTGAAGCATAATGAAAGGAGCAGAACCAGAAGAACATTGTACACAGAGACTGATACATTATGGCACAATTGAATGTAATTTGCTTTTTTATTAGCAGCAATGCAATGATCTAGGACAATTCTGAGGGACTTATTAGAAAGAATGCTATCCACATCCAGAGAAAGAATTATGGAAACAGAAATGTTGAAGAAAAACATATGATTGATCACATGGTCCAATGGGGATATGATTGGAGATGTTGACTTTAAATGATCACTCTATTTCAAGTAATATGGAAATAGGTTTTGAACAATGATAAATGTAAAACCCACTGAAACTGCTCATTGGTTTGAGGATGGGGAGAGAGCAGGAGAGGGAAAAAATATGAATCATGTAACTATGGAAAAATATCCTAAATTAATTAAATAAAGAGATTTTTAAAAAGATTGGGACAAATAGAAGCTAATGAGTTCAAGAGAGAGCAAGAAAGAATAAAACAAATGAAAAGAATGAACAAATAGAAGAACATTTAAATCACTCAGTGGAAAACCAACTACCCCCCTCCAAAAAAAAAAGAAAGAACTAGGAGAGATAATCTAGGAATCATTGGACTCCTGAAAGTCATGATAAAAAAAATAACCTGGATACTATACTAAAATAAATTATCAGAGAAACCTGTCCAGAGAAACCTTTTAAACAAGAGGAGAAAAATAAATTGAAAGAATCTTCTGATAACCTCCTTAATTAAATCTCAAACTGAAATCCCAGGATTTTTATGACCAAATTCTAGAAATCCCAAATGGAGGAAAAAATACTACAAAGAGCTAGAAAAAAAATTCCAACATTGTGGAACCATGATTATTATTACACAGGAACATTAAAAGGTCAGAAGGTATGGAATATTTATCTTCTTAGTAAAATTAACATAATATTCTAAGGGAAGCAATGAACATATAATGAAATAGAGGAATTTCAGGCAATCATGACGAAATGGCCAGAGCTAAAATGAAAATTCAGTGATCAAATTCAACACTACAAGGAAGTATAAAAAGGTAAAAAGAAAGAAAAAGAAAACTCAATGGAATCAATGAGGTTAAACTAATCATATCCCTGCATAGGGAAAATGGCAAATAGAATACTTAAGATTTCTAACAAGAGATATCTAAAGGACTTAATATACTTAAAGTAATCAAGGGAAAGAAACAATGAGGTTAAACTGATTATGTTCCCTTCATTGAAAAGTGATAACTGGAATAATTAATATAATTATGTTACAAGAGATATTTAAGATACTTTAGATACTTTAAGGTAATCAAGGAATATTAAACTGATTACATTACTGGAAAGAAGATGGTAATTATGGTGCTTTAAAATATCTATGATACTTGAAGTACATAAGATAACTAAAATACTGAGTGTGTTTAAGGTACTGAGGATACCTAAGAACTTCATCACTATTAGGGCAAAGAACAGAAGTATGAATAGTGAACATGCAATAAATTAAAAATAATGAAATTTTTCAAAATCCCAGACCATAAAACTGTATATACCCTTTGACCCAGCAATATCTCTATTAGGTCTATATCCCAACCAGATGAAACATAGGGGGAAAGATTAAACATAGGGGGAAACTACCTGCACAAAAATATTTATAGCAACTCTTTTTGTGATAGCAAAAATAATAGATGTACAACCTATATAATATTAGCCGTGTTTTGGGGAAGGAGGGAGAGGTGGGAAGGAGAGAGAGAATATGGATTTTCAAATATTATAAAATGAATATTTTAAAAATTGTATTGATATTTAATCTAGAAAATAATAAAAATGATTAAATAAATACTTCACTTGTGTGTTGAGAATTAATAGAAAGAGAGGAAAAATAAAGGATGTGAGCAGGAGTGAGATGAGACTAGATTGGTTTTATAAAAATTGAAGATGATAAAAGGCAACATAGTGTGTTAGAAGGGGTACTGACTCCAAAACATTAACTTTAAGTCTAAAATGTAGATGAATCATTTAACTTAGATTCCATATTGCTATTTTGTGCAACATGGAAACTAATCTACTTTGAATTGCCTACTTTATCAGGTTTTCATAAACAAAGTCCTTTGTGCATCTGAAAATATTCCATGAAGGTGAGTTATTATCTATGACAGTATAACTCAAAATATTTGCCTCAAATTAAGAACTTCATATAACATATTTGTTCAATCAGATAATTTTAAATCAATTATTAACATTTATAATGTTAGAAAGGTCAAGCTGTTGTCATATTTCAAAATTTTGATGGATCTGAGATAAATTAATGTAAATATTCGAGTCATCAGCATAGATACCAGCCACATTTTCCCAGAACATGAATTATTGCCATCAGGTCTATGCAATGTATTGTGAAGCAAATACAAGTTTTGTATATAAAATATTCCTTTGCAATTTGGTCAAAATTCACATATATTTGTCATTTTTGTTCAATATACCAAATGACTGACAACTCCAAATGCAGGATCATGAATATAACTTTCTCAATGAGCATTTGTTAATTTCTTGATAGGTGGGACAAATTAGGGACCAAAAATCTAGTCACCTAAACATGAAAGCAAAATTAACCAATTAATTAGCTATATTTCTCTTTACTTGTGTCTTCACAAAGCTACTGGTTTACATTAAAGATTCTCCTTGATTAAGAAAATCATAATTGAAACATCTTATTTCCAGTTAGATTTGAATTTTATAATTCTTAGATTTTTATTCAACAAGAAAGAATTAGATGATATTCATATTTGCTGAGAGATCCAATAATTATCTTTGAGACTAGAAGTGTAAACAAATGCATAATTCATACTTTTGCTAATTGGCTTTCCTTGCTGAGCATTTTAACTGTCCAATTCCATTTTAAGTTATAACAATTACTTTTTTCCTATCTTTCTGTGAAATTGTCATAATACTGCCTCTATATCTCATATTTTTTTCCTTTTGATCAGAATTTCCATTAATATCAATGTAAATTTTATGCATGAAGCCAGCATTAAATATGGTCCCACTAAGCAGAAGATTTATTTACATATTTTCTCATTTTATAAATTGATATATGGTAAATGGAAAGCATAGACAATATAATACTACTAAATGTCAAAACTCTAGGGAACGAGTTTCATTTTTCATGTGAAGAGGGAAATTTTCAGGTTCCTTTTAGAAATTGTGTACATATCAGATAAATTTTATACTCCTCTAGTTATCCCCATTTGAATAATGAATATATTTTCCACTCTTCAGATTTTATATTGTGCTCTTATAAAGTTTATCAGAGATTTCTTGGCTTTACATTCATTTGTTGGTACTAATTTTTCTTTTAATTTAGCATTTTGACTTAATGCTTTCTGCTGATATTTTTCTACATGAACAGACTGCTAACTCTAATGAGATAATTAGGACTTTTCTCCATGTTGAATTTATAGCACATTGATAAGATTGAGAGGTTACCAGTGTATCACATAGGCTGTCCACCAGTTGTCCTTTGATGTTATCATCTCACCATAACATCTTTGTTTCTCTTTCTTCAATGGTATTATTATTATTATTCTACTTCTGATTCATTAGTTCTTATTTTCAATGAGGTATAGACATTTCATGCTTATCCGTTACCTCTCCTTAGTCTTCTCAATGATTTTCAATTTTAAGTATGAGACTATATAGTTTTATGACTTGAAATCATACGGTGACAACCAAACAATGTTATTTATCAACATTCATCAGAATTATCATCACTATAATCATCATTACTTTATCTTTATTTTAAGGAGAATCTTGAAATCATTAATATACATTTACAATTTCCCAAAGGAACTCTAATCCAATTTCTTTCTGCTCTTTTTGATACTGACCAACATACGGTCACCTTTGGATGTGTGACTTGAGTTATGATGCCTTCCTAAGGCCAAAAGAAGGGTAATCTTTTGCTCAGTTAATTTTCAAATAGATGAACAAAATACTTGAATTTTCCACAAGGTGGTGATGTGTTTGAGTCATTAATTCAAGTTCTGACAATTTTTAATGGCACCTATAAAATATATCACTTTCTTAGGGGGTTGTACTAATTCCACTGTTTAACAGAGGGTTTTTGATTTGTAAATGTTTAGAGTCCTCTCCTAATATGAATACCAGAGATTGGTGAAGCTAAAGAAGCTTTATTTAATTCTTTCCTTGATGACCAGGTTCCAATTTAACATAGGAGATGGAATTAAATGTTGTTCAAAATATTAAAATATGAAATTTCCTATCTTCACTCAGCTCAATTCTCAATCCTATAAATCTAACACATGCTGGTTACTTTCCAATACATACATAACATCATATTCTTAAACTAGACTTTAGAAACTTAGAAATGCAAAAAAGATATCAATTTATTTTTTCTTGCCTTGTTTTGTTTCAACAAATTTCTTTGTAGAAGGGAATTGCCCTTGATTCGTGAGTATAATTAACCTGTGGAACAAGTGGAAAATAATCTTTGCTCCATATAGCATATTTTATTCAATTAATCTTTCTCTCTATGTAGATGAAAAATAAGATTCAGTATCACTGAACTACATGTTCAATATTCATATACACATACATACTCATACTTGGCTAAAAAAATTGTAGTTTATGATGGTGATGAAATACTATTATTCTATAAGGAATGATGAACTGGAAAATTTTTATGTGAACTGGAAAGACCTCCAGGAATTGATGCAAAGTAAAAGGAGCAGAACCAGGAGAACATTGTACACAGAGACTGATACACTGTGGCACAATAAAATGTAATGGACTTCTCTACTAGCAGCAATGCAATGACCCAGAATAATCCAGAGGAATTTATGAGAAAGAATGCTATCCACACTCAGAGAAAGAACTGTAAGAGTAGAAACACAGAAGAAAAAACTTCTGACTGATCACATGGTTCAATTGGTATATGATTGGGGATATTGACTTTAAATGATCATTCTATTGAAAATATTAATAATATGCAAATAGGTTATGAACAATGATACATGTATAATATAACCCAGTGGAATTGCTTGTCAGCTCTGGGAGGGGGGAGGGAAGAAGGGAAGGAAAGAATATGAATCATGTAACCAGGGAAAACATTCTAAATAAGTAAATTAATTTTAAAAAAAGAGTTACATGGGACTTTTGGGTAAACATGTCTGCAATCTAGACGCGAATCGCTTCCTCTCCCCGGCACCAAATGAAATAAACTACCTCAAAAGAGCATAAAAATCATCTTTGGAAGAATGGAGGGAATCTGCAGTACCTCATAGAAACAAAGGTACCTGGGGTTTGAACATTGCCACACTATAAGAAGGAGGAAAAGCTTGCACAAAAACGTGAACTGAGCCACCCTTCCCCACCCCCACCTCCCTCATTGAACCAGAGTAGGGGATCAGAGCGCTCACCGGGACAGTGAGTGAGTGAGGAATGTCTCTGTCTGGGGGGGCACACCAGGGTCCTTGGGATCTAAATACTTCCAGCAAATGACCTTTCAGGGTGGTTTCACGGGAGACCCTGCACACTGGAGAGCGCACAGATGGCAGGGCCCCTGCAAACTGCGAGCAGTGAGGAGTCTCCAGAGTCTGTAAAAATTGCCTAAGGCCAAAGAATTGCCCCTCGCTGTAGTAAGGGGGGGGGGAGCCAGGATTTCTGGAAACTGTAAGGGAATACCAGAGATCAACCCCTCAGAGCAATTTTACAGGAGATTCCTGAGCACCTGTGAGAAGAGATCACAAATCATGGGTACAGGTGCGCTGAGCATCTGGGTGGGCTTGCTAACAAACCTTAGAGGATGGAAAGAACTAGTCTGAGGCAACCTAAATCCACAGAAAACCCACCCATATCACCCAGACCTAGGACCAAAAATAAAAGTTGAAAATAACCACCAAAAGGATGGCTCACATGGCCCAAAATCAAGCCTCCAAGAAGAAAGGGGAAAAAAGTGACTATTGAAAACATTTTATGGTGGGAGTACCCAAGGAAAAAGAAGAGAAAGAGGATGAAATTCAAACAAAATCAAAACATGCCCCCCAAAATGGTAATTATCCACAAGATCTGGAAGAACTCAAATTAGAGCTTATCCAAAATATGGAAGCCTTCTGGAAAGAAAAATGGGAAAAAACCCAGAAAGAGGTCAGCAGTCTGATTGACAAGATATCACAAATGGAGAAAGAATTGGAAGCCTCTAACAAAAGGGTAGAATAAGCTGAAAAACAAATCCAGACAGTAAAGACCAGAAATAAGCAATTGGAAGACAGTGAGCTTGCAAAACAGCAAGAATTAATAAAGCAAGGCAAAAAAAAAATTAATGAATTAGAAGAAAACATAAAATATCTCGCTGAAAAGGTGGCAGACCAGGAAAAGGGAGGAAGGAGAGACAACTTGAGAATCAATGGTCTGCACGAAAAACCAGAGATAAACAAAAATCTCGATTCTAAACTATAGGAGATTATAGAAGAAAATGGCCCACATGTTCTGGAGCAAGGGGGCAAAAGAGAAATAGAAAGGGTTTATAGAACACCCTCTATACTAAATACCCAAAAGACAACCCCAGGAATGTAATCGCCAAATTCAAGAGCTTTGAAGCTAAGGAGAAAATCTTACAAGAAGCTAAGAAGAGGAGCTTCAGATAGAGGGGCCCTCATAAGGATCACACATGACTTAGATTGGGGCATCAATAAGATTTGGTGAATACAGGGGAAAGAAAGAAAAGGGGAGGGGAGAAATCATTGATGATACTAAGATTTACATCAAAAAATAGAGGTGGGGAACTAAATATAATAATCTTTCCCACACAAAGATACACATAGCAAGGGAGGGGAAGAATTCTCATAAGAGACGGAGAGGAAGAGAGTGCGAAGTGGTATAATTTAAATGATACTCTCAGTGAAATCATTTCTGAAAGGGAAGAATATTTAGATCTTCTATCATATACAACAGGATAAGAGAGAAAGGAAAATTAAGGAGGGGTAGGGGGTAGGAAGTATAGAAAAGGGAGGGAAGGAGAGGGGAGAGGGGAAGGAAACATGAAAAGGGAGGGGCCAGAAAGGGAAGCATATTAAGGGAGGGGTGTAGGGGACTGAATAAAAGTGAATCACTGGTTCAAAAGGTTATAGCTAAAGAACGAAGGTCAGAATTAGGGAAAGATATCAAAATGCCAGCGAATCCAAAAGTAATAATCATAACTTTGAAAGTGAATGGTATGAACTCACCCATAAAACATAGACAAATAGCAGATTGGATTAGTACCCAAAACCCTACCATTTGTTGTCTTCAAGAAACACATATGAGGTGGGTTGATACTCACAAGTTTAGAATTAAAGGTTGGAGTAAGAACTTTTGGGCCTCAACTGATAAAAAGAAGGCAGGAGTTGCAATCATGATATCTGACAAAGCCAAAGCAAAAATAGACCTGATCAAAAGGGATAGGGAAGGTAAATATATTCTGTTAAAAGGGAGTATAGACAATGAGGAAATATCACTAATCAACATGTATGCACCAAATGGTATAGCATCCAAATTTCTAATGGAGAAACTAGGAGAATTGAAGGAGGAAATAGACAGTAAAACCATATTAGTGGGAGGCCTAAACCATCCACTATCAAATTTAGATAAATCAAACCAAAAAATAAATAAGAAGTAAAAGAGGTGAATGAAATCTTAGAAAAATTAGAGTTAATAGACATATGGAGAAAAATAAATTGGGACAAAAAGGAATACACCTTCTTTTCAGCACCACATGGTACATTGACAAAAATAGATCATATACTAGGTCACAGAAACATGGCACTCAAATGCAGAAAAGCAGAAAAAATAAATGCAGCCTTTTCAGATCACAAGACAATAAAAATATTGATTGGTAAGGGTACATGGAGAGCCAAATTAAAAATTAATTGGAATTTAAATAATATGATACTCCAAAATTGGTTAGTTAGAGAAGAAATCATAGAAACAATTAATAATTTTGCTGAGGAAAATGACAATGGCGAGACATCCTTTCAAACCTTATGGGATGTAGCCAAGGCAGTACTTAGAGGAAAATTCATATCCCTGAGTGTATATATTAATAAATTAGGGAGGACAGAGATCAAGGAATTGGAAATGCAAATCAAAAAAACTTGAGAACAAACAAATTTAAAACCCCCAGAAGAAAACCAAATTAGAGATCCTAAAAATTAAGGGAAAAATTAATAAAATTGAAAGTAATAAAATTATTGAAATAATAAACAAGACTAGGAGCTGGTACTTTGAAAAAAAAACAGACAAAATAGACAAAGTACTGGTCAATCTAATTAAAAAAAGGAAAGAAGAAAGGGAAATTAATAGTATCAAAGATAAAAAAGGGGATGTCACCTCCAATGAAGAGGAAATTATGGCAAACATTAAAAACTACTTTGCAGAAATATATGGCTATAAATCTATCAACCTAGTGGTATGGATGAATATTTACAAAAATATAAACTGCCTAGACTAACAGGAGAATAAATAGAATTCTTAAATAATCCCATATCAGAAAAAGAAATCCAACAGGCCATTAATGAACTCCCTAAGAAAAAATAGCCAGGACCTGACGGATTCACAAGTGAATTTTATCAAACATTCAAAGAACAGCTAATCCCAATACTGTACAAACTATTTGACACAATAAACAAAGTGGGGGTTCTACCAAATTCCTTTTATGACACAATCATGGTACTGATTCCAAATCCAAGGAGGCAAAAAACAGAGAAAGAATATTATAGACCAACTAATGAATATAGATGCAGAAATCTTAAATAGGATACTAGCAAAAAGACTCCAGCAAGTGATCAGAAGAATCATTCACCATGATCAAGTAGGATTTATACCAGGGATGCAGGGCTGGTTCAATATTAGGAAAAACATCCACATAATTGTCCACATCAACAAGCAAACCAACAAAAATCAAATTATTATTTCAATAGATGCCAAAAAATCCTTTGATAAAATACAACACCCATTCCTATTAAAAACACTGGAAAGCATAGGAATAGAAGGGCCTTTCCTAAAAATATTAAACAGTATATATCTAAAACCATCAACTAATATCATCTGCAATGGGTATCAACTAAATCTATTACCATTAAGATCAGGAGTGAATCAAGGATGCCCATTATCACCTCTATTATTTGACATTGTATTAGAAACACTAGCAGTAGCAATTAGAGAAGAAAAAGAAATTGAAGACATTAAAATAGGCAAGGAGGAGACCAAATTATCTCTCTTTGCAGATGACATGATGGTCTACTTAAAGAATCCTAGATATTCAACCAAAAAGCTAATTGAAATAATCAACAACTTTAGCAAAGTTGCAGGATCCAAATAAACCCACATAAGTCATCAGTATTTCTATATAATTCCAACACAGCTCAGCAGCAAGAACTAGAAAGAGAAATCCCATTCAAAATCACCTTAAACAAAATAAAATACTTAGGAATCTATCACCAGAGACAAACACAGGAACTATATGAACACAACTACAAAACACTCTCCACACAACTAAAACTAGACTTGAACAATTGGAAAAACATTAACTGCTCATGGGTAGGATGAGCCAATATAATAAAAATGACGATCCTACCCAAACTCATCTATCTATTTAGTGCAATACCTATGGGACTTCCAAAAAAATTTTTTTTTCTTACTGATTTAGAAAAAAACATAACAAAGTTCATTTGGAAGAACAAAAGATCAAGGATATCCAGGGAAATAATGAAAAAAAAATACAAAGGAAGGTGGCCTTGCAGTCCCAGATCTCAGATTACATTATAAAGCAGTGGTCAACAAAACAATCTGATACTTGCTAAGAGACAGAAAGGAGGGCCAGTGGAATAGACTGGGGGTAAGCGACCTCAGCAAGAAAGTATATGACAAACCCAAAGATCCCAGCTTTTGGGACAAAAATCCACTATTTCATAAAAACTGCTGGGAAAATTGGAGGACATTGTGGGAAAGATTAGGTTTAGATCAACACCTCACACCACACACCAAGATAAATTCAAAATGGGTGAATGACTTGAACATAAAGAAGGAAACTACAAGAAAATTAGGCGAACACAGAATAGTATGCATGTCAGACCCTTGGGAAGGGAAAGACTTCAAAACCAAGCAAGACATAGAAAGAGTTACAAAATGCAAAATAAATAATATGGAATACATCAAATTAAAATGGTTTTGTACAAACAAAACCAATGTAAATAAAATCCGAAAGGAAGCAACAAATTGGGAAACAATCTTCATAAAAACCTCTGACAAAGGTTTAATTACTCAAATTTACAAAGAACTAAATCAATTGTACAAAAAAATGAAGTTATTCTCCAATTGATAAATGGGCAAGGGACATGAACAGGCAGTTCTCAGCCAAAGAAATCAAAACAATTAATAAGCACATGAAAATACTCTAAATCTCTGATAATCAGAGAGATTCAAATCAAAACAACTCTGAGGTATCACCTCACACCTAGCAGATTGACTAACATGACAGCAGAGGAAAGTAGTGAATGCTGGAGGGGATGTGGCAAAGTAGAGACACTAATTCATTGCTGGTGGAGTTGTGAATTGATCCAACCATTCTGTAGGTCAATTTAGAACTCTGCCCAAAGGGTGATAAAAGACTGTCTGCCCTTTGATCCAGCTATAGCACTGCTGGGTTTGTACCCCAAAGAGATAATAAGGAAAAAGACTTGTACAAGAATATTCATAGCTGCACTCTTTATGGTGGCCAAAAATTGGAAAACGAAGGGATGCCCATAAATTGGGGAATGGCTGAACAAATTGTGGTATATGTTGGTGATGGAATACTATTGTGCTAAACAGAATAATAAAGTAGAGGAATTCCATGGAGACTGGAACAAAGTCCAAGAAGTGATGCAGAGAGAAAGGAGCAGAACCAGGAAATCATTGTACACAGAGACGGATACACTGTGGTACAATCGAAGGTAATGGACTTCTCCATTAGTGTCAATGTAATGTCCCTGAATAATCTGCAGGGATCTAAAAAATACTATCCACAAGCATAGGATAAACTGTGGGAGTAAAAACAATGAGGAAAGGCAAATGCATGACTACAGGGGTGGAGGAGATAGGATTGAGGAGAGACTCTAAATGAACACTCTAATGAAAATACCAACAACATGGAAATGAATTAGAAATAGGAACACATGTGATAACCAGTGGAATCGTGCGTCAGCTATGGGAGAGGGAAAGGTGGTCGGAGGGTGTGGGGAGGAAAAGAAAATGATCTTTGTTTCCAGTAAATAATGTTTGGAAATGACCAAATAAAATAATGTTAAATATAAATAAATAAATAAATGAATGAATAAATGAATAAATAAATGAATAAATAAATAAATGAATGATAAAATAAATAAATAAATAAAGCTACACACATACTGACAAAAAAATCTATTTCATTAAATATATGTTTCTTCTCTAGGATTATACTTATTTTTTTTCTTGGTAGGTTATTCTTTGTTGCCATTCTAGCTCCTTTGTCTCATGAAATATTGTATTCTGATCCTTATCTTCCTTTATATGGAAGTTTATAAATCTTGTGAGATACTAATTGTGGCTCAACAATATTTGAATTTCTTCTTTCTGGCTGCCTGCAATATTTTCCCTTGATCTGGGACAGTGATAGCACACCTATTGCATGGTTGCCATTGATGGCATACAGAGCACTCTCTGTGGGTAGGTGATCAACACCCTTCTCCCCCCGCCCAGAATTTGTTACTAGAAAGGAAGAGGGATTTGGGAAGAGCTGCTCCCCTTTTTGTCTCCACCATAACTGATGACATTTTCCCCCTCCCTCATCCCTCTGCCCAGCAGTCCAATGGGACTGCATAATGGTATAGGTGGGCCGCTCATAGGTGGCAGAGCTGGAGGGAAGCAGAGCACTAGGGCCTCTCCCCTCCCCCTCTCTATACTCACTGAGAACTTTCCTCACTTCCCCTACCCCTCTGCTCAACAGTCCAATGGGATCCCATTCTCCCTCCCCTCTGTGGGATAAAGAGGAGGAAGGGTTCACCTGGCACTTGGTGGGGAAGGGCATGACACATGGTCTCTGGGAGGTTAGTAGGCACAGCCCTTAGTCTGGGGATGGGGGCAGGGGTGGGGTCTGGCACTCTGTATCTAAAAGGTTTGAAACCCACTGATCTAGGAGCTCTAGAATTGGGCTATAATAATATTCAAGAATTTTTATTTTGAAATCTTTCACAGTAATTGAATGGGAATTTCTCTCATTTTTATATTTATCCTTTTAATCTAAGATATTGGGCAATTTTCTTTATAATTTCATGACACATGATATCTAGGCCTTTAATATGACCATGGCTTTCAGACAGTCTGATTCTTAAATTTATCTCTCCTTTCAATCTATTTTATAATTCAAGTGTTCCTCTCAAGAGATATTTTGAATTTTCTTCTACTTTTTCATTCTTTTCCCTTTGCTTTATTATTTGTTTGTTTGTTTTTGATGTCTCATGGAGTTACTCAATTCCACAAATAATTTTTAAGAAACCTTTTTCTTTTGGTTTGATTTTGTACCTCTTCCCCCCCCCCCTCATTTGATCAATTTTTGCTTTTTTTTTTAAATTATATTTTATTTGATCATTTCCAAGCATTATTCATTAAAGACATAGATCATTTTATTTTCCTCTCCCTATCCCCCATAGCCGACGTGTAAATCCACTGGGCATTACATGTTTTCTTGATTTGAACCCATTGCTATATTGATAACATTTGCATTAGAGTGTTCATTTAGAGTCTCTCCTCTGTCATGTCCCCAAACCGCTGTATTCAGGCATTTGCTTTTCCTCTCTGTTTCCACTCCCACAGTTTATCCTTTGCTTATGAATAGTGTTTTTTTCTCCGAGATCCGCAAATTGTTCAGGGACATTACACCGCCACTAATGGAGAAGTCCATTACGTTCAATTATACCACACTGTATTAGTCTCTGTGTACAATGTTCTCCAGGTTCTGCTCCTCTAGCTCTGCATCACTTCCTGGAGGTTGTTCCAGTCTCCATGGAATTCCTCCACTTTATTATTCCTTTGTTCAGCCATTCCCCAATTGATGGGCATCCCCTCGTTTTCCAGTTTTTGGCCACCACAAAGAGCGCAGCTATGAATATTTTTGTACAAGTCTTTTTGTCCATTATCTCTTTGGAGTACAGACCCAGCAGGGCTATGCCTGGATCAAAGGGTAGATATTCTTTTGTCGCCCTTTGGTCATAGTTCCAAATTGCCCTCCAGAATGGTTGGATCAGTTCACAACTCCACCAGCAATGAAATAATGTCCCTACTTTGCCATATCCCCTCCAGCATTCATTATTTTCCTTTGCTGTTATGTTAGCCAATCTGCTAGGTGTGAGGTGATACCTCAGAGTTGTTTTGATTTGCATCTCTCTGATTATAAGAAATTTAGAACACTTCTTCATGTGCTTATTAATAGTTTTGATTTCTTTATCTGAGAACCGCCTATCCATGTCTCTTGCCCATTTATCAATTGGAGAATGGCTTGATTTTTTGTACAATTGATTTAGCTCTTTATAAATATGAGTAATTAAACCTTTGTCAGAGGTTTCTATGAAGATTTTTTCCCAATTTGTTGTTTCCCTTCTGATTTTAGTTACATTGGTTTTATTTGTACAAAAGCTTTTTAGTTTGATGTAGTCAAAATTATTTATTTTACATTTTGTGATTCTTTCTATGTCTTGCTTGGTTTTAAAGCCTTTCCCCTCCCAAAGGTCTGACATGTATACTATTCTGTGTTTACCCAATTTACTTATGGTTTCCTTCTTTATGTTTAAGTCACTCACCCATTTTGAGTTTATCTTCCTGTAGGGTGTGAGGTGTTGATCTATTCCTAGTCTCTCCCACACTGTCTTCCAATTTTCCCAGCAATTTTAATCGAATAGTAGATTTTTGTCCCAAAACCTGGGATCTTTGGGTTTATCGTATACTGTCTTGCTGAGATCGCATTCCCCCAGTCTATTCCACTGATCTTCCTTTCTGTTTCTTAGCCAGTACCAAATTGTTTTGATGACTGCTGCTTTGTAATATAGTTTAAGGTCAGGAACTGCAAGACCCCCATCATATGTGTTTTTTTTTTCATTATTTCCCTGGATATCCTTGATCTTTTGTTCTTCCAAATGAACTTTGTTATGGTTTTTTCTAAATCAGTGAAGAAGTATTTTGGTAGTTCAATGGGTATGGCACTAAATAGATAAATAAGTTTGGGTAGGATGGTCATTTTTATTATATTGGCTCGTCCTACCCATGAGCAGTTAATGTTTTTCCAATTGCTCAAGTCTAGTTTTAGTTGTGTGGAGAGTGTTTTGTAGTTGTATTCATATAGTTCCTGTGTTTGTCTTGGGAGGTAGATTCCTAGGTATTTTATTTTTTCTAAGGTGATTTTGAATGGGATTTCTCTTTCTAGTTTTTGCTGCTGAGCTGTGTTGGAGATATATAGAAAAGCTGATGATTTATGTGGGTTTATTTTGTATCTTGCAACTTTGCTAAACTTGTTGATTATTTCAATTAGCTTTTTGGTTGAATCTCTAGGATTCTTTAAATAGACCATCATGTCACCTGCAAAGAGTGATAACTTGGTCTCCTCCTTGCCTATTTTGATGCCTTCAATTTCTTTTTCTTCTCTAATTGCTACTGCTAGTGTTTCTAGTACAATGTCAAATAGTAGAGGTGATAGTGGGCATCCTTGTTTCACCCCTGATCTTACTGGGAATACATCTAGTTTATCCCCATTGCAGATGATATTAGCTGATGGTTTTAGATATATACTGTTTATTATTTTTAGGAATGACCCTTCTATTCCTATGCTTTCTAGTGTTTTTAATAGGAATGGGTGTTGTATTTTATCAAAGGCTTTTTCTGTGTCTATTGAGATAATCATGTGTTTCTTGATGGTTTGCTTGTTGATGTGGTCAATTATATGGATGGTTTTCCTAATGTTGAACCAGCCCTGCATCCTTGGTATAAATCCTACTTGATCATGGTGAATGATCCTTTTGATCACTTGCTGGAGTCTTTTTGCTAGTATCCTATTTAAGATTTTTGCATCTATATTCATTACGGAGATTGGTCTATAGTTTACTTTCTCTGTTTTTGACCAGCCTGGTTTTGGAATCAGTACCATGTTTGTGTCGTAAAAGGAGTTTGGTAGAACTCCCTCTTTGCTTATTATGTCAAATAGTTTGTATATTATTGGGATTAACTGTTCTCTGAATGTTTGATAGAATTCACTGGTGAATCCATCAGGCCCTGGGGATTTTTTCTTAGGAAGTTCTTTGATGGCTTGTTGGATTTCATTTTCTGATATGGGATTATTTAAGAATTCTATTTCCTCTTCTGTTAGTCTAGGCAGTTTGTATTTTTGTATATATTCATCCATATCTCCTAAATTGGTGTATTTATTGCCATATAATTGGGCAAAGTTATTTCTAATGATTGCCTTAATTTCCTCTTCATCGGAGGTGCTGTCCCCCTTTTCATCTTCGATGCTGTTAATTTGCTTTTCTTCCTTTTTTAAATTAGATTGACCAGTACTTTGTCTATTTTGTTTGTTTTTTCAAAGTACCAGCTTTTTGTCTTATTTATTAAATCAATAGTTCTATCACTTTCGATTTTATTAATTTCTCCCTTAATTTTTACGATTTCTAGTTTGGTTTTCTGCTGGGGGGGGTTTAATTTGATCGCTTTCGAGTTTTTTCATTTGCATTTCCAATTGATTGATCTCTGCTCTCCCTAGTTTGTTAAATAAGCATTCAGGGATATGAATTTACCTCTGATTACAGCTTTGGCTGCATCCCAAAAGGTTTGAAAGGATGTCTCGCCATTGTTATTTTCCTTGATGAAATTATTAATTGTTTCTATGATTTCTTCTTTAACTAAACGGTTTTGGAGTATCATATTGTTTAATTTCCAATTGGGTTTAGATTTGGTTTTCCATGTACCATTACTAATCATTATTTTTATTGCCTTGTGATCTGAGAAGGCTGCCTTCATTATTTCTGCTTTTCTGCATTTGTGTGCTATGTTTCTGTGACCTAATATATGGTCAATTTTTGTGAATGTGCCATGTGGTGCTGAGAAGAAGTTGTATTCCTTTTTATCCCTATTTATTTTTCTCCATATGTCTATTAATTCTATTTTTTCTAAGATTTCATTCACTTCTTTTACCTCTTTCTTATTTATTTTTTGATTTGATTTATCTAAATTTGATAATGGTTAGTTTAAGTTTTCCCACTAGTATGGTTTTACTGTCTATTTCTTCCTTCAATTCTCCTAGTTTCTCCATTAGAAATTTGGGTGCTATATTATTTGGTGCATGCATGTTGATTAATGATATTTCCTCATTGTCTAAAGTCCCTTTTAACAAAATATAATTACCTTCCCTATCCCTTTTGATCAGGTCTATTTTTGCTTTGGCTTCATCAGATATCATGATTACCACTCCTGCCTTCTTTCTGTCAGTTGAGGCCCAGAAGGTCTTACTCCATCCTTTAATTCTGACCTTGTGGGTGTCAACCTGCCTCATGTGTGTTTCTTGAAGACAACATATGGTAGGGTTTTGGATTCTAATCCATTCTGCTATTCGTCTACATTTTATGGATGAGTTCATCCCATTCACATTCAATGTTATGATTGTCATTTGTGGACTCCCTGGCATTTTGATATTCTTCCCTAATTCTAACCTTTTCTTCTTCGGCTCTACCTTTTAGTCCAGTGATTTACTTTGAATCAGTCCCCCTTGTCCCCTCCCTTGATGTTTCCCTTTTTAGTCCCTCCCTTTTTCTTCCCTCCCCCTCCCCCCTCTCTTTCCCTCCCTTTTTGTTTTCCCTCTCCCCCTTCCCCCCCCCTTGGTTTTCCCTTCTCCCTACCCTTGTTGAGTAAGATAGAATTCAAGATCCCAATGGATCTGGATGTTTTTCCCACTCAGAGTTGATTTCCCTGAGATTAAGGTTTAAGTAAAAAACCCCTCTCAATTTTCTTTGATTATATCTTGTATCACGATGTCGAGTTTGGTGTTTATTTCTGGCTTTTCTGGAAGTCCAATTATTCTTAAATTATCTCTTCTCCCTCCATGTTCCAGATCTGTCACCTTGTTGGTGAGATATTTTATGTTCTCTTCTAATTTCTTGGTATTTTGGCTTTGCTTTATTAATTCTTGCTCTTTTACACGATCGTTGTCTTCCAGCTGCCTGAATCTGGCTTTTAAAGCCTTGTTTTCCTTTTCACTTTGGTCAAACTGGTTTTGTAGATGCGTGAATTTCTTTTGCATTATTTCCCACTTTTCCTCCCAGAATGCTTCCATCTTTTTGGTCATTTCTGATTCAAATTCTTCAAGGGTTTGTGGAGAGTTTCCATTTCCTTTGGAAGGTTTTGGAGCATTTTCTTGTGCATTGTCTTCTATCTCCTCTATATTTTGTATTTTGGTTCCACAGAATGTGTCCAAAGTCGCCCATTTCTTCTTATTTTTCTTGGGATTTTGGGGCTTCTGTGGAGTTTGCCATCTCTGAATGGAGAGGATTAGCTTTTCTTATCTCTGTCTGGTGTTCAGAGGCTTTAGTCCTGGGCAGATTGTGGGTTCTATGAGCTTTCCCTGGGTTAAATTGAGTATGCCTTCTGGCAATGACTTTCACTGGAATTGGAATGGAAGGGTCGGACCAGGGGGCCACACTCTCCCCCGGCTCTATCTGCTTCCCTGCTGCTAAGGTGCCCCCTTGACTGGACTGAGTCGGGTTGCTTTCCGGAAGTTGCCTTCAGAATAGCTGGCCGTGAAGCTGTATTGTCGGCCCTGAGGGTTGCTGTTGTTTCAGACGACCCTGCTCTCTTCGGGGGAAGGAGTCGCGGCTTCCCAGAGCTCTGAGGGCAGTGACTTTCACTGAGACTTGGATAGCAGGATCCAGCTGGTGTCTTGCCCGCCCTGAGGGTTGCTGTTGTTTCAGACAACCCTGCTCTCTGAGCGGGGTGGGGCCGCAACTTCCTGGAGCCTTTGACTCTGAGCTCCTACCCCTTAGGTCCAAGTGATCTCGGGTTCTGGCTTTTGAGGGGAGGCGTACCTTTTGATCCAGGTCCAGGTCCAGGAGGAGGATTCCCAGGGTCTGTGCTGTTGATCGTTTTGAATTTTGGCACCTTAGGAGCTTATAGTTTGAGATCGGTCGGGAAGGGTTTTCCGGAGATCTGAACTTTAGCTTTCTCTAAGCCACCATCTTGACTGGAAGTCCCCACTGCTCAATTTTTGCTTTTTAAGAAGTCCTTTTCTTCAGTGAAATTCTGTACTTCCTTTTTTCATTTGGTTTATTTTCCTTTTAGAAAGTTGTTTCCTTCGGTGAATTTTTGTGCCTCTTCTACCATTAAGTCAATTCAATTTTTAAAAACATTTTTCTTCAGTATTTTTATGCCTCTTTTACTCACTTTTTTCCCTCATTTTTTCTCTCTAGTACTCAGCTCTTTAATTCTAAGAATTCCTGTAGGGGTTGGGATCAATTAGCATTTTTTGAGACTTTGCTTGTACCTGTTTTCAAATTACTATCTACTTATTTTTTATCTTGGCCTTTTTCATATCCAAGGCTTTTTATGGTCAAGATTCTATTGTTGCTGTTTCCTTATTTTTCTAGTCTTTTCTTGACTTTGAACTTTAAACATGAATTAGGCTTTGCTCACCTTGGGGTGGGGGTGGAGAGGTACTTTTACAAACTTCAGGCTTTTGTATGCTGTTATTTTCAGATTTAGTTCTAAAGACCTTCAAGTTTTCATTGCTTCCAAGATTGTGTGATTCAGAGAGAGATATGGTAACTGCTCTGTTGGCCTATTTTTCCTGGTTTTTACCCAGGAAACAATATGTCTCCCTCTATTTACAGAAGATCATGCTCCTCTTGGCCCTGGAACTGTGATTAGGTCCCCTATTCCCTCTATCATCAAGTGCTAACTTTTCTTTCTACCTTGGAATTATGACCAGGTATTCTGGTGACTGACCATAAACATTCCTTTTCATTCATAATTGCAAATATGCAATAGAATTATAATCACTATCAATTGTACCCATTGTCAGCAAAGGGCCCACTGTATACTTTTTCTGATAAGTAGTCTGATCTACTAACCATCTCTAGGATGAAAGCTCCCAAAGTTACTGCTTCCCCTATCCCAGATATCTCCTGGTGTCAAAGATCTAAAATTTTAGTAAAGGAATATCTTAAAGTTCTTTGGTGTGGAATGTTGGAAGACTTCAGGTAGGATGTTGTTTGTCCTCATCTTGGCTTCTTCATCATAACCCATTTGCTTTAAAAAGAGGTCTATGACCTCGATAAGGCAAACTGTCTTGTTCAAGGTCTCATAAGTAGTAAGTTGCTTACTTTGGATCCCAATTTAGTTTTCTAACTCAAATTATTATGCTCTTTTCACTCCAAGCCACCAAGTCATTTGGTGAGGAATGTATAGGACATGGCTAAAGGAACTCTTTACAACCACTTGGGGAACATCTTCCATTAGAAGAATATTGCATCATGCAAACTCAGTTCTTAATCACCTGATATCAGTTAATACAGCCTAATTATTGGAATGTGATAAACTAGCTTCATAGACTGTATTAGTTAGAAATGACCCTGAAAGTGATCTAATTACAACTTAAGTAGGCAAACCAGAATATTGTCCCAGAGGGCACACTATTTAAAGGACATTAACAACATTTGCATCCCTTCTAAAGAAGATATAACCAAACAGTTAGTAAAAATAAGAAAACACTAGATGGGATATATCCTTTCCCTAGCAGCCAGACTTCAGATGAGCTCCTTCTCAGTCCAGCCTCTCCCTTTTCCATGATAGCTTCTTCAGTAGCATCCTGATGATTTTGTGATCTCTGTCTATGGGAGTCAATGTGCCAAGATCTTTCCTTCGTCTCTACCCCGCAGAATCATCTGTGATGTCTCTTCTCCCTCCAACCCCACTCTTGTGGAGGTCTTATTTTTTGAGTTTCTGAAGTATCATTCCTAATTCTCACCATCCCCAATGATTTTGCCTTTTCTTGCCTGCTCAAGGTGTAATTTTTAGTTCTATTACTGGGCACCAGAATTATTGGTTGTAGTTCTGTACTTGTCCAATGCTGCTACTTTTTTTTAATCAAGAAAGAAACAGTCTCCAAAATGTGAACCAACCTGTCCAAAATGACACAAGCATGCAGTTACTACATTTACTATCTTATGGGAAGACCCAATCTAGCTAGAAAATTGTAGATTATTCCAGGTAATTCTGCTCCTATCATTAATTTCTCATTTTGTCTCCCTGTGCAAGAAAAAAAGAGAGGGGCCAGGAAGGAGAGAAAGGCTAACAAAACCATAGGCCTGTAACAAATAATGCTGGAATTATGACTGTGATAACCTTCAACTCATCCCAATTCTGAATAGTAAAGTATCAATCAGGGAGGTTTCATTATCTTACAAACTGTATACATAAGTGCCCAGGGAACGAGACCTGAGGGAGTGATTAGAAAAGGATGGGTTTATCAAGGGAAGGCTTCTTACAGGATCTAAGACCTGTAATAGCAATTACCTTTTTGTTCTGTCCTAAATTAGGCACAATTTCATCCATACAAAATTTCAGTGAAGGACAATGGAAAGGGGTCTGGATTTAAAGGATTTAAAGGACCTGAGTTCAAATTCCATTTTTATCACTTCTAATTCGTATGACTTTGAGTGAATCACCTAATTCCTTACCCCCTGCAAGAAACTTGTGCCTGGTGATGCTCAGTAGATAATAAAGGCTGGAATACCTTCCAAAATGGAAAGTTTACCACATACCAAGTCAGTTTATTTTACTTTGGAAGCATCATGATACAGTGGGAAACACTGGTACCTCAGTCCAGTACTTTCCTTTGATATTTCCTAACTATGTGATGGTGGACAAATCATAGTTTTCTCAATTATAAAATAAAGGGATTGGAGTAGATGACCTTTCACTTCTATTTCTAAATATATGATTCAATAATCCATGACCAAATCACACACTCAAATTATTTGTCCTCAACATACTCCAGTAAGATTGATTGATTACTTTCATCACTTTGCTTCTTAATGTTTTCTATTTCCTCAGGCCCTATGATATACTGGAATGAGTAGTAGTCTGTAGTCAGAATCTGTAGTCAGAAGTCTTGGGTTTAAATCTCATATTTCCCATTCAGATTACCACCTATGTGATATTAGGTAATTTGGTTCCCTGATATAAACACGTGGTTTTTCTCATTTGTAAAATGAGTGTGTCAAACTAAATAACCTCTGCAGAATCTTCTACCTCAAAAGATGATCTTAAAATTATATTTTCATATTTCTGTGTATAAAGTATATCTCAATATAATGTCATCTCCTGGAAGGTAGAAGCTATTTTTCTTTTCTTCCCTTTGTATCATCAATTTGTACTATGGTGCTCTTCCTGTAGTAGGTACTTCATCAATATTGTCTAAGATGAGTTAGTTTCCTGGGACAGTGATTTCTGTGGCATTGTCATCATCAGTATACATAGGGGTTGACCTAGATAGCAAGTGATATTCCTCGCAACTCTCACATCATGTATTACCAGAGGTAGGATTTGAAACCAGGTTTTCCTTACTCCACAGTCATCTCTTTAGCTTAATATCCCATGTTATCTCTGTGATGACAACACAAACACAGTACTTTAAAGGGTCAAAATAATTTACAATCATTATCACACATAATTAAAATGTCTTTGTGAGAGTACTCCATATGGAGTTTTATAATTCAAGAAATTGATACATAGAGAGGTTAAATGACTTAGTCACTATCATACAGTTAATGTACAGAGACTTTGCTCTAGAATTAGCTTTCTCTGCTATGCTACATTATTTATCTGCTTATATTGTGGTGCATCTTTCCTTTTATTTAAACTTACTTTTGCCATCTTTCTTGCATGGTCAGAGTTAATATAGAAGACCAGAAAAGTCTATTTGGTTTTTAGGGCCCACAGTTTGCTGAAAAATCTCTACTTTTGCCTCACTCCCCCCCACCCTAATTCAAAACAAAGCAAAGCATATAATCTGTGATTCAAGACTACCACTTCTTTATTCTAACAAAGGAGTCACTTTGACCTCAATAATCTCTCTCTATATATATATCTTATTTTTTAAAGACTGAATTTCATCCCTGGCTTTTTGGACATCCTTCTTCTGGTCTGATTCTCTTTGTGGGTCATCTTTCATTTTCTTTGTCTCATTTTCAAGCTGGTTAATTTTGGCTTTAAAGACACTGTTTTCTGTTTCCATATGACTTATTTTGCTTTTTATGTTCTTTTCCCAGTTGTCTTCAGTCCCTCTTAATTTTTTCTTGAATTGTGTTTCAAGTTCTTCCAAAGCCTGTGTTCAATTCACTGGAGTTTCTGTGTTTTTGTTTAGTGTTCCTTGGTCCTCTTCTGTTCCATTTACTCTTTGTTCATTACCTGAATAGAAGCTGTGGATTCAGCTACTCTCAGAGCAGTCTATGGGGGGAGGGGTGTTGGAACTTGAGCTTCCCTGCCCTCAGAAGGCTTCTTATCTGCCCTATTGATAAGATTAAGCCAGGGTGGAGTTGATCTGCAGAGCACTGGATGTGCCCTGAGGCCAAAATCCACTTGGAAAAAAGGGAGGCTGGAAAGATCCAGTGCTTTGGCTGAAACTAGGCTGCTGTTTCTGTGCTTCTCCTCCAGCTGCCTTCCTGACACCCATGTTCAACACCCTGAGCCTGGAACAGCTGTGCCAACAAGGCACTCCCTCTGGAGTAGAGCACTTGCCTGCCCAGAGATTCTAGCCCCCTCTGGAGACTCAGCACTGTAAGTAGGGGAGGGGTTCTGGGACCTTCCTTCTTCATTTCCCTTGAACCCCAGTGTTCAAGAATTTAGGCTTTTCAAGAATCCAGCAGAAGGGTCCCCCAGCTTTGTCCTATTGTTTGTTAGATTTGGTTTCCTGTTCCCTCAAGCCACTTTGTTTTGATTGGTGTGGAAGGGTTTAAGAGGTCTGGACTTTTGCTGTGTCTAAGATGCAATCTTGACTCTGCTTCCCTATATCTCTTATCATAGCCAGGAAGAAGTGCTTAATATTTCTATCCCTCTTTCTCTATCTCTGTTTCAATCTCTCTTCTCTTTCTTTCTGTCTCTCTGTCTCTTCTCATCTCTATCTCTATCTAATTCTGCCTGTCTCTCTGTCTCTGTCCTATCTTTTTGTTTGTCTCTTTCTGTCTTAGGCTGTTTACTACTGTGAGATGAGATTCATTACAGAAATAAACGTTATCTGTGAAAACTTCCTACCACTTAGACTTCAAATGATTTACAAGTGAATTTTGCTGTCAGCATTGCAGTAACAAGTTAGCTAAATGAATGTACTGCCTTTTTATAGTTTCCTCCACTAATGGTTGATTTTAGCTAAGTTCTAGAGATTCCAAGCTGAGCAGGTTATTAGAGGCATTTGTATAAGGTAGATGAATTTTTTTTTAAAGTAATCCAAGAAACCTGGAGATTATGACAGAAACTATTCTTTGCCACTAATGGGACCATCCTCATCTTCAAGATTCTATCCCTATTTCTTTTATTTTTCAGGTCAGCTTGACAGCTCAGACTCATTTTGCCTTTATAACAGCTTTAACTGACATTTGAATTAGGAATATTTTAAAGGCTCATTTTGACTTATATATAGTGGGAGAAGCCCAATGGGCAGAAAAAATTCAAAGTAAATATGGGAAATGGTAAATAAACCTGCACAAATATATTTTTAAAATACTACAAACCTCAGGGGAAGTATATTCAAATGGGATGCTTTACCAATCTGCCTTTGGCTGACTGAATTACCTTCCAACTAAGATATGCCAGGAGACCTTTGCCTGTCAGATACAGAATCTTGTACAATTATAGGATAGTTTGCAAAGTTTAGCAATATATGTCATTCCTGCACTAGGTGTTTTGTACAACTTAATATAAGGGGAAGAAATGGGCAGAGAGAATGCTCAGAGGTACTGCTGATGCTGGGAAAGTGAGGTACAGAATGGAAATTATGGAAGGACAAGAAGTTTAGAGTTTATGGAAGCCTTGACTTTCTTGTAGGATTCAGACTTCAATTCTGAACCCAGGAAAAATACTGTCCTGCGCTTTGATCCTGCCATGACACTGCTGGGTTTGACCCCCAAAGAGATAGGGGAAAAGACTTGTACAAAAATATTTATAGTTGCTCTCTTTGTGATGGCAAAAACTTGGGAATGGTTGAACAAATTATGGTATCTGATGGTGATGGAATACTAGTGTGCTGAAGGGAATAGTGAACTGGAAGAATTTCATGTCAACTGGAAAGACTTCCAGGAATTGATGTAGAGCAAAAGGAGCAGAACCAGGAGAACATTGTACACAGAGACTGATACATTATGGAACAATCAAATGTAACTGGCTTTTTTACTAGCAGCAATGCAATGATCCAGGACAATTCTGAGGGACTTAGGAGAAAGAATGCTATCCACATCTAGAGAAAGAACTGTGGGAGTAGAAACACAGAAGAAAAGTAACTACTTGATCACATGATCCAATGGGGATATGACTGGGGATGTTGACTTTAAATGATCACTCTATTGCAAATATGAATAATATGGAAATGGGTTTTGAACAATGATACCTGTAAAACCCAGTGGAATTGCTTGTTGTTTCTGGGAGCAGGGTGGGAGGAGGAGAGGGAAAGAGCAAGAATCATGTAACCATGGAAAAATATTCTAAATTATTTTAATAAATACTTTTTTAAAGAAAAAAAAATATGTCTTTAGAATTAGGCAAGAGCAACCTAATGCCCCCATGAAAAATCAAGAAACAACCAAACAAAGTCAAAAGACTGAAAAAAATATCAGAGAATGTGAAATCTCTTACTGGAAAAACAATTGACCTGGAAAAAATCCAGGATAACACAAGATTTAGCAGCTTCTGCAGTAAATCATCAGAAGGCCTGGGATATGATATTCCAGAGGACAAAGGAACTAGGACTTAAACCAAGAATCACATAGTCAACAAAACTGAGCATAATTCTTCAGGAGAAAATGGATATTCAATTTAAAAATGGGAGGACTTTCAAACATTCCTGATGAAAAGAACAGTGCTGAATGGAAAATTTGACTCTCAAATACAAGACTCAAAAGATAAACAAGAGAAATCAAAAGGCATTCAATAAGGTTAAATTGCATACATTCATAAAAGGGGAGTTTAGTCCTTTAACTCCAAAGAACTTTATAATTATTATGGGAGTTAAAAGTAGTAAACATAGACAGAGAACAAGGATAAGAATTTAATGTGATGGGATTATATAAAAAAAAAATAAAATTAAGGCATGAGAAAGAGGAAATATATTGGGAAGATGGGGAAGGGTCAAAGGATATATACTGTTTTTTAAGTCCTGTATATATCCTTTGACCCAGCAATACCATTGCTAGGTTTGTTTCACAAAGAAATAAAAAAATATAAAAGGAGAAGGTATTGTTTCTCAAATAGATCATCACTAAGGTACTTTACACTTCCTACAGTATTATTCCTATTTTACATATTTATAGATAGATAGATAGGTAGATAGATATATACATAGATAGATAGATAGATAGATATTCTCAAAATAATTAAAATATTAACAACCATATTAAAGAACATTCCACATAATGAGCTATGGGAGTAATACAAATAAAAATTATTCTGACATTCTACCTCACATTACAATTTGACTAAATTGAGAAAGTAAAGTTCAGTATTGGAAGGACTGTGAAAAAGATTGGCACATTGTCAAAAGGCAATATATTACTGTGGAAAAGTCACTGATTTGTTTCACAGAGCTAAAAAAAAAACTCAACTATAAGAATAAAAGGCCAACTATGTCAAGGGAATTAATGAAAAAAAATGAACAAAAGTAACTTAGCTGTACTGGATCTCAAGCCATATGATAAAGTGGCCACCCAAAAAACTATTTTATATTGTTAAGAAATAGAGTAGTGAACAATGGGGCAGATCAAGAACTCAATACACAATAGTAAATGACAAAGGAACCTAGCATTTAACAAATAAAAAGATTAAAGCTTCAGTATTTGACAACAATTCTCAAAAAATTGGAAACAGTATGGCAAAAACCAAGGCAGAAACCAATGCCTTGCACCATATACCAAAGTAAAGTTGAAGTGGATAAATTAAATAAAGAGTGAAACCATAAGCAAAACAGAGGAGCATAGAATAGTTTTCCTATCAGTTATATGGAGAAGGAAAGAATTTATGTCAAAATAAAATAGAGAATAAATTATGATATGTAAAATAGATAACTTTGACATCATTTTCTAATTGCACAAACAAAACCAATACAACCACATTTGGAAGGGAAAAACAGAAAAAGAAAAAAATATATAGCCAATGTCTCTGACAAAGGTCTAACTTCTCAAATAAATAGAGAACTAAGTCAAATTTGTAATCATACAAGTCATTCATCAATTGGCAAATAGTCAAAGCATAAAAATGGACAATTCTCAGATAAAGAAATTAAAACTATCTTTAATAATATGAAAAATAATCCAAATCATTATTTATTAGAGGAATGCAAATTTAAAAAACTCTGAAGTACCATTTAACATGTATCATACTGGTAGTATGACAAAAAACAAAAAGGTAAAAGTTAGAGCAAGTGTGGAAAAATTGGGCATTTATATACTGCTGGTGGAGTTGCAAACTGATATAGCCATGGAGAACAATGTAGAACCATGCATAAAGGGCCATAAAACTGTGCATGCAAGCACTTTGACCCAGCAATACTACTACTCAACCTATATCCCAAAGAGACCAAAGATAGAAGAAAGGGACTTAATCAGAGAATAATATTTAAAGCAGTTCTTTTCATGATGGTGAAGAAATAAACTGAATTGATGTCCATCAATTGGGGAATCAATGAATAAGTTGTGATATTTTATTGTAACAGAGTACTATTACTCCAGAAGAAATGACAAACAAAACGATCACAAAAACATCCTGGAAAGATTCATATGAAATGACGCAAATTGAAGTGAGCAGAACTTGGAGAACTTTTGACACAGAAACAGTAATAAAGTATGATGATCAGCTGTGAATGACAACTATTATAGGTGGAACAAAAATCAAGAACAACTCCAAGGACTCATGACAAAAAAGACTTATCATATCAAGACCATAGAATGAACTGACAGAATCTGAATGCAGAATGAAGCATATCATTTTCACTTAATTTTCTCCATGAATTTTCTCTAGTGTAAGCAACATGTATCTTCTTTCATAACACAATACGAAGGGAAATATGTATTTTATGATAACACATGTACCTGCTACCTTCAGGAAAGGATAGGGGTAGGAGGGAGGAAGAGAAGAACATGAACTGCAAAATGTCAGAAAGCAATTTTGGAAAATTGCACTGAAAAATAATCTGGAAAAAATATAAAAAAGGAAAGAAAGTCAATAATTCTGTTTCTAAAGGTTTTAGGTCCAAGTCTTACCTGTCACCTGTGTCATCTGTGTGACTTTGAGCAAGTCACATAAACTTAACTTTCCTTGTCTGTAAAAATAAGGAATTGTACTAGGTGACTTTTAAAGGTTTTCTCGAGCTCCAAATCTATGATTTTATGATTGTCATTTTTGTTATACTGGACTGGCCTACCCATGAGCAATTAATAATTCTCCAATTATTTAGACACATTCTGAAACTTTGTTAAGGTATTCCTGATATAAATTCCACCTGATTATAGTGTATAATATTTGTGATATGTTGTTATAATCTGCTTGGTAACATTTCATCTAAAATTTGTGCATCAATATTCATTAGGAAAATTAGTCTATAGTTTTCTTACTCTCGTTTTGCCTCCCTGTTTAATGTATCAATACTATATTTGTGACGTAGCAGGAATTTGGTAGGAAATCTTCTATACTTATTTTTTAAAGAAACATTTTATCATTTGAATTACTCTTAAATGTTTCACAGACTTGCTTATGAATTCATCTCATTTTTGTTTCCTTACAGCATTTAATTTATGGATTTTTCAAATGATTTTTTCAATGATCTTTAAGTATTATACTTCATTTTATTAATATGGAATATGAGCCATTTATGTTTTGTAGGTATTCATGCATTTAATTCAGATTGTCAGTTTTGCTGGTATTTATCAACTTCACATTTGGCAAAAGTGTCACTAATAAAAGGTTTTTATTTCATTTTCATTCATTTTAAAATCACTTATAATATTTATACTGTTAATTTGGTTTTCATATTTTTTTCAAAAATCAACTTAAGTTCAATGATTTATTGATTTTATTTCTTTTTTTCTAAAAAGGACCTTTTTTCTTAGTTTTATATTTTAACCTCAAATTGATGCTTATATGTTCAGAATTGATATAAATTTATTTTCTATTGTGACACTTCAAAATGTCATTTCCCTGAATATCACTTTTAATTACATCTATTTTTGCTTTTGCTTTGTCTGAGATTATGCTTATTGCTCCTTTTCTGTTACTTAATTTGAAGTAAAATAGATTCTAATCTTGCCCTTTATTTTAATTCTAAATATACCTTATTATTTGAGGTATATTTCTCACAACAACATGATATTGGATTCAAGTTTCTAGACCATTCTTCTAACTTCTTTTATTATATGAGTTCACCCCATTTCTATTCATAATTATGATTACTATCTATTTATTTTCTCTTTTTTGTTATTTTATATCTTTCTTTTGAAATCATCTCTATCTCAAGATTGTTTTGTCTCTGAATACCTCTTTCTTTAATCTACTTTCTTTTCTATCAATTCCCCTTTCTATTTTTCTTAACCTCTTTTCTTTCTAATTCCTGATTAAGATGAATTTCTGTACCCACTTCCACATATGCATATTCTTCCTTCCTTGTATTAATTCAGATAACAGAGGTTAGTTTCCTGCTCTTTACCCTATTATTCCCTCCATTGTATTGATTCTTCTTTTCATGTTCCATTTTTGTGAGATATTTTCACTTTTTTCCTTTCTTTCTAAGTACATTTTTTTTCATCTTTCCATTCTTCTTTTGAAATCTACTAAATATATAGATGGAGGAGTTCTGGCCTGGGACTTTTCACTTGGAAATTCCTTTCAGCAGATGGTCAGCAGTTTGTTTTTTTCAACTTCTAAATTGTCATCTTCTTTGAAGATATCTATATAGTTTTCCTTTTAAATTTCCTGAAATATGATGTCTAGGTTTTGTTGTTGTTGTTTCTGTTGTTCATGGCTTTTAGATATCACAATCATTATTAAATCATCTCTCTTTGACCTATTTTTCCAGATCGCTTTTTTCTATATTTCACATTTTCTTCTATTTCTTCAGTCTTATCTTAATTTTGTTTCTTGATGCCTAATGGAGTTATTAATTTCCATTTTTCCAACTGTGGCTTTTTAAGCTGACTTAATTAATTAAGAATATTTTTTCATAGTTACATGATTCATGTTCTTTCCTTCCACCCCTTTTTACCCCCTCCCATAGCCAATGAGCAATTCCATTGGATTGTATGTATATCATTGATCAACACCTATTTCCATATTATTAATATTTGCACTATCGTGATCTTTTAGATTCTATATCCCTAATTATATCCCAGTCAAACCATATGATTGATCATATATTTTTCTTCTGTGTTTCTGCTCCTATAGTTCTTTCTCTCGATGTGTATAGCTTTCATTCTCAGAAGTTCCTCTAGGTTACCCTGAATCTTTGCATTGCTGCTAGTAGAGAAGTCCATTACATTTGATTCTGCCACAGTGTCTCAGTCTCTGTGTACAATGTTCTCCTGGTTCTGCTCCTTTTGCTCTGAATCAATTCCTGGAGGTCTTTCCAGTTCACATGGAATTCCTCCAGTTCATTATTCCTTTTAGCACAATAGTATTCCATCACCAAAAGATAACACAATTTGATTAGCCATTCCCCAATTGAAGGGCATCCCATCATTTTCCAATTTTTGGCACCAATAAGAGCTCAGCTATAAATATTTCTGTACAAGTCTTTTTCCTTATCATATCTTTGGACTATAAACCCCTTAGTGGTATGGCTAGATCAAAGGGCAGGCAGTCTTCTAAAGCCCTATCGGTACAGTTCCAAATTTCCTTCCAGAATGGTTGGATCAATTCACAACCCCACCAGCAATGCATTAGTATCCCATCCAATTGTGATTTTTAAGGAGTTATTTTCTTCCTCAATTTCTTTGACCATTTGGCCAATTCTCATATTTGAGTTATTTTCTTAAGTATTTTTGAACCTTTTTTTTCATATTTTTTGTATAGCTATCATCTCATTTTCTAATTTATCCTCTACAACAATTTCCTGATGTTTAGATTCCTTTAAAACTTTTTTGCTCCTTATCTTATTAACTTTTCTTGAAAAATTTATTGTACTTCTGTTAAATGTACATTTTTAGTTTTGGTTTTGGTTTTATTGACGCTTTGATTGCAGATATTTTAAAGCCATTGTCTTCTTTCTGTCTCTACAGAAGCTTCTTATGGTTATGCTCTCTTTAGCTGTTGGCTCATTTTTCCAGTCTCCCTAGCCTACTACTAAAACTTTATATTTTCTTGGGTTCAACTCACCTCTGTGGAAGGTGTCTCTGGTGAGTTTTTTTTTTTTTTTTATGGTCTACTTTCACAGCATAGTCTGGAGGCCTGCAAATTTGGGGTATTTCCGATATGGCATAAGATCTGTTCACTGCCCTTCAGTCTGAAAATTTCTACTCTGGTTCAGGTCTTTTGGTTTTTAAGAGGTTAAATTTTTCTGTTGGATTCAGTCATAGTTAGTCTTCTGGAAAGTTCTACCATTTCAAATTGACTAAATTGCTGGCTCCTTCTTGGTTTTGAATTCTTCTGGTTTATTTATTGCAGGCTTATGTGTGAGACAAAGGTTGGTAATAAGTCTCCACTCTGCTCTTGAGGTCAGAGTTACACAGCTTAGCTTTTGGAACTCACTCTTTGCTCCTTACATAGATAAGTCATCTGCTTTCTCATACCTGAGACCACTTCTCTCCAGTCTAGAACTGTGATCTAGTTCTGAGTAATGGGTAATTAAGCTTCTAAATTGCACATGTTCTTGTGCTCTGTGCTTATACAAGGATGCCTTAGGATTATTTTTTTTGTCTAGGTGTTCAGTCTCCTTACCATCCTTGGACCTTGGAATGATCCTTGTCTCCATAGTTCAAAGCCTCTTTGCTTATTATCATGTAGCTGCTGTAGTCATACTGTGTTCCAAGCTAGCCCCTACCCTAATATGTGCAGGCCTTTCTTTCTATATTCCTAAACTGCCTGGGCTGGATAAAAATGACCTTTCTAAAAGAGAGAGAGAGGGAGGGAGAGGGAGGGGAAGAGAGACAGAGACAGAGAGGGAGAGAGAACTTTCATTATCAGTCTTTTGGTCACAAGATTGATCTTTAAATTAATATAATTTATATATATATATATATATATATATATACATTGACACCTTATTCCTTTTCTGCTATTTGTATCTGCATAATTTCATGATATAAACTTTCTTTCAATTTTAAGTAAATTTTGATTTAAGAAGTCTCAGTCCATTCAGGTTATATTCATCTAACCAAAGGATTTGATAGTCAATTCGGTGACCAACTAAGTGTGCAGTTCTCTTTCTCAAAGAGGAAAATAAATGTTGTTTTAAAAGTGCCTTTATGTAAGTCCACTTCAACAATTCTTTCCACTTTACCTTGTTTTCTTGATGGGAAATAGCATGCCAAAAACTGTCAGAGAGCTAATTTAATGGTGTTGGGGTGGAGAGAAAACAAAAATGTAGAGACAGAGATAAATGTTAACCATAAACAATTCCACTTTAAAAAAATAGCAAATAATTGAAATTAACATTCATCTCCCTTGATAAAATATCTTTCTATGTTATTATTATAGTGAAACAAGCTTACAATGAGCTATGTAGCCATATTAAAAAAATAAAAACACCCTCATTTAGTTTCTTAAAAGAGATTTTGCCCATGAATATTTGTTTCCACGTCATGCATATCTATCTGTTGTTTAAATGCAAAGGGGGTACAACATTGAGGGTTTGTATATATAGCATTGTTGATTTACCAATCAACATGACTTACATCCTATAGGATGCTGTAAACTCTCACTGCTGCATAAATGTCCCACAAAGATTTATTTATTTTTAAAATTAGAACATATTTTGATTCTGTGTAAGCAAAGATATTTTACAAGTGTAACAGGGTTGTAGATAGCAAGGAGGTATCATTTGTCCCTTGGCAAAAAAAATTTATATAGATAGATAGATAGATAGATAGATAGATAGATAGATAGATAGATAGACAGATCAATTGTCAATCATGAAATTTGTGTAATAAAGATGTGTTTCCATCTCTAAAAAGTGAAAATTTTCACATGACACAGAATGTGATGAGGAAACAGCATGGTCCTATATAGAGGTTGCAGAATATTACCAGTTATTACTGACACAAAGGAAATTCCCTAAAAGTTATGATACAATATAAAAATGGAGATTTGAACCCTAGACTTCAATCCCCAGAAGTCCTTGGTATTTCACAGAATTCCCTATAATCTCACCTTAGTCTCCACCTGGGTGAGATCAAAATTAACTGGCAGTAATGGCTACCTCTCCCTCCTCTATGCTCTCACGTGCTCTGCTCAGGCCGTTGCAATGATGTAGTAACTAAGCTTTGAATGAATGGGCTAATCAGCCCTGAGCACAAATGTAGTTTCTTATTTTGTATTTTCTTTATTCCTTAATTTCTAATAATCATTAATAAACCTCTCAAAACATAATAATTTTATTACTATATACTAATTTAATTTTTACAATAAAAAGTATACATATGGAGAAAAGGAGATGTTTAGAATCAGGGAGAGTGAAGGACAACCTTAAGTGTTACATTGCTAATCAGGGTTTGAAAAAAAGGACTGAAAAAAGGCCTTCTAGCTTTAGATAGAACAGCTATGGAATATTTAGACAAGGATGAAGACAGGAATAAAATGCTATCCTGTTTTATGTATAAGTAGTACAGTATGGGACAAAGAAAGAATTGAGCTTAAGTCTTTCTTTGGACATAATACTAGCTATTGCAACACATGGAGGAAATCTATTTAGAAAAGACTATTTTTTTTGTCAAAGGAAATAGATGGCCCAAGACTTAAAAAGCCCATAAATGATTCTCCAAATAATATAAAATAAACTCATCAATGAGCTATAAAATTCAATCTATGTTTTGTCAAGAAAGTAAGATAAGTAAAATTAGTAGGACTGTCATATTTCCTTGAAACTTAAAACCAACATATAATTGCTTTTATATTTAAAGATAGAATTATTCTGTAACATTTAAAATAAAAATGTATAATGTAAGGAAAAAATGATGAAGGGAAATATAGGTTTCTCAGATATTTCTTTTGAAATTAATTTTGTAATAAACCTATCCATTTGCTATTTTATGATGGATTATTGTCAATACAAAAGGTAAGGCATTTGTAAGTGAATCTCTCAAAGAGATCATAGACTTAGAAATAGAAGGTGCCATAGATTCCATCTTGCTCAAACTCTTCATTTTACAAATAAGGAAATTGAGACTCAGGATCATCAGTGACTGATTCAATATCATAAATTTCTTCAAACCTAGGATTCCTGAAATTCAGGAATTTTTTTCACCTCAACTATTCTTATCCCTGACACATATATGAATTAAGATATTTATTAGTTAACATTCAAGAAGTTGTATTGGGAGATAGCCAACAGAGATTTCCTATTAAGAAAGCATTGAAACCTGTGTCTCCAGGGTATCTTAGTTATGAGTGAATTAGGATAATTTTTTTCTTTTATTAAAAATATGTTTATTTACTTGTTTATTACATTAAAATACCCCATTAACTCCCTAACTCATTTGACCAAAGATACATAGGTATGTATGTATCTTTGGTCAAATGGTCATATATATATATATATGTAGGTGTGTGTATAATATATGGTATGTTTTATTTATTACTATTTATTAGTTCTTTCTCTGGAAATGAAAGTACACAATGATTCAAACAATATTTCTGCTGCTTGGGTATAATGTTCTCTTGCTTCTACTCATTTTGCTCTTCAAAATTTCATGTAGAATAGATCTTCATATGTTTTTTTTCAAAATTAACCTATTTGTCATTTCCTATGGCACAGTAGTATACAATCACAATTACATGCCACAACTTGCTTAAACATTCCCAAATTGATACACTATTGGTGGAACTATGAACTGATCTAACCATTTTGGAGAGAAATCTGGAATTGTGTTCAGTGTTTTAAAAATGTGGATATCTTTTGACCCAGCAATACAATTATTAGGTTTATTTCCTGAAGTGATCAAGGAAAAAAGGAAAAGGGACCATTTAAAAATTATTTAGAATATATTTTCTTTGGTTACATGATTCATAATCCCCTCCTCCCTCTCACCTCCTGGAGTGGACAAGCAATTCCACTAGTTATACATGTATCATTGTTCACAATCTATTTCCATGTTATTCATATTTGCAGTGTGATCTTTTAACATCAAACTGCAATAATATCCCTATCGAACTATGTGATCAATCATATGTTTTTCTTCTGCATTTGTTCCCACAGTTCTTTCTCTGGATGTGGATATCATTCTTTTTCATGAGTTCCTCTGGATTGTCCTGGGTCATTGTGTTGCTACTATTAGAAAAATCTATTACAATTGACTATACCACAGTGTATCAGTCTCTGTGTACAATGTTCTCCTGGTTCTGCTCCTTTCACTCTGCATCAATTCCTGGAGGTCATTCCACTTCACATGGAATCCCTCCAGCTCATCATTCCTTTCAGTACCATAGTATTCTATCACCATGAGATACCATGTGACAAGGAAATCACTTTAAAAGACTGATATATATTAATTTAAGGTCGCCAAGGAATTCAGCTATGTAATTCCTAAATGAAAACTCAAATCAGCAGTCAATCTTTTATGGAGTTTAATTACAATAGGAGGAAGAAAGGAATTAGAGATAGAGAGAAAAAGGGAGAGAAGGGAATAGGGCTTAAATACCCCTTCTGTTTAGGCTGGGCCAAAAGGCCCAAGCCCTTAGATAGCTGGGGCAAAGAAAAGAGATCAGTCCCTATTACTCACGTGACCAAAATGGAGAAACAGTCTCAGAGGCCCCACCTTCAGCTTCCTTCAGAGCAAGCTTCTCAGAGCCCACACGAACCACACCGACCAACTTCTCCACCCCCCACCCGTCTTCAGACCCCCCTATCCTTAAGGAAACCATCCAAGTTCCCTCCCCTCAGTCCTCCCATCTACCAATCACCTGTCCATCAATTTCCCTGTGCCAATGGAGGCTCTAGCTTAACCCAGGACCGCCCAGAGGTCTTCTGGCTTTGCACATGTCTGTTGAAGGTCATATTTTCAAATAATTAAATCTTTGATCCTTTGCTACAGCCCTTTCTAAATCCTGTTAACCTGAGTAGGGTAGAGATTGGAATAATTAAATTTTGATCTAGGCTGCAGCCCTTACTCAATCCTGTTAGGACTGAATAGGGTGGAGATTGATTCCAAGTATCTCCATTGTATCAATTCTAAAATCAATCATGACTCAAAGAAATTCCTGTTCTATGCTTAAGCATAGGTCAAAGTCCTTTCCATTGTTCAGCAAAAGGTTTCTGTCCTAAAGTAATCTTAAGAAGGGAGAAGAAGGAACCTCCCATGCCAATGGGGTTCACATTCCAATAGTCAAGACCCACTATCAATAGGAAATTTTTCATGTATGAAATTTCCCAATGGTGAAATTTCCAACATTTATAAGTCTAAGAAATTTTGAGGTTTACAACCACAATTTGTTCAGTCATTCCCCAATTGATAGACAGCCCCTCATTTTCCAATGTTTTGCTACCACAAAGTGTGGCTATAAATATTTGTGTGCAAATCTTTTTACTTATTATTTCTTTGGGGTACAAACCCAGCAGTGGTATGACTGAGTCAAAGGGCAGACAGTCTTTTAAAGCCCTTTACACATAGTTCCAAATTGCCCTCCATAATGGTTGGACCAATTCACAGCTCCAAAAGCAGTATATCAAGGGATCACTTCTTTAAAGGAGGTATATAAAATGGAGATTTGAACCCTAGACTTCAATCCCCAGAAGTCCTTGGTATTTCCCAAAATTCCCTATAATCTCACCTGAGTCTGAACCTGGACAAGATCACAAAGAGTATTTAAACTGGCTGTAATGCCTGCCTCAGCCTTTTCCTCTACTCGGCCATTGCAACATGTAGTAAGTAAGCTGTGAATGAGCTAATCAGCCCTAGGCACGTGGTTTTCTTATCTTGTATTTTCTGATTTCTTGATTTAATGTAATCCTTAATAAACCTCATAAAATATAATACTTTTATTATTAGAGACTAAATTTAATTTTTCCAGTTTTGGCAACCACAAATTTGAATGAGAACTTCTCAATTTTTTTTTTAATGAGATAGCCTAGATAATGTTTTTTTAATCCACATTTCTCCAAGGCTTTTCAGCAAAGCCTCTTGGCTCAGCTCACTCCTGTTGCCTGCTTGCCTGCTTGCCTACTATCCATTCCTGCCTGCAGCCATCCACTCTGGACCTGCTTGACCCAGATCGCTCAACTGGCCCAACCCCAGCCCCAGCCCCAGCACCTCTGGGCTCCAAGCCAGATCATTCATCACCCCAGGCCCTGCCCCAGGACCCAGGCTGCTGGTAGCTGCTCCTGTGTCTTCAGGAATCACAACCCAGCTGGATAAAATGGGGGTGTTCTTTCCTTAGGCTACAATTAGCTTCCACCTGGCAGGGGGTAGGGGGTGGGGTGGGGGGAGGTGAAAAAGAGGAGAAGGAAGAGAATTTTCCAAACAGGAAGTTACAAGCATGGCGTATTTAAAAGGATATCTTTTGAGTCCACTGATTCTGTTACTTATCTCACCTGAGATTCAGGGGAGAAATTCATCTCCCTGCAATTCTTTGGCCCAATTTGAGATTCCTAAAACCCATCCTCACTATGTGTGTGTGTGTGGGGTAGCTCAGTGGCTCAGTAGATTGAGAGCCAGGTCTAGAGGCTGGAGGTCTTGGGTTATAATCTGGCCTTGGACACTTCCTGGCTGTGTGACCCTGGGCAAGTCACTTGAACCCCATTGCCTACCCCTTACCAATCTTCTGCCTTCTGACAATAGGTATCTAAATGGATGATTAAAAAAAAAAAAACAAAGAAGGAACCTTAAAGAGACTGGAGGTTACATTTTTAAGACTTTTCAGACTCCAATGTTTTATAAAAATCTCTGTATTTTATTATATTTTGCTGATTGTTTTGTTTAAAATTTAATTTTGTGATTTTAAAGTTCATATATTAATGTATTCAACACTATTCTGTTACAATGAATCAGTTTAATAGTGGGTTTTAACTACTGTTATATTCTGTTGCTTTTCTCCTATAACTATACTGAAAAAATATTATTGAATAAGCCCATATAAAACAGCCTTTTTCTATTTTTGACTTTGTAAATTGTCACATTGAGGATGGATGGACTTTATAAAAACTAGTTAAAATTGTATAATAACATTTGGAAAATTTAATGAGCTAAACATCTCAAATTGATTTTAAGGGGTCTTTTAGACATGATTTTTATATTTTTTTTTCAACAACTCTGATAAGGCCCATTTTAGTAATTGAAGTGAAATAAAATTATAATTCCTACCTCCCACATTTATAAAAAATGTGAAAGGATGGGACATCACAGTCTCATACCAAAGGAGCTGGGAAGTTAATCCCAGGGCATGGTACCCCTGACTCCCAAAAGAGGAGCATCTCTCATTTATAACTCTTCAGTTCACTTTACTCATCATCAGCAGTACAGAGGTTTGAGATTTTCCTAGACTCCTCTGCCACATTTTTAATGATATCTAGATTTCTTGATGATGTTCTAGACCCAAATAAGTTTTACTTTGTTTAAATATATATTTGCCAAGGTTGAAAGATTTGCTACATCTGTAAAAATTGTGACAAATATTCATCAGTTCATAGGCTTTTAAAAATGTTATACAGCAACTTATGTGAAATATGATAGTGGATTTGTTTGCTATTGTAATTAACTGGGCTATTGAGAATTTGGGGGATATTGATACCTACATAATTATACTATTGTTCTTTATTAAAAAAAAAAAAACTGTTGCCTTGTGAAATTCATTTGCTTGTACTCACAGTGGACATGGCCAGGTATGAAGAGGAAATGGATCTCATTTTTAGTGAGAAGCCTTGTATTCTACATTTCCTTTGCTGACACAGTGTGTCAATGATTATAAGATATATTTTTGAATTTTTAAAACTCTTATTAAAATTTTCTTGCATGTGCAATATACTATTTCAGGCTTTTATTTTTCTCTCCTTTTTATATTTGAAGCACATGTCACCAGTATTAAGATTTTCTTTAACTTTTTGATTTAACAGTAATATAAGTTTAAAATATATTTGCTATGAAGTTAATGCATGCCCCAAAAGCTTAAGACTATAAAAATTGATGTCACTAATTGTTTAAAAAATTATGGGACTTTGTTTAATGATTCTGTCTGATTCCAGGAAAATACATACAAAAGAGCCATTGCACAGGGCTAAAGAAGCACAAAGCTAAACCTGAATTGTGCCAAAAGAGTACACAGGTCAAAAAAGAAGAAACTAATCCCAATGGGGTTGATGAAAATTCTAAGTCAATACAAAGGACTTGAACCTAGTGTGTGGCTAGAGGTTGCAAAAATTAACATATGTTAAGACATAGGCCTTCCTTATATCCAGTCTCTTTGGGAAAATACTTTCAGACAAGTACCAAAATTTGGCTCCTACCTGGCTACTATAATCTAGTCCATATTCTGTCTTTCATAATGTGGCAACTTTCTGTACTCCTGGCTACTGACTGGGTAAATGCATAATTGCTTCTTCCCCAGAAGCTCGGAATTGCTGGTGTTTCGGTGTTACTACCCTCCTCAGTTCCCTCCCGATGCTTCTCTGTTGCCTTACTTCTATGCTCTGTGCCTGGCTTGACACTCTCAGATGTATTTCAATGCCTTTGCTGGCCAGAGGAGCCTGCACTCTGAGGGGGAGGGGCCATGGCTTCCCAGAGCTATGAGGGCTGGTGATAGGATTAACCTCAGACTGAGTATGCCCTGAGGCAGGGACCTCCAGTGAGACTCAGATGGAAGGATCTGGTCAGGGGACTACAGGCTCCCCCAGTCTCTCTCTGTTTCCCTGCCATCTGTGTTGGGCCCCCGGGAGACTGGCTCAGGTTGTTTTCAGGGTGTGGCCTTTGTAATGGTAGAAATTTTAGGCTTCTGGGAGAGGTTATAATATTGTAATGGCTAAAAATGTGGCTACAGGATTTATGTAATATTGAACAATGGCCGCCAAGGAATTTACTTATGAAATTCCTAAAATGAAACACTCAAGTCAGAATGGAGTTTATGGAGGTTTAATCACACTGGGAGTAGAGAAGGGAGAGGGAGAGAAGGAGAGAAGAGAAAAGGGAAAGGGGCTACTCAACCTCTGACCAAGGCAGAGGGAGTTTTAGGCCCAAAGGCCCAGGTGGAAAGAATCAGTCCTTAACTCACGTGACCGCTCTGAAGGAAAGCTGTCTGCAGGCGTCCTCTCTCTCCAAGCTCCTAACACCAACTCCCCTCTCGCTCTCTCCACAGGAAGTGAGCGAATTCCAGAGGCTGTTCCCTACCTCACTTCCTGTGTCTCACAAATCCAATGGTTGGCTCTAGCTTGGCTTAGGACAGCCCAGGTGGGCAGTTAGTTATTTCTGATTTGTCATTGACTAGCGCATGCCCGTGTAGTGTGGGTGTGCACAATTTTTTGGGGTGCTAGACCAAGATGGAGACTTTTAAAATTCACACCTTCAGAATAGCTGGCTCCCGAGGCCCTTTTGCCTGGCCTGAGGTTCCTGCTGCTGCCTCAGATTCAGCACTCTGGGTTGGGGGGGATGGGTCCTGGGACCTTCCTTTTGCCTACCCCTTAGATCCAAGTGATCTAGAGTTCTGACTTTTGGGGGACCATACCTTTTCATCCAGGTCCAGGAGGAGTGTTCCCTGGGTCTATTCTGTTGTTTGTTTTGAATTTCGGTGCCTTAGGAGCATTCAGTTTGAGATCAGTAAGGAAGGGTTTCTGGAGCTCTGAACTTTAGCTTTCTCTAAGCTTCCATCTTGACTGGAAGTCTCTAAGTACTTGTTAAAATACACTTTCATATTTTGGGGAATTTAACTGTGTTAGAGAAATAAATAGCTGTCAGCTACCTAATAACTACTTATTTTGGACACTCTATACATTTTATAGAAGGGATACTATTGATCTATTCAGGGAAAATCCTAAATAAAAGACATACTGAAGATGCATTGAAATATTTTTCCCCAAAACCTCAGATGATAAAATAATGAGCCACAGAGAAAAATCTAATCCCTTATCTTTTGAGTTAGATTTTTGAAGGACTACTCATTTAAAGGAGCCTGGAATCTCTGTCCTTTTATATAAGGAATGGGCATTGTTTAGGTGTTATATAACAGATATGTCTCTTCAGGCCTCAGTTTCTTCATATGCAAAATGGTTAAAATAATACCTGTAGTATCTAGCTCAAAGAGCAGTTGTAAGGATCAAATTACATAATGTATAGATATGGAGCTCTTGTTGATCAGGGAACCTTTGAACAATTAAGTCCCCTTTGCTTACTTGGTAAAAGTGAAAAATGTAAAGTAAAAATACAGAAGATGAGGCATTATGGTTTCATCATTTTCATATTTAGAGTTGTCTTATTTGTAGCTTGTAAAAAAGTGTCATTTTCTAGGCTTAATGGCTAATTTGTGGATTGTAAAGTGTATAATACCTCTGAGTGTGGCTACTTTAGGGTTCATAAAAATGTACAATGACATCTTTACAATGTGCTTCTCCTTTAGGTGATACAAAGCTATTAAAACATACTTAATTATAAGATAACCAGGACTTGGATAAGTGATGGATTTGCCACACTTGTGGAGACTTTCAAAAAGTGAGACATTGAGCCTTAAAGAGGAAGAACTCAATCAATCAAGAAAGTCATATCTGCCAGTTAAGAAGAGGTATAACTATGAAGGAAGAGTGTAACTCTTAGAGAATGATTGGTAGATTTCTTTTATTTTGTACTTCTCTCTTCCAGTTTGCAGATTTCCTTTCCACTATTTTCCCATTCCCTAAGTAGCAATGGACTTTTCCGTGGAATTAGGAGTGCCAGCAGGAGACAACTTGTTCAGTGTAGAAAGAGCAGAGAAAACTATTAGCTCTGATAGTCAGAATTAAGCCTTAGAGAAAAGAAAAACTAACAAACCTAGCTTAGGCACTTGTGATTTGTTGTTATTTACTATATGTGTGTGTAGATAGCTAGATAAATAGGCAGAAAGACAGACAGACCAAAAGATAGATAGATAAATAAATAGAAAGAAAGAAAGAAAGAAAGAAAGAAAGAAAGAAAGAAAGAAAGAAAGAAAGAAAGGTACATGGATCTATGGATGTATGGATGCTAGATGGATAGATAGGTGTTAGATGGAAGGATAGACGGACGGATGCATGGACAGATAGATGGATGGACAGATGGACAGATTGACAAATGGATGGATGGATAGAGAAACAGACACAGATAGATAGATATTGATACACTATATGTATATGAATATACCATGTTTATTTGAAAGAGTCAGACTTCTTTTACTTACAAGACCCATATAATATAACTGTTGAGAACAAAAAACAGCAGTAAAATTCCACTTCTATAGTGCAGGTTTAAGCATCACAAGTAAATGTCTTTTCATAAACAATATGGCTAGGCACTTTAATTGAGACATAGGGTTTGCACTCAAAATAAGATTTAACCAGAATAAGACTAAGGTTTTTTTTCATCTTTTTTAAGTTGGAATCTGGGACCTGTCCTATATAAAATGTAGAGCTTTTAAACTGTTTATGGCAATGGTTTTTAGGAAGAAATGCTTTATTTAGCCATCAAAAAATCCTGGACTTTCTCCTTCAAATTTACTTTGTCATTAATTGTTTTCCTGGAACCCACCAATTGGCACATTTAACTTAAAGTTGTTGCTTTCCAATTTTCCACAAAGAAACATTGACACAAATACGAACCAAACTGAGACAATAGTATGTAGAAATCTAAGCATTGTGATAAGGAAGAGAAAGTGTGTTGAAATTATAAGGATGAAGGATCTTGGTAATCTAAAAGTATACCAAAACTTGCTATGTCCACAAATTTTGGGGTCTTAAAAATATAAAATAAAATCTTCCTTTTTCGTTACACAATGAATTTTGATCATTGGAAACTTAATTAAAAAAAAAAAAACCTAAAACCTAAAATAAGTTATTTCTAAAGTTACTGAATGACACCATTAGGAAAATTAGAAAACATATTTTCATATATTTGCAGAAACAAAACTTTAAAAAATTTACAATAATATCATAGTAGCAATACAGAAGTAGATATTTTTATATTTAATTGTTATTTATTTATTTATTAAATCTCTTACCTTCTTTCCTAGTATCAGTTCTACAACAGAAGATTGGAAAAGACTAGGAAATCTGGGAGAAATTACGAGCATAGATGGTCACACAGCTTGAATGTGTCTGAAGCCAAATTCAAACCCAGGTCCTCCTGACTCCAGGCTTGGTCTTCTCCCCACTATGCTACCTAGCTCTCCCAAAAATATTATTAAAAACAGTAAGATCATAATGTATGTAAGAAAAATGAACTGAATGTTTTTTAGCATAATGATGTCATTTTAAATATATATATATATATATTAATTTAAAATATAGGAAAACCAAATATAAGCAGTGAGTTAGTCTAGCATTTGCTTCAGCATTCAGTACTATTATCATAATATCTGGCATAAAAGTAAGAAAAGGTCCACAGTTGTGGATTATGTTCAGTTAAATGTCAATGCTTCTTAGAGCTCTTGCTCCTTTGAGATATATCTTTGCCAGTTTTCATAAATCAATTTTTAAAAAGTTACCTAATTCTATTTCCTTGAGTACCAGAGAAATGAATTGTTCTGATCATGTTTGTTCCCTATGTATGTATTCATTTATTTGTATATCCTCTGTATATAAATTGCACTTCAGTCTATGTTTTGTGGAAGAACACACTCCAGATTTATTGGAAGAATGTTTTGTTATTCATATTCATACTAAGAAGTTTTCCTAAATGACTTTGCTTTAATCTAATTGAGTCAAATTTCTAACAATGAAAGATGATCAGGGCTTAGGAGAGGTTGTATTAGGAGCCCAGAACCCCAGAGCATTTTGAACCTGGGAAAGTTTGCATAAAAATAATAATAATAATAATAATAATAATAATAATAATAAATAGATAACATTTATATGGCACTTACTTTGTGCTAGTAGTCACTGTGCTATGTACCTTACCATTATTATCTCATTAGATTTTTACAACAACGTTGGGACATAGGTACTATTATTATCTCTATTTTAGAGATTAAAAAAGGGGGGAAAAGAGGTGAAATGACTTGCTCAGTTAAACAGCTAATAAGTGTCTGGGACCATTTTTAAGCTTGTCTTCCCAACCAGGATCTCCTACCTTCCTCTGAGAATACAGAACCTCCAGTTTTGGTTGGACAATTACTGACAAGTTCTTTTGAGTTTCTGTGACTAATATGGCTTGTTTTGAATGAAGTTTTTGTAATCATCTTGCTGAAAGTACCACAATAGTTTCTAAAATGTAATCATATTGCTGGCCAGTAGGATTATATCTCTCTGAAATCTTTCTAGAGTAGGAATTGAGTTGTAATGCTATATTTTCCTCAATTTTTTACATTATTTATTATTGATGCCTTTAATATGTGTACAATTATACATCAAAGTTTCAAATTCCATTACTTTAATTGCTACCATGGCTGTGTATTTTTACATCTCATCAACCTTTTTCTCATGCCTAAGACTTGTTTTTTTTTCATAAAAAGGGAAGATGAATTGTAATAATGGAAAAAAATTGTGACAGAAGATTGTTTCTAAGAGTGAGTGGGCAGTGTTCCACAGGGGTTGTTGCAAAGCACCTCATAAATCATACTCACAAAAGATGGGCACACACAGTCACAGTCCACATACATACTGTTTTCTCTCCAAAAAACTAGTTCTATACATACATAAATATTTAAAGGAAAATGTAAAAGGGAAATTCAAAGGATGAAAAGAAGTAGGCATCTGAGAAAGCAATGCATTTTGGAAACTTTAAAACACTATATAAAAATGTTAGCCATTATAATTACCCTCAAGTAAAATGAAATGGATAATATATGCATTTGTCTAGATAATTCTGGCTTTCCTTTCTCAACAAGATCATTCAATAGACAAAGATTTATCAAACATCTTCAATATATTGGGCACTGTGCTAGACACTAGGGGAAAAAAGGCAACAATGAAATAGTCTCTACCTTCAAAGATTTGTCATTCTATTAAGCAAGAAATAGGTACATAATAAACAAGTAGATATAAAATACATATAAACATTATTACCAAACAAATTGTTGGAAAATAGGGTGTCTAATTTTGAATTATCCAGAATCTTGGATTGATTATACAGTCACTACTCAGACCTCCTCTTTACTTTGAAGAAAGCCAGCAATCAGTCCCATGATGAGGAGGTAAGAAAGGAGTATGATCCAGGTATGAGGGGGTGGAAGGAGGTAACAGCCTATACCATGTAGTCATGGAGATAGAAAATGGAATGTTGGGTATAGGAAACAGCTAGGTGACCAATTTGATTTAAAAAAAAAACAATGTACAAGAAAGAGAGTAATTAAAAAAAAAAAAACACCTTACTTTCCATCTTAAAATTGACCTAAGTATTCAGTTCCAAGGCAGTAGTGGTAAGGGCTGGACAATTGGGATTAAGTGACTTGCCCAGAGTCATGTTGCTTGGAAGTGTCTTAGACCAGATTCCCATGCAAGAAGTCTCATCTCCAGATCTGACTCTCTGTAGACTGAGCCACCTAGCTTCCCCATTGTGGGAAATAATCTGTAATAAATCTGAAGAAGGGAAAAAAATCTGGAAAGATACAGCTGGTTTGCAAGTAGCTTTAACTAACAAATAGAGAAGCTGATATTTTATCCCAGACTTGGAGGCAATTGATAGTCACTGGACCTTCCTGACCAGGGGAGAAACATCATCAGAGCTGTGCTTTAAAAGAATACCCATTTGGCAGTTGCATGGAGAATAAATTGGAAAAGGGAGAGTTGAGGAAGGACATCAGTTAGAAGGTTACTTGTCTAATGAAACACAGATGAGAACTGAACTGGAGTGTTGAGGTGTGAATGGACTGAGACTGAAGTCAAATGACTGTATAGTAGAATCAAAAGAATTTTGTCACAGATCAGATGTGATAAGTCTTTGTGCTGAATAGACTATAAATAACCTTAATTTGGGGAGTAGAATCAGGAATAGGAAGAAGAAAGATTTTAAAGAAAAACTTTTAATAGAAAACTGCAACCACAATAAAGGAGCTGTATCTTCGTTTCTGATAAGCTTGAATTCTTGAATATCTGCCACTCAAAATAATCATCTCAATAAAGCAGTTCTTTCCTTTATATTCTCCCATGTCTGTATTGTTCCTTCAGTTGGCCAGTTCATTACTCATCTTAGTAAACCTCCTGTTTCCACTCTTGCCATCAAACCACTTGGGGAATAGCAGGCTAAATAGAGATATGGTTCAGAGTATGTAAAAGTGTTCTGTTTCATGATGGACATTAGCTCTTGGCTAGTCTTTTGTTCTAATAGACAGAGGCTAAATTACTTATTTCATTTTTTTCAGGCATTTGCCCCTCTAAGCCACTCTTTGCTCATTAATGTAGGCCAGCTCTTGTAATTTAATTAGATTCCCAGTTGAGCTGTCAGAATCCAGTGCAAAATAGTGTAGATTGTATTTCTGCTGCCTTAAAGTTATGTTTAGTGAGCAGGATTAAGATAGAATTATACCTCTCCTCTTTCTTAGCACCACATTCCCAAGGGAACTCATTAAACTTTATTTTCACAATGCAAAGCCTTCTTTAATGTAATATTTTAATGTACAGGGAATAATCTTCATTCTTCCACTTCTTTTTTCTTTTACTTTTCTGTGACTTATCTCCAAAAAAAAGTCACATTACTTAGGAAAGTTGGGGGAGGGGACAGAAAAGGGATTGATTACTTTTTTTTTTTTAAAGAAAATCTTATTTTGGAGTCCTCGCCATACTGTATTCTGTAAGTTTTCATTCAGTGGCCACTCAAAATGGATAAAAGCACTTGGAGAAACATAAAGAAACATTCTTAGTTTACAAGATAATTAATGGGAAAAACTTCAATTATTCAGACTCCTCGGAGTTAATTCACTTTAAATTAATGAAAATTTTGAATTGTAGAGCAATAGTTCTCTGAGGGATGAGGATTTGGAGAGCAGACAACAGAATTATTACAAGGCTACATGTAAATCTCTATGCATGCACAATTTAGCCTTTTTATCTTTTTTAGCCCTAACATAAGGTACAATATGATACTATCATAAATATACCTTTTTATGATTATGTGTAATATATGCACTATTATTTTCCAAATGTATGTTGATATTGTCATGACAAATAAAGTGAAAATTTGCTGAACATTGTTAATGAATTAATAGTGATTTTGAGCATAATATATTCTTTTTCAATGAACAGGTATTCATGTTGTTAACTACTATCCTATGAGGGTCCATGGATTAATTTTTTTTATGTTAAAAAGAGTTCTCATACTTGAAAAAGGTAGGAATCACTGGCAGAGATTATGCATTTTGATGCTGTTTTACTATTTTTTTTAACCTTCAGTTTCTCATATTCAGTGTTAATTTAATTCCCTTCATGACTTTGCTATTACTGGAGAGGTAGCAAGGATTAGTTGACTTTAGAGGCAGGAAAATCTGGGTTCTAGTCCCTTCCTCTGGTATATAAAAGCAGCATGATCCTTGACAAGTCATTTAACATATAGGTTAAGGCAAATATTGGTGACTATATAAATGTGCTGATCCTCATAGATAAGGAAATTTTCCCATGAAAGCTCTCTATATCAGTGCAATTGTAGGCTCAATCAAAACGAGAAACAAAAACGTTGAGCAATCTTACTCAAACATTATTAAATCATCTCTGACTTCAACTAGTCCAAACCTCTCATTTTAAAGATTAGAAAACTCAAGAGAGGGAGGTTAAGGGAATTTTTCAGGATCACAGATAATAAGCATTTCAGGTGCTGAACTGAATTTAGATCCTCTGAATGAAGATAATGGTTTTTCCAATATATAAGATTCCTTTGTAAATGGAAACAAGCAATAGGCATAAATAATAGAAATATAATTGCATTGCCATCCTTTAAAACAAATTGATCTCCTAGGTACATTCAACATGTTCCTTATAAGAGATTTTCCTCCTCTTCCACCCTTTTCTATGATCAATTTACTGCTATGACAATTCTTAATTTTATTTGCTGTGACAATCTAAAGTGTCCTGATACTGTCTACATTCCTAGATATTCAAAAGGTAATCTTCCTCTCATTCCCTGTTTGTATTAAGACAAACTCTAAAATGAATGGAACCAAAATGAATAAGGTTTAACTCTCTCCACACCTTTTCAAAGTTTGTAACAACATTAAACCAGAAGAAATAGGACCCTATTTCATTTTTGCCACAGATGTGAACATGATGTTCCTTTCTTGTCAAAGTTGGAAATGGTTGGAGGCAAGTATGAGATTTTTCCTGAAGTACAACAGCATTTTCTCTGAATAGATAAGAACCCTAAAAAACAGCCATTATTCCCTAGGTCTTATTATTTTTTTTTAAATCAGCAACATCAAAAGTCATGTATTTCATGTTGCTGGTGACTTGTTCATGGATTAATTTACCCATGTGCTTGTTCACTTGACAGGCTGACCCTACCTTAAGGATAGAGCAAAAACAGTATGGATCACTGATGTGAAGGGTTTTTTTTTTCCTTAGATATTTAAGCTTTTCCCCTCAAAAAAATTTTATATTAAACTCTCCTGTTATTGTCAATGTATGACTTAATTTTATTAAGAGGAATAATATGGTGGTATCACTTGGCTTACTTGCAAAGAGAAGATTAAGTACTAAATAATTATTCACCAAGGGATTAATCCATAGCTCTCCTGTGGAAGAAAATTAGTTTCCTGAAAATACAGGCCAAATGTGTTATTCATAATTTTATGGTAAAAAGAAATAAAATTGATATGAGAATGTTTGGCATGGACCACAAAATCCCATTAGCAGCAAACATCTGTGACAGTCTAGGAGTGGAACACACTACAGGAATGCTTTACATAGCTAATAGTTTCCTTGAGTTCCTTCTGGGACACTAGAAAGAGAAAGACAGTTGTTTTAAGCAGGGACTTTCACTTTTTTCCACTTTTTAACAAAATGAGTTTAAATAGGATCACAGCTCCTTGGGCAAATGGAACAGCCATAAGGTTAATACTTAGAATTGGTAATGGGGAACTGTGAGTGCATGATACAAGAATTGCAACCAGCAGGGTCTGATTCACACTTGTCCCAGGAAACCAATATGGAAGGAGGAAACTTCCTCTCCAATGCACATGCATTTTCCCTGTGAATTCTCAGCACAAAGTTGAAAGTCCTTGTAGGAGGAACACCTGCTTTTGTTCAGTAGGACATCACAAATTTAGGGATCCACTATACTCATGACCTTTTTTGGACTTCCACTGCTAGTAGGACTACACTTGATCAAGGTGGAATACCCATGTGTTTCCTGTCTGCAGAACCATCTATTAGTATTAATAGTGATGGGAAAATGAAAATGGTACATATATGGCTTTGCAGTCTCCTGGAATCTCTTTTCCCCTCCACTCTATCCTTTTCCAAATGGAATTTCCTTTCTAGGTGTCTGAATTCTAGATAAGTTTTGTGTAATATAGAATCAAAATAGAAAGACCAAAAAGTTTCCTGAGATTAAAAATGTTATACTGTAGTTATATATGAGTATAAAAAGGAGGCTCAGTCTACAAAATAAAAAAGAGGATAGATCCAAATTGAAAATATGTGTAGGGGAAAGTTTGGTGTGATGTAAATAGCAAAAGTAACAATCAGGGCATCATAAATGAAGAACTAGAATGGACATTGGAAACTATCCAGTCCAAAAGTTTCAAACAGAAGACTTATGGACCACACACTAAACTATATTAAATAAAATTTGGAAATAGTTAACAAAATATAAAAAAAAAACATAGAAAATAGGTAATATTAGCATGTTGTTTCTATGCTATCCACATCCAGAGAAAGAACTATGGAAGAAGAAACACAGAAGAAAAACATTTCCTTGATCATATGGTTTGATGGGGATATGATTGAGGATGTAGAATCTAAATGATCACTCTAATGTAAATATTAACAATATGCAAATAGGTCTATATCAATAATACATGCAAAATCCAGTGGAATTACTCATTGGCTACAGGAGGGGGGAGGAACAAAGAGTGGGAAAGAACATCAATCATGTAACCATGGAAAAATATTCTAAATTAATTAATTAAATAAATTTTAAAATAATAAGTGACAAAATATGTGGTTTGTAAATGTGACCTATAGAGATCCTTATTTATAATTTTCAAGCCCTATTTCTATTTTTGTTTGAGACCACTGATCTGGCACAATATCCTCATTTTACTGAGGAAAAAGTGAAGCCTAGAGAAGTGAAGAGAATTGCCCAGTCACAAAGGTATTAATTAAGTTTAAATTCAAATCCAGGTCCTTTGATGCCATGCTCATAACTCTCCCCAGTGGTTTCACTTTCTAGGGAATAAGTCAATAGGAATTGAAAGTTAGGTAAAACACAAAGAAAGGAGATTAGATGGGGAGGAGAGAGGAGATAAAATAAGGTAACAGTAGAGAAAGAAATTAATGCTATCTGAGAAACTAAATTACATGTGGGAAATAGAAAAAGGATTGGAATTTCCTTATCTTCTGCAGGACATTGGTTTTGTTATCCTTGGCATTCTTTTGATTTTCCATTAACTACAACTGGGCCAACTTTAATACTATTGAGAAAACCCAAATACTAACCTCCCACTTGAATAAAACATTTTCATAAATCTACCATTTAAACAAAGTCCAATTAAGCAACATCCTCTGATACTGAATGTAGTGCACTCATATGTCTAAATTGTCCTGAGAACCTAAGTAGAGAAGCTATGTTGATATGATCCTTTATATGAAGTCTTTTGTACAAAAGAAATAACAAGAACAAAAAAAAAATCTTTCAACTATTTCATTGTTCTTAAGCAAATATTAAAAAGTGGATAAGTGGGGTACAGGCTGAGAAAAGAATAGTAAGATATGAATTGCATAATAGGACACATATTAGATAAGGCTATCATAGATTTAGGAATCCTGACATAGCCTGGCTTAGGACACCAACTTCTCCAAGAAGTTTTCCCTTATCTCTCAAATCTTTCTTGTATCCCCAGTAATGATCTCTGTGTTTTCAAATTTCTATGTAGTCTGATCAGATTTTTCTATAATCTTTGAAATTATAGAATTATCTTTAGTCTCCTTATCTCATATTTACCAGATCATAAAATGTTGAAAGCAGGGACAATTTTATTTAATCTCAATCAATCAGTAAATCAAACACTAAATATCTACCATGTAATGTGTCAGGCACTGTGCTAAGTCCTGGAAATACAAAAAGAGACAAAAGACAGTCCATGTCCTTAAGGGCCTTAACAGTATCTTGCTGTTCTAGCAGAGATAGCTTTATTTATTTATATATACGAAAATTGAGGCGTCTAAAGGAAAAGTAACTTTGGCAAAGTCACACGGAGAGTACAAAACATAGGGAAGATTCAAATCAGAGTCCTCTGACTCCACATCCAATTGACTATGTCTTGTATCATGCCATACTGTTTGATATACTTAATGCATATTAGTCAAATGAATCTGTCTCATTGAAATCAATTATTTGTTCATTTATTTAATCAACAAGAACTTATAAAGGTTCCAGGTGCTATGATAAGCAATGGGGATACAAAGACAAAAATAAAACCCCCTTTAACATCAAAGGAGGACTCACATTCTATCAGGAGAAAAAGCATGAACAAATAGGCAAATACAAAATATAGGTGAAGTAAATACTATGTAACTGTTAGAAATAAAAAAAGCAGTTAACAAATTGGGGGGGGGGCACTAGGAATAATTTAACTAGAATGTCCCATTCCCCACATATTCTAGTTAACCACATTATTATTGGTTATATACAATTAATTCCATTCCTCATGTCACTAGGGCATAAACTGGCAGAGTCAGGCTCTCACTTAATGATTCAACCCATGGAAAGCTTTATTTCTGCATTAAACTTGCTTTGAAAATTATTTATGAATTGCTCTCTAGGTTATATTCTACAAGGCACTAGGAGCTTACTTTTTGGCATTTAAAAGAATAAGTTCTAAGTGTATCTGGCAGTATAGTGTAGTGTAGTATTGTACTTATGATTTTCAGTGGTTTTCCCAGAAAAAAAAAGATTGATGCTTTCAATTGTGACACAAGAGTATAAATATAACTATTTATCACTGCCTGTACAATGAAGAAACAATCCTATGTCTTCCTTCTTCTGTGTCTATACATAAAAATTTTCAATGGCTAAACATAAAGCTAAGAGTTGAAGGCTTATATTTTTGAGAATGATGGAGGATCATATTCTCCACATATAAATATTACATTACTTTGGTGGTGAAGGTATAATATGGAGAAAACTCTTGCTTTCCTTTTTCAGTGGACAAAATAACAACACTGTTCAAGGTCTAAAATTTGGATGCATTTTTGAAATGTTTTTATTGACTTTCATCTGCTTTTTATTTTTAAATTATTATTGATTTTTAATATTTCAGAAATTATGTTTCAAATTTTCTCCCACCTGCATGTGCTCCCCCATACATTAAGAAGGCAAGCATTATTATACCAATTATGCATGTAAGGCCATGCAAAATTATTTCCATAATAGCCATGTTGCAAAAAAAAAAGCAAAAAGGAAAGCAAAAACAAATATTCTTCATTATACACTCAAAGTTCATTAGTTCTCTCTCTGGAGGTAGATAGTATTTTACATCATGAATCACTGGATCATTGAATTTATCAAAATAGCTAAGAATTTCACAGTGGATCATCATTGCAATCTTGCTGTTTCTCTGTACAATGGAATGATCTGGTACTGCTCACTTCAATCTGCAACAGTTCATATAAGTATTTTTAGGTTTTCTGAAATCATTCTGCTTGTAATTTGGATGAAACACAAGAGTGTTCCATCAAAATATATACCACAACGTATTCAGCCATTTCCCAGTTGATAGCCATCCCATTGACTTCCAGTTCTTTGTCACCACAAAAAGAGCTTCTATAAATATTTTCATTTATATAAGTCTGTTTCCTTTTTCTTTGGTCTCTTTTAAATTCAGACCTAGTAATGGTATTGCTGAGTCAAAAACTATGAACAGTTTTATACTCCTTTGGACATAGCGTTCACCAGAGTAGGCGGATCATTTCACAGCTCCACCAAAGGAGTATTAGAGTGCCAATGTTTCCACATCTCCTCCAATTTTTCTCATTTTCTCTGTTTTTTTAGTTTTATTAAATCCATGGATTTATCTTGCTGCTAGACTATCAAGCACGTTATATTGTCTTCAATTATTTTGAATGGTATTAATCTTTCTATCTCTTTCTGCTGAATTTTGTTGGTAAAATGAAAAAAAAAACAGATTTGTGTTTATTTTATATTTTACATCTTTGCTAAAGTTTATTCTTTCACATAGTTTTTTAATGAATTCTCTATGATCCTCTAAGTATACATTCATATGATTATAATATATTGATAATTTTCTTTCCTCATTACATACTTTAATTCCTTCAATTTTTTTCTTTATTGCTATATCTGTAATTTCTGGTATAATGTTGAATAATAGTGCTGATGAAGGGCTTTCTTGCCCCACCCCTGACCTTACAGGGAAAGATTCTAGGTCATCCTCACTACAGATAATGTTTACCAAAAGTTTTAGATAGCTACTACTACATAGTAAAACTACTTTCTCTCTTAGTAACAAATGTGAGACAAAAGGGGAAGGGCTGTGCAAACAGGGCTGAGTGACTTGTCCAAGATCATTTCAGAAATATCTGAGGTCAGATTTGAACTAAGGTTCTCCTGGCTCCAGGGCTGACACTCTGTCCTTTGTGTCACCTAGCTACCCCTATTCTTATACATTTAAGTACTTTTAAAAGGAATGAATGTTTTGTTTTTTTTTTATAAAAAAAAGCTTTTTCTGCATCTATTAAGATAATAGATCAGGTTTTTTTTGTTTTTATTATTGATATTGTCATTTATGCTGATAGTTTTCTTAACATAGAACCATCCCTGCAATTCTGGTATAAATTCTGTCTGGTCATAATCTATGATTTCCATGATATACTGCTATAATTACCTTGCTAGTATTTTATTAAAAATAAGAAAATATGGCCTATAATTTTCTTTCTCTGTTTTTTCTCTTCTTGGTTGAGGTATTAGTACCATATTTGTATTACAAAATAATTTGTTTTTTTTTTCAAAATATTTACATAGTATTGATATTCATTTTTCTTTAAATATTGTGTATAATTCATTTGTGAATTCATCTAGCTTGGAGATTTTATTTTTTAGGGAGCTTATTTATGACTTGCTCCATTTCTTTTTCTAAGATAAGGTTAGTTAAATATTCTTTTCCCTCTTCTGTTAAGCTAGGTATTATTTTATGAAAATGTTCATCTATTTCACTTTAACAGAATAAATGGCATATAATTTGGCAAAATAGCTTCTAATAATTTTGAATTAGATTATTTTTATTCGATTATTCCAATCAATGTTATTGTTTCCATGGTTCCTCATGAAATATAATTTTATTACATTATGATCATTAAAGATACATTTGATATTTGTGGTTTTCTGAATTTATGAATTTGTGGCTTTTGAGGGTCTTATGCCTTAACAGTGTTTTTTTGATGATACCCTCTGTACAGCTGGGGGAAAAGTATACTCCTTTTTCTTCTGATTCCAAGTTTTCCAGAGGTCCATCGTATCTAATTTATTCTGAAATTCTATTCATCTTCTGAACCTCTTTCTTACTTACATTACAGTTATATTTTATTTAATTATGAGAAGGGAAAGTTAAATTTAAATGTTAGTATAGTTTCATTGTCTATTTCCTCCTGTAATGCATTGTTTTTTTTCCTTTAAGGAACTGCATGCTGTGCTATTTAGTACATATGTATTTTTTATTGAAAGTACTTTGATATGATCCCATTTAGGAAAAATGTGGCTTCCTTGCTTTTAATTAGGCCTATTTTTGCTTTTCCTTTCCCTGATATTATGATTGCTGTCCCTGACATTTTTACCCAAGTTGAAGAATAATTCATTCTGCTCTAGCCCCTTATTTTGCCTCTGTATAAATCTCTCTGTTTCAAATGTTTTTCTTTTAAATGGCATATTGACAAAATACAACACTCATTCCTATTGAAAACACTAAAAATAGGAATAGAAGGGCCTTTCCTAAAAATAATAAACAGTACATATCTAAAACCATCAACAAACATCATTTGCAATATGGATAAACTATAAGCTTTCACTATAAGATCAGCAGTGAAACAAGGATGCCCATTATCACCTCTATTATTTAACATTGTACTATAAACACTAGCAGTAGCAATTAGAGAAGAAAAAGAAATTGAAGGTATTAAAACAGGCAATGAGGAGACCAAGCTATCACTCTTTGTGGATGATATGATGGTCTACTTAAAGAATCCTAGGGAATCAACCAAAAAGCTAGTTGAAATAATCAACAACTTTAGCAAAGTTGCAGGATGCAAAATAAACCCACATTAGTCATCAGCATTTCTATATATCTACAACACAGCTCAGCAGCAAGAATTGGAAAGAGAAATTCCATTTAAAATCACCCTAGACAAAATAAAATACTTAGGAATCTATCTGCCAAGACAAACACAGGAACTATATGAACACAACTACAAAACACTCTCCATACAATTAAAACTAGATCTAAACAACTGGAAAAACATCAATTGCTCATGAGTAGAATGAGCTAACATAATAAAAATGACCATCCTACCCAAATTATTTTACTTATTTAGTGCCATACCCATTGAACTACCAAAAAACTTTTTTTTTTTTACTGAATTAGAAAAACCATAACAAAGTTCATTTGGAAAAACAAAAGATCAAGGATATCTAGGGAAATCATGAAAAAAAAATGTTAAAGAAGGGGGCCTTGCAGTCCCAGATCTCAAACATACTATAAAGCAGTGATCATTAAAACAATTTGGTACCTGCTAAGAGATAGAAAGGAGGATCAGTGGAATAGACTTGAGGCAAGTCACCTCAGCAAGACAGTCTATGACAAACCCAAAGATCCCAGATCTCAATTTCTTTATGAATGAATATGAAAATGAAGGAATAGTTCTAGATTTATATAGAGCTCACTTTTAGTCCTAGTTCTATTGTGATTTTAAAATTCTCCATCTTGCTTGGTCTAGCACCCAAAACTGTGCACACCCACACTACTCGGGCATGTGCTAGTCAATGACAAATCAGAAATAACTAACTGCCCACCTGGGCTGTCCTAAGTCAAGCTTGAGCCACCATTGGCACTTGTGAGGCAGAGGAAGTGACATAGAGAACAGCCTCTGGAGTTTGCTCACTTCCTGGGGACAAAGCTAGGAACCAGTTTGTGCTAGGAACTTGAGCAGAGAAGAGGCCCGCAGACAGCTTTCCTTCAGATCAGTCATGTGAGTCAAGGCCTTCAGGCCTAAACTCCCTGTGGCTCTATCAGAAGGTTGAGTTAACCTTTTTCCTTTTCCCCCTCTCTCCTTTTCTCCCTCTCCTCTCTTACTCCCATTGTAATTAAACCACCACAACTCCATTCTGACTTGAATGTTTCATTTAGGAATTTCATAAGTGAATTCCTTGGCAACCATAAATTAATATTATATCAATCTTCAAAAGTGATTTCACTATAACAGTTTGGCCGACCACAAAGGTTTATTGAGTTCCCTCAATAAATTTCTCGAATTTTCTTGCCTTTCACCCTACTTCCTCCTCACTCAGTGAGTCCTTTTTACCAGCTAACTCGGCTTAAAGACACAGCTGCCAGAACAGGTGAGTATAAAACACGTTTCCTCTCTTCTCTTTTCTCCTTAAGTTAAACTGGGGTCAGCAGGTTTTTTTTCTTCTCCTTTTAATCTTAAGGGGGCAGCTGGGTGGCTCAGTGGATTGAGAGCCAGGTCTAGAAACAGAAGGTCCTAGGTTCAAACCTGACTTCAGATACTTCCCAGCTGTGTTACTCTGATAGCTAGATAGGTAGCTAAATCTAATCAGCTGACCCTCCCTTGTTGATTAGCAGGGAGGAAACTCTGCTTAGATCTCTGGCAACAAAAACAACAAAAACAAAAAAAAAATAGATCTCTGGCAACAAAAACAAACAAAAAAAAAGCTAGGGAGCCAACTTAAGGCCCATTTTCCTGTTTCCCGGCCTCTCTAGTTGTAAAAATTTAGGTGGGCTTTGCTCAAGGAGAATAGCATGTGGTCCTAGCAGTTTTAGCCTGAGGGCTAAAGAAAGATTGTTGGGGACCCTCCCATATATAAACTTTTAAAAAGAAGGAGTTTTAGCTCTACCTTTTGTTTACAACCTTTTCACTTGTAATCATCCCCTTTCATACAGCCTCTGCCTCCAGGCATAGGGTTTTGTCTGGCTTCCTATTTACTTGTGACCCCTCCCAGACCTTTCAAAAAGCCTAGCCTAAGAGAAAAGATAGAAGAATTTACAACAGAATAGGCCCTTGGCAGTAGGCAGTAAAGAGAGCCACCTACTGACAAGATGGAAAAGTTACAGGTGACTTAGTAATTGACTTAAAAAAAATGTGGATGCAGCCCATACATGATTTACTTAAGAATTGTCTTATGAGCTTGATAACCAGGTACATGGGATTCCTAGTAGGTGTTCCTATAGAATGGCTCTTCTCAGAAACTATGTCTATATGTGACCCTTGCACTCCTCTTCCTTGGGATTGTAATTGTTAGAGTTGTAATAACATATCTAATTTCCTCTAAGAGAGCCCTGGAAAATACCTTACATGAGATAAGGACACACATAGGATTACCTCAGCCTCCCCCTCATGACCATGTTTCCCAACTGAAACAAGTGCTTGTTCCTTTTATTAGTCAATGATTTGTAGAACAAGATGAGCTTATGGAGGAAAGATGGGGAGAGATCAAAGCTTTTCTGCAAAACATTAAAAGAGACTTAAGGGCATCCTGCAATAGAAGTGATTTATCTCTCCATTCTCCATCATTATCAGATTCCCTGCCCCACCCTGCCCAAAACAATTTGGCTCCTAGTTCTCAACAGCCCCCTTGGACCAACCAGCTCATCCCCTTCCTGACCAACCAGTTCCTCCCCCCGCCCATGCCTCCTGCCCTGTCCCTGATGCCCATCCCGCCCCTTTAGTATCGGCCCCTCCCCCAGCCCCTGCCTTCTACCCTGTCCCCTCAGCTCCTCCCCCTTATCCCTCGGTTGACCTAACAGCGCCCCCCCTACCCTTTGTTCCTGCTGCCTCCTCTCCTCCAACCTCAGCCCCAGTCCCTCCCACCCATGCCTTTTATGTTGCCCTTTCAGCCCTCCCCCCCACCCATGCTCCCATCCCCAACCCCCTTGCCTCAACACCCAACCATCCTAACCCTTTCCCTTATCTTACCTACCCCATTGAAAACAGAACAAGAAGCCTAGAAACAGTAACACCAGATAATTTGGACAGAAGTTTATTTCCATTGAGGGAAGTACCCACCTTTAATAAAGAGGGGAACTTGGTGTCTGTAAGACATTATACACCTTTTAAACCTGACAATTTAGAAAAATTCAAGCACAATGTTCCATCATTTGAGGCAGAACCAATATTAATTATAGAAAAATTAGAGAATATATTCAGAAACTTTGACCCTTCTTGGTTGGATGTGGAAAATTTGTTAGATACATTTCTGACAAAGAGAGAGAAAAATAATGTCATCTCTCTAGCTAATCAGAAAAGAGGTAAAAGAGCACACCATTGGCCAACTGTAGATCCACACTGAAACCTCAATGTTGCACAAGATCACACAAAACTAGTCCTGGACTGAGAAGCATTATTAAGAGCCATGAGAGATTGCTCTGATAGACCTGAAACGTGGGAAAAATTTGAACTGTCCCAACAGGAAATTAATGAGACCCCCTCCTATTTTATGGACAGACTTATTGATGTAGGAAATACATATATTGACCTTGATTTGACCAGAAAAAAAGACATTAAACATATATGCAGACAATTCGTTAAGAATTATTGTTCAGTAGTAAAAGATTACTTTGAAACTAGCTGTCCCAACTGGGACTGTATGGACCTCAAAGAACTGAGGAAAGTAGTGTAAAAATAGACTCGAATTCAGGACTCCAATCCCCAAAATCCTTTGCTCCACTTCCCCAGAGTACTTTGTAATCACACTGAATTCTCTCCTGGGTGAGAACACAAATGATTATTTAAAGGAGTTCTCCGCCTACTGAGGGGTCTTTTGGACTTCCGTTTTGGAGCAGGTGGCTCTTTTCATAATGTAGGTGAGGTGTCTAGGCCAGAGGCCTAGACACATGTTTTCTTATCCTGCATTTTCCTTAATCCTTAATCTTTAATAAACCTCATTAAAAATATAATACTCCTTGCAGAGAGAAACGAATTTCTACCTGCCTCAGTTTCCTAAATTTTAATCTTTACAGTAGCAACCTATGTTTATAAGGGTCATACAAAAAAACCCCGAGACATACAATATGTCAGTGGAAGACTTAATTAAAGAAATTGAAATGTTAAAGGAACAATAGAAAATTAAGGGAGAAACCATGGCCCCTTTTCAGGAATCCACAGATAGATCATTAACAAACCCCTTAATATGCCTCTTCTGTGGGAAGAGAGGCCATGCAACAATGGTCTGTAGGAGCTGGCTACGGAAAAATGGAAATAATAACAACTTTAGGAATAATAACTATAGGAACCGCAATGCCACTCAAAATAATGACAGTGCTCAAAATGCAGAAAATGATAATACCCAACAAAATGCCCAACAACAATATATAAGAAATGGAGCTCGACCATTCTACACTCAGGGTGAACAACCCCAACAGTGTGGAGGGTCCCAAAAAGCTGCCTAAGTATCTTTATGAAGGTGTGAAGGGGGGGTGAGGGTCTTGGAATCAAAGAATGAAACCTTTGATTTTCCAGACCCTGATATTTTAATGCCAATAATCCCTATACATCCCCCCCCCCCAATAGTAAGGAACCTCATGTCACTTTAAAGGTGGGAAATTCATACTACGACTGTCTTTTGGACACTGGAGCATCTAGGTCAGTTTTGGAAAGCAACCCAGATGGAAAGTGTGATTCTATTGGCTCCCTAATGTAGTAGGTGTATCAGGAAAACCGTTAAAGGTCCCAAAACTTTCTCCTTGCATGGTATGCATGGGACCTCTTTTGAGAACATTCTTTTCTTTTAATGCCTGCATCCCCCATAAACTTGCTGGGGAGAGATTTACTATGCAAATTACAAGCCACAATAATGTGCACCCCAGATGGCTCTCTCTCCTTAGATGTGCCCGAGGAATCCTTAAATTTACTCCCTGTACTTCTCTCAGAGAGCCAGGAGGCAAAAGAGCATCCCACCTTTGAAATACCTACAGATATACCAGAGTCTCTTTGGGTCACATCTTCTACTGATGTAGGCCTTCTTAAATCAGCTCTTCCTGTGCAAATAAAAACTAATTCCAGCCCGCCTCCTTGAATTCCTCAGTATCCTCTCTCCAAGGAGGCAACAGAGGGCATTACCCCAATAATAAACTCATTAACTGAACAGGGAATAATTTTCCCTTGTAAATCTGAGTACAACATGCCCTTCCTGCCAGTTAAAAAACGGAAAAGGAGGCCCGATGGCAAGCATCTCTATAGATTTGTACAGGATTTGAGGGCTGTGAACAATCACATTATAAAGAGACACTCTGTAGTTTCCAAAATCAATAGTGTTATTTCCTCTATTCTTAGCACAGCTACATACTTTACAGTAGTGAACTTGTGCTCAGCCTTCTTTTCCATACCCATACATGAGAACTCCAGACATATTTTTGCTTTCACCTGGAATGGCTCTCAGTTCTTCTAGTCCATTATGTAGAGAGCTCGAGCTTATTTGCACAAATTTTGAGCCAAGATACAGATAAAATAAAATTTAAAAACAGCAAATTGATGAAATATGTAGATGACCTACTCTTGGCTTCCACAGATGCAGAAGCATGTCAGGAAGATAGTAAATACCTTCTTTTGGAATTGCACAAAAGAGGACATAAGATCTCAAAGGATAAAGTTTAGTGGTGTCTCCCCAAAGTAGAATATTTAGGGTTCATTCTGACAGCTGGTGCCCATTCTATTTCTCCCAAGCAAATTGAGAATATTCAAAAATTGAGTGCTCCTACTACTAAAAAACAGTTAAGAGCAATTCTGGGAGCAACAGGGTTTTGCAGATAATGGATTCCTTGCTATGGGGAAATTACTAAACCCCTTATAGCACTAATAAAGGATTCGGTTCCTGAACCCCTCAAATTAGAGCCTGAACATTTGTCAGCTCTATCAGAGCTAAAAAAGGCTATCCTGTCTGCCCCTGCTCTAGGCATCCCAGATTACAACAAGCCATTTATTTTGTATGTACATGAGCGAAGAGGAGTAGCTTCAGGTGTTTTAACTCATACTTTGGAGCCTTCTCAGCACCCAGTTGCTTATTATTCAGCCCAGCTGGACCCAATAGTTTCAGGAGCACCACCATGCCTTAGAGGCGTGGCTGCTACTGCTTTACTAGTGACAAAAACCGTTGATCTAGTATTAGGATACCCATTAACAATTATGTTCCCACATGAGGTAGAAGCACTGTTACTATAACAGAGAACACAGGCATTTTCTGATCAACAAATTACAAGGTATGAAATAACCTTGCTAAACAATGAAAATATTACTCTGAAATGCTGTACAACCCTTAATCCTGCCACCTTGCTTCCAGATTTACCAACTTTAGGAGAACCATTACACAGTTGTGAAATACTAGTGTCCATAGCAGAAAAGCCTTGGGATGATCTCTTGGACATTCCCTTAAACAACTCAGACCTGATCTTATTTACTGATGAATCTTCTTTTATGAGAGATGGCATACGATACAGTGGAGCTGCTGTAGTCATAGAATTTGCCACCGAGTGGTCAGCTTTGCTGCCCTCTAACATTAGCGCTCAAGGGGCAGAACTCATAGCTCTGAAACATGCCTGTATAATTGCCAAGGGTAAAATGACAACAATTTATACAGATTCTAGATATGCTTTTGGCATTTGTCACTCAGTCGGGGTGCTATGGCTCCAGAGAAGATTTTTAACCTCAGCTGGAAAATCTATAGCTAATGCAGAAATTATTAATGAAGTTCTTTCTTCTCTCCAGCTCCCTGAAGCCCTAGCTGTAGTTCATTGCTCTGCCCATACAGGTGGCACTGACCCAGTCTCTAGGGGAAATGTCCAAGCGGATGCTGCTGCAAAGCTAGCAGCCACAGAAGGGCCTGAATTACTTTTAACATTAACAACCACTGATGACTTAAATTTATCACTTTCCTATAATGAAAAGGAAGTAGAAAAATGGAAACAAAAATTCAAAGCAAAACAGATCAATGGAGTATGGGTGTCACCTAAAGGAAAATCCCTGCTCCCTAGAAGTTTCTATCAACAAATTTGCCAATCTGCTCATAATAATGGCCACTTTGGTACCCAGGGCATCGTGGACTCTGTTAAGAGAGTATGGATAGCCCCTGGTATAGCTACTAGCCTTTAAAGTGTGTTCAGCCTGCTCTAACTGCCAGGCATATAACCAACATGCCTTTCATGGAAAAGCCTTTGGTGGGCATCCTCTGGCTTACACACCTTTTGAGCACTTGCAGATACATTTCATAACAATGACAAAGGCTGGACAATATAAATTTTGTCTGGTCATAGTAGACCAACTAGCCAGATGTCTGGAAGCATTTCCCACAGCCCAAGCCACAGCGGATTTTGTTGCTAAGGTGCTTTTAAAAGAAATTATTCCTTGCTTTGGCCTGCCAGCATGTATTGATTCCGATAGGGGAAGTCATTTTACTGATTCTGTTCTTAATCAGATATATTCTTGTTTGAGGATAACTCCAAAATTCCATGTTTCATATCATCCCCAGAGTTCAGGTCAAGTTGAAAGGATGAATAAAGAACTTAAAACTATGATTGGCAATTATGCACTGAGACCCATTTAAAATGGCCTGAAATTCTCCCTCTGGCCCTATTTTATCTTAGAAGCAGACCTAGAGGAGACTTACATATCTCACCATTTGAGATGCTTTTTGGACATCAGCCTATACAGGCTAAGTCTTTCTCCCCGGCTTATACATCACTATTACAGGGAGATACTACTATTGCTTCCTATATACAGGAATTACAGCACAAACTTCATGAGCTACATGAATCTGGAGCTGTAGTACAAGCCGGACCACTAGACTTCTCACTTCATGACCTGAACCCAGGAGACAACGTGTATATGAAGAACTTCCAGTGTACAGAAGTGACTCATCCTTCCTGGGAAGGACCATTCCAAATATTGTTAACTACTCCAACATCCTTAAAGGTTGGAGAAAAGGACTCTTGGATTCATTGCTCACATATAAAGAGATCATCTTCTATTGAGACTGATTGACTGTATCCTATACATGCATTGGAGATAACTACCCATTGACAAGTGGAACTGTTTTGTTTTGTTTTTAACACATTGAATTCCTGAATTTGTTTTTTCCCCTTTTATCTTTTTCCTTATTTTATTATTTTTTTATTAAAATATTTATTTTTCCCTTTTCTCATTTCTATTTACTCAAGGTACATACAGTCAATATTAATTTTATTCCACAATAATATTAGTTTAAATGCATACTTGCTATATTATTAATACATACCCAAACAGCTTTAGACTATGGGAACCTGACATTTATTGATAATTGTTATGGGACTGTGATTAATGTTTGTGTCTGATTCTAGGAATGGGATCAAAAAAGGAGCACACCCAAAATTGTACACACCCACACTACAAGGGCATGTGCTAGTCAATGACAAATCAGAAATAACTAACTGCCCACCTGGGCTGTCCTAAGCCAAGTTTGAGCCATCATTGGCACTTGTGAGGCAGAGGAAGTGACATAGAGAGCAGCCTCTGGAATTTGCTCACTTCCTGGGGACAGAGCTAGGTGCCAGTTTGTGCTAGGAATTTGAGCAGAGAGGAGGCCCGCAGACAGCTTTTCTTCAGATCGGTCACGTAAGTCAAGGACTGATTCTCCTTTCTACCTTGGCCTTTGGGCCTAAACTTCTCTGGCTCTGCCAGAAGGTGGAATTAACCTTTTTCCTTTTCCCCCTCTCTCCTTCTCTCCCTCTCCTCTCTTACTCCCGTTGTAATTAAATCACCACTACTCCATTCGGACTTGAGTGTTTCATTTAGGAATTTCAAAAGTGAATTCCTTGGCAACCATAAATTAATGGTATCAATCTTCAAAAGTGATTTCACTATAACACTATGAACCTGTGACCTAGTCTTTTCTTCCATCAGTATGCTACCCTGATGTATAAAATAGTTCAGATGCTCAAAATTGAAGAATACTGGAGGTCATTGAAAACCTGGAAAATATTAGCAGTATATGTGTATACCTTCATCTTCCACCAATATTCCTCATTTGACTAGAACTGAAGTATCAAATCTAAGCCTAGGAATTTATGTATCCTGTTTTTTTCAAAGACCTGTTCTAGTTTTGTTTTCCATGTTAAGGCAAATACATTACATGCCCATCTTTTCTTCCATTGTTCTTTTGCTAAATTTCTGTATTAAAAATACTTCTTTTCTATGAAGCAACATATATAAAGTAACATGTGCCAAAATGGGGACCAGAATCTTATTTTTTTGTTTGTTTTTTTTTAATTTGAAAATTTTTATTTAATTAAATAATTTAGAATTTTTTTCCATGGTTACAAGATTCATGTTCTTTCCCTTCCCTCCTCGAACCCCCTCCCGTAGCCAACACACAATTCCATTGGGTTTTACATGTGTCATTGATCAAGACCTATTTCCATATTATTGATATTTGCACTAGGGTGATCAGTTAGAGTCTTTATCCCCAATCATATCCCCATCAAACCATGTGATCAAGCAGTTGTTTTTCTTCTGTGTTTCTATTCCCACAGTTCTTCCTTTGATTGTGGATAGTGTTCTTTCTCATAAGGGACCAGTATCTTAGAGAACTTTTATTTTTGTATCAACATTCTCTCTGAGTTCAAAGTTTAATTTAAAGTATGATCTGAAATATACTCTGAAATTATGAAAATAATAGAAAGTTTTCCATTTTAATCAACTTATCCCAATTGTAATAGGAAGAGGAAGTTTGCAAAATGACTTTGCAATGTAAACTTCCAAGTGATTGACAGAGGCATGTGACAGAGAGTCACATGGGAGCCTGAGTTTAAGGTCTGATTGAAGATTCCAAGGTTCCAACTGTAACACACTCTCTCTCCTCGAGAAGGTTTTGGAGATGAGAGGTGTTTCCATCTATCTACCAGGTTTCTGGCCTTTTGGTGATACCAGCTGAAGAGAGAGGGTCCTGCTTGGACTGGCTGCTGGCATCTGGACAGAGGACTGAAGACTCACCTCTCTACTGGACCTGCTTTGGACAGTTTCAATTGCAGATCTTGGCTGTTATACTGGACTTCCATTTGTGAGATTTGTTTTGGGGAAACAATGTTTTTAGCTTAGATAAGTTAGGTTTAATATACGTTTATAGGATTTAGGTTTGGGGATTAATTATAATAATTTTCTTTACCCTTTTCCCCTCTTCCCCTCTCAAACCTCCCAAAAAATAAACCTGATTATTTATATGTTTTCATCTTGTTCTTTCCCCCTAACAAATCCCACCGTAACAGTTTTGGCAGAGTCAGCTAGGTTTATATTGTTCATTGTATGTTTATAGTATATATCAGCTATAGTAAAGTGACTATAAGAAGTTCAGCTTGAGCCAACATTCCAAACCTCTCTGAACTGCTAGGAGCTGAGGGGGAAGGCCCAAAAGAATTCTGAGGGCTTGGTTTGCCTAGGGAAGTCATTTTGATGCAATCTAGTTTGGAGAAAATATCTTTTGGGTTAGTTTTCCCTATTTTAGTGCTAACCTAAGTACTACTCTCCTTGAACAAAAAATAACTATGTCTTTTAATATCAGTGTCAAATAGCATAAAAGCACGTTACCAGTAAAACAAAGTATAGAAACTTGAATATGATTTGTAGATAAGGGAATATGTCTCTTCTTTCCTCTTTCACAATCCTTTACTTGGAAGTGAAACATGAAAAAAAAAAAGTAGTTGCACAAGAATTGCCTAAACCAGTGCTCCAGGGCACTTGGGGGATACAGGAAGGAGCTGTAGGCTGAATTTCACTCTCACTTCCACAATAAGGGGCTGGTTCCTGGCCAGCATTCTTCTTCCTTATCTTCTCTCAATGCATCCACATGACTGTATAAGCACAACTCTTGCCTGGGTATTGTCTGTTATGGATAAAAATTAATCTTAGAGACTTTATACAAAAATTATAAGTATTTATTAGTTAAAAAACAAGAAAGCAAGAAATAAGGTTTCCATCCTTTCTACCTTAAAGTAAGATCAGGTCCTGGATTCCAGCCTTGTGTGATCCCTTCCATGCTGCCACTTGCTGGAGATGACTACATAGATAAGCTGGTTCTTGGACAGCTCAGATAGGACTTCTTCCAATAAAGCCCAATGGAATGGCCAAAAGACAGAGCCCAGCTCTAAGCCTGTCTCCCAGATCCTTCTATTGGCCCAAGGTTTCACCTTAGCCCCTGTACATCATATTTCTGTGACTTCCTCTAGTCAGAAGCCTCATGCTCCATGTTGGCAAACCCTAGACACATGACTCTGAGACTCTTGTGGCCACCCACGGTGGTAAGTCATCTGAAATTGGCCTGGTTTGGAGATCCCCAAGATATCTAATTCACACAGTCAGAAACTCATCTTCTTTTGATTTGATCCACACATTGCTTTTGTTCAGGTCCTACTTCTATCATTCTCTGTCTGCTAGGATGTCCCTTCCAAAACTTCCTGTGAGCTTTGGAATCCCTGTAGCTCCTTTCTGGAAGGAAGTTGACTCTAAGTAAAAACTCTCATATGCACTTGGAGAAGTTTGGGTAATGTGTGGAGCAGCATGTATTCCCAACCTTCTTTCCCCCAACAATCTCTATGTTGTTATTTCTGTGGGAGGTGCCACCTGACTCTACAACCATGACTGTAGCCACTTATAGAATAAAAGCATTTTCAATGTAATGGAATGTCTTGTGCATTTCTGGAAAGGCTAAGATAACTTTTCCACTCATTTTGGAAAAAAAAAATAGAAACCCATTTTTAAGACAATCATGATGATGTATCAGAGAAGAACCTTGGAGAGAATATGAAGGATTCATAGACATTCTATAACTGGTTGCAGTTGGTCAAACCCAAATTGAAGTGAAAGTTCTTTAACTGGATTTGAGGAGATTCAAAAAAGTTTATTATTTTGCTACAAACTGTTATTTCTTTGCATCATTGTCTTTAGCTGCTTTTTGGAAGTGTGACACCATTGAGAAACAGACTAAAAAGGGAAGGCCATACTACGTTCCCTCACTGAGGCCTTTAGGGCACTCATGAAAAGGAGTACCTTCTTTTTATTCATTTTTTCCACACTATGTAGAATTTAGAGCTTTTAACCTTGATGGATTCACAGAAGCCTGAGGAGTCAGAATATAGGCAAGGTTTACAGTGAATGCAGCACTGATGCCCCAAGGATTGGGAGCAATATATGGGAGTGATCTTTGAGGTCATAACCCCATGGAAGGATTTGCCTAGTAGTTATGCTATATTTCACATATATTTTGTGGGCTCAAGCTATGTAGGAACTGAATTAAGTAATAGAGGATATTATGCTCCTGAGGAATTGGGGAAAATTTGTATGTATGTTTGATAATTATAATGATAAATGTTTAATAATGATAAATCCTTGAAGTCAATATCATTTTGTAAAAAACAAATACCTTTAAGAGGTTAAATGGAATTTTGGGTGCTAATTACTGTCTCCCTAACAAATTGAGAGAATACAGAGGGTAGAGTATTGAGACACTGGCAGAGGCACTTCCTAATCTCTCAGGGTATCTGAGAGTTATACTAACATTAGGGTCTCTTCCTTTTCCAAAGAAGATTACAACTCAAAGTTGTGGTCCTGGTCCAATAGTTAGAAACACAAAGACAATGTATTCTATTAGGTAGGAAGTAGAGTTAGAACTATTTGAGTTCATTTAACTGATATTCATATTTAACAAAATTGTATGTGCTTTTAATTGGCGGGGTTTGGGGCAGAAAAGACAGTGGCTATTGGAGTGTGTGATCCTGACTTTAATCCTCAATCATTCTGTAGTGAGCACTGGGTCCTCCTCCACCTTCAGCATCCTATTTTTTCCTATTCATTTATAATCTAGGATGCCTTCTAAAGGCCACATTCAACTTATTGAACCTCTTTTCCCCCAAGTTTTGTGTTAGATTGTCTCTGACTTTCAGAATTTTGGTTCCTTAGAGTTCTCATTATTTGGGTCTCCTACTAATATAACTTTCTTTCTTTCTATCTTCCTTTCTTTACTTTTTTTTCTCCTAAGTGCAGAGCACCATGGAATTTATTGGGCAAAATCCAACGCGTTAATCATTCATCTTGCCTACAAAAGTGCACTTTGGGGTTTGAGTCATGGAGTCAATAGAGTTTAAGTTCTTCTCCCAGCAATGGTAGCAGGAAAAAAAAAGTCTGAAAATGCTTCCTTAAGGAAAAAAAAAGGGAAATATGTCCCTTGCTAACTGTGCAACTTTATAATCAATGCAGAGTGGCTTCTATGCTAGAAATATAAGGATATCAGGAAGGAAGTTTGCAGGGGTGCCAGGCCTACCCCCACCCCGTGTGTGTGTGTGTGTGTGTGTGTGTGTGTGTGTGTAAGTGTTCAACTTAACAAAACATAAAGCCTAAGGCTGTTTCGATGAATTAAATCTGCAGAGCTTCCCCTCTACACCCCAGTCCCCCCAGTCCTAACCCGGGGCTTCCTCAATTATAATACCTTTATGAATCTGCTGGGATTCATCCAGAGGTTGAATCGGGACCTTTCATTTAGCAGTTTAGGGTGTCTGGGATTCTTTTAAATCATTCCTAGGTATGATGTCTCCTATCTTGTCCTTTATCTCTCCTGCTCATGGATATTAGAAAAATCTTATTTGCTACCCAACTCTTATTGCATAGATACCTGTGAAGCAAGAGATCAGACAATGAAAGTCACAACAGATTTTCAATTATGCTTATAGCTGCAATTAACCATTTATTAAATACCAACTACATATCAGGAACTACTTTAAAGGAAAAGCAAATGAACAAAAACGAAGCTATACTATCCTTCAAGAAGTTTAAATTCAATCAGTGGAAACCAGAGGAAGGAAGAAATAACAATGACATTTTTGAAGTGCTTACTTTTTTCTTAGCACTGAGCCAAGTGCTAAATATACAAATACAAAATCAAGAAATATCCTTGCTCTTAAAGAGCGTACTGTACTTGCATACTTTCTGAAAAGGGGGTAAAACACATGGGGGAGTGGCAATCACAAAGGTAGAGTTGGGAAGTCAAAGTAATAGTGAGTGAAGTCACAAGGAAGATAATTGTCATACTTCTCTTTCCTCCCCTCCCCTACTCTCCCTTCCTTCCTCTTCCCTCTCCCCTCCTTTGCTCCCTTTCCATTACCTTCCCTTCCCTCACCTCCCCATAACACATTGTCATTTCCCCTATAAATATTGTTCATTTGTTTCTAAAAATAGTAATGTCAGGAGTCCTCCTAACTAGTTAAGAAAGGGTTATCACTTTGGTGATGCAGTGCAAAGTACGTTGAACCTGAAGACCCAAGTTCAAATTTGTCTGCCTACACTTAGAGTAAGCAAATCACTCTGCCTCAGTTTTCTCATTCATCATTCATAAAAGGCAGATAACATAGCTCCTACCCATTAGAATTATAAGAATGAAGTGAGATAGTATTTGTAACTTGCTTCACAAAATTTGAAGTGTTATTATTTTTTACAGCGAAACAATGCAAGATATTTCTATCATTCCTCTTTGGCAGTATGATTTAGTGCATGAGTTTTAATTCAGAATAATACCACTTCATAACCATAAATTCTATTAAAATAAATGTGAAACATCATGTCATAAATATACCTTTTAAAATTAATTTGTCTCTCCCTCTAACCTTCCTAATGGAAGAAAAAAATTAAAAAAACAAAAAGCAAAAAATGCTCAAAATTCTCAATACATAGCTGCATAATCCAGCAAAACAAATAAATCCAAACTTGACTATTCCTAAAAAAAAAAAAAAGTATGTTTTCCTTTTTGCATTTTAAGTTCATTATCTCACTGGTAGTAGATGAATGGGATATTTTATAGCCAGTCTTCTGGACTTACAGCTTACAATTGTGTAAGCTCTGTGTGTGTGTTGTCCATATTTAAGCTATATTTTCTCACATGGTTTTTCCTATATGTGCTATTAATTTGATATCTCCAAAATCTCCTTTTCCACTCTCCAAAGTAGGCTTTGACTCCTGCCTGCAGGGGAACAGAATATGGAGTCATTTGGCTGTTCTTTACTCAGAGAGTGGATGCCAAATGAGAATTATATCTATTAACTTCTCTACATGATACTTTATGGGGATTTTTTTAATTTCAAACTGTTTTTCTTTACAGGGCCAGATAATTCTCAAGCTATATCCAAAGACTTAACTCTCTTCCCAATAAAGCTAGTTATTTTTTTTTTAAATCACAAACATATAAGTTAGCAAGTAAACTCATTTATCTACATCAATAGCAAACAGAAATTAAATTTCTGTTAAAGTTATACAGATTGAAATATGCTAGACTATGCAGAGTGCATATATGCTTTGCTACTGATAGGAAGAAATCTTACCGCACCTCCAATTTCACTCAAGAGAAAATTCCCTGAAGTCTCTAATGTGACAACAATAAAGACACAATCCTCTACATATTGTTTTCTTCATGAAGTCTTTCTTTCCTTTAAGGATCTCTCTCTCTCTCTCTGAAGAGAGCCTGGAATTAGATACTATGACATACAGTACAGTGATCTAGTGGAGTAAAGTGAGATAAGAAAGAGCTCCACAGCAGAGGCAAAGCAAAATAGTAGGGAGAACATTCGATTTTGAGTTGGAATAGGACTGGATTGCATATTCTGGCCCTTATTGCTGTATGGTTAGGAATAAATTTCTTAGTTTTTCTGAGCCTCATTTTTCTCATTATAAAATGGAGATCATAAGATTCACATTACTTCTTTGACAGATTTTTTTTTTTTTTGTGAGAGGCAGTATAAGATAATGGAGATAGTGGAGGATTTCAGGACAAAACTAGGGCTCAAAACCAAGCCCTTTTATTAAGAATCTCCATAGCTTTGGGCAAATTACTTTTTCTCTTTGGCCTTAGGAATTTTTTTTTCATCTGAAAAAGGAGAAATTCATCTCTATAGTCTATTCCAATTCTAAATCCTATTATCATATCAAAAGCAAATATTAAACTGAAATAAAAATTGAATATGGACCATTATTCATAAGAAAAAGAATTTGGGGGATCATGTGATGAGAATAATGATAGTTAACTATAATAACAATAATAGTTATAATGTATATAATATGTAAAGTTTTACAAAGTATTTTACTCCACACTTATTAATTTCTCTTAATCATAATTACTTCTGGATGAGACAAATAGCCTTAAAGAGAAAACAATGATGTGGCCAGAATCACAGAATTCTAAGTATATGATATGGAATTCACACTCAGGTCTTCCTAACTCCATCTCCAGAGTTCCTTCTCCTCACTGAGTTCTCCTTGTGCTAACTCTTTACATTTTATGCTTAAGATTAAAAATATCCAAAATACTCCAAGTATTATATTGAATAAGATTTATTAATAATAACTTGAAGCAAAAAGGAAAATAAAAGGCTAGAGAAAGAAGAGAGAGCTCACTCAGTCACACACATGGGAAAAGAAAGCGCGAGGGTGAGCAAAACCTCCAACTATACACAATACACAAGCACACAATGTGGGGATGAAAGAGGAAAGGGATGCTGGGAGATGTAGCTCAAAGGTACAAGATTTTCTAATTACACACATGTCTATTTTTTATGATGCTTGCAGAAGAATATCAGAGATGGGATGGACCTAGCTAGGACCCTGACAGATATTGAAAAGTCAGTTCCAGTAGCTAAGCCAAATTATATCCATTACAACCCTGAGGAATGACCCACATAACCAAGCCTAGATTTGGGTCGACTTAATAACCAAGATGCAGCACATTTAGAAGAACACTTGACCAGATGTATTTTTTTTAGCAGATGGTTTAAATATGAGCCGAAGCTCCCCAGGGACTAAATTAGTAGAGGGAAGAGTGATCTGGTACAAGAAGTGAGAATTATGTATCTATTTTTGATATATCTTCTCAGCAAAAATAGATTTGTAAATGCTAATTGATTTTTAATAGATTTGGGGGAAATAGACTGGTTAAGATAATAGTGAGATACTAACATTGAAGAAATATTAGTCAGGTCTGGTTATATGAACTGGTGAGTTAATTGGTCAATTGATATAGGATTGGGGGAGATAATAAATCAGAACTGAAGTCAAAAGCAATAGGAGATTAAACTTTTCCCTCCTAGGATTACCTCTAAACACTGAGAAGTAGTAACAGAGACATTTTAAAAACCAAATTTGCTAGTCCTAGTGAAGATTTGAGGTCCAGGGTCATTTGGTTAATACCCATGCTATGATATTCATTAATCTGCAGCAACTCATAATTTCTTTAGGGGCTTAATGTCTTTTCTTCAAAGAGTACTCATGAAGCCCCTTCTTAAGGCCATTGTTTTCCATTGAGTCTATGATGGGTCTTTCACTCCAATATATTCTTTATGCATTTGACAAAATGATTTTCCTTAAATGCAGATTTGAACATGTTATTGCCCTACTTAATCAACTATACTTGTACCCTATTCATACAAAGATAAAATATAAACTCCTTTCTTTGACTTTTAAAGACACTAATAACCTTGTTCCAGCCTATCTTTCCAATGTCATTCTGGAATTCAACAATCTCATCACATTGACTCTCCCTGTTCTTCACAAAGTACTCCATTTACTATCTATTCTACTATACTACTATACTACTATTCTACTATACTACTATTCTACTATACTACTACTATAGTAATACTACTATACTACTATACTAGTAGTATAATATACTACTATATACTAGTATATACTACTACTATACTACTATTCTACTATACTACTACTATAGTACTACTATACTACTATTCTACTATACTATTATACTACTATATAATATCTATTCTTCTGTCTTATGGAGTCCTTCTTTTCCTTCAAGCCACAATACAAGCATGATGTTACTCATAAAACTTTTCTTTATTTCCTCAAGTTCTATTTCCCTCTTTCTCAAAATAGCTTGTATTTAAACTACTTTGTATTTATTCTTTTTATATTTTTACTGCATATATTCATATAAATATTTTTCTTCACTAGAATGTGTTTCATTGTTGGTAGAATTTGTTTCATTCAATGTATTTATATCTCCAGTAACCAGAACAATATTTAGTTTATAGTACAAACTTATTAAGTACTTGTTGGTTGATTTTTTATGACAAGAAAGATATTACACATGAAATCAAACTTGACTTTTAGTCCTTGGTTTTCACAACTTCCTTATGACCTAATGAGAATCACTACCATTCTATGGTCCACATATTCATTTATGAAGTGAAGGGCTTGGATGAGGTGATTGTTAACATCCTTTTCACTTCTATATTTTATATTTACATGATTTTGTTGGGGAGGAGGCTATAATTCTGTGGAATGATAGTTGAGTGATGACATAAAAGAAAGATAATGGAATTTATATTCAGAGCCCTGGGGTCAAATTCAGTAGCTGCTACCATATACTATTTGTATGCTTTAAGACAAATTAGCATTTATTTCTGAATCTCAAATTCCTCTTCAATAAAACAGGGGTAATAGAACTTATTTTCAGACCCAAATAATTTTCTATAGATCTAACTTGTGTTTTGAGGTCCAAATCTGCATGACTCTAGTACATTTCCACATGGATATCCCACCAATAACTCAAATTGAATGTGTTCAAAATTAAACCAATTAACTTCCTCTAAACCTAGAATGCTTTAGGATTAAAATTTTTTAATCAAAAATACCCTCATTCTCCCATTCATCCATACTGAAGCATTTCTTTATCTCTGATTCTTTTTTTTAACTCACCATTCATATGCAATCAATTACCAAGCCTTCTTTGTTCTACGAATGTAGAATATCTGCCACCTCTATATTTCCTCTGCCACCACCGTAGAATATAAACTTATATCCATTTTCTTAGACTATTAGATAAAATAGCCTTAATTATTTTCTTCAATAATCTTCACACCTTTCTATAGTCTTCTTTCATACACATTCTTTAATTTCCAATCCAATCCAATTTCTAGTCCTCAGGTAGAAGCTATATTTTATATATTTTTTTCTTCCAGCAGACACTAGTGCTGTGTTTTGGATAAAGTAATCTGCTTGTATATCACTCAAGTCAATGTTAGTATTGAATGATATAAGGTATTGGAAAATGAAATATATAAGCATGCATTATTGCTTTTAAAGAAAATTTGGTATAAAGGCCTACCCTATAAATATGAGATGACTTTTATTATTTGTTCTAAGAATTTTGTATGTATGTATGTGTGAGGGATAGCAAATTTCTCTGATAAAGGGCTCATTTTTTTCAAATATATGATCTGAATTTATAAAAATATGAGCCACTTTCCAGTTGATAAAGGGCTAAATGATATAAACAGTTTTTAGAAAAAGTTAAAGCTATCAACAAGCACTTGAAAAAAATGCTTTTAAGCACTATTCATTAGGAAAATGCATATTAAAACAGCTTTGAGATATCCACTCACTTCTATCAAATTGGCTACCATGATGAAAAACAAAAATGACAAATGCTGGAGGGAATGTGGAAAAAATGGGACACTGATGCAATGTTGCTGGAGTTGTGAATTAGTCCAACAGTTCTCAAAACAATTTTAAACTGTGTTTGGAGAGCTCAAAAACCATGTATGCCCCAGTAATAGCACTACTAAATCTAAATCCCACAGAGATATGAAATAAAAGTAAAGGATCTATTTGTACAAAAAATATCTATAGCAGTTCTTTTTATTGTGGCAAAACATTGAAAATTGTGGGAATGCTCCTCAGTTGGGGAATGGATGAACAATTATGGTATATGATTATGATGAAGTACTATTGTGGTATAAAAAATGATGAACAAGATGGTTTCAGAAAAAAACCAGGGAAGACTTATGTTAACTGATACATAGTGAAGTGAGCAGAATAAAGAGAATATTGTACATAACAATATTGTAAGATGATCAGCCGTGAATGACATAGCTATTCTCAGAAATATAGTAATCCAAGATGACTCCAAAGGACTCATGATGAAAGATACTATCAAACTGTAGAGAGAAAACTGGAACTCTGAGTTCAGTTTGAAGCATATTTTTTAACTTGATTTTCATTAGTTTTTTTGTGTGTGTACGTGTATTTTCTTTTGCAACATGGCTAATATTGAAATGTTTTCCATGGCTTCACAGGTACAATTAATGTCATATTGCCTGCTTTCTCAAGGGCTGGGGAAGAGGAAGAAGGGAGAGAATTTGTAATTCAAACTTTTAAAAATTGAATCTTAAAGACATTTTTACATGTCATTGGGAAATGTTTAATAAAATAAATAAATGTACTTTTTTTTTAAGAAAAGAAGACTTTAAAATGGTTCTTATATCTCCCTTAAAAAATCATCCTATCTGTCCAAAAAATTGCATTATTAGATGATCTGGTGGACTATGTTACGAATAGAAGCATTATGAATAGAAATTAGATAATCTTTTTAGTGTGGCATTGTGAAAAGAATATTGTGTTTGTAATAAAATAAAATATGGGTTACACTTGTGACACTTAACCATTCTAAAACTCAGTTTCTGTTTCTATAGAATGGGAGCAATTACAATTACTATTTACCTCAATGGTTTTTATGAGGAGTCAATATGATAAGATAAAGCTGAGGAAAGTTTAAGAATAAATCCAACTTTGGAGGGAGGGTGCAAATTAGGAAAAGGCGGATCTGGGAGAGTCAAGAAACTGAACACTGAATATTTTCTTTTCCACCTGCTCTGACTTCTCTGGAAATCCCCCCCACTCTCACCAAGAGTGAGAGATTGTACAGTTTCAACTCAGAATCATATCTGAAGTACATGCTGGTAACAATCAATACCATTCAGTCAATCATATTTAAAGTCATTGGATAGCACATGTTCTTTCTGTAATAAAGTGGGTTATCTTTTTTGGAATAGGATGAAATGGCAGCCTGGGGAGGAGATAAGAAATACTAATGCAATACTCCATTTAAACAAATCAATGGAACGGTCTACCTTGTAAGCCACCAAATAAACAATTGACGCACAGCAGTCTGGCCACTTAGGGCAACAACAGTGACACAGATTGGTTTTCATTTCTTGAAGACCCCTGGAAGGTCATTAGTCCCAGAGAAGCATTAAGATGACAACTAGAATGAATTCAGATCTGCCTTGGTAGTAGTGAAGCCAACTAATTTGCTTCTGGAGGGTCTGAAAGCATTTCCCTCCTGGTCATAGAGTTCTTCTTGCCAAATGCCTTATAATGACCTGCTTTGCATCTTGTTTTGTTTATGGAAATTTTTCTATTTTCTACAAAAAGATATTTAGAATACATGTTTCCCATGCCAAGTTCAGTCTCTTGCTTTTCAAAGTTATTTCTTTCCCCCTAGTCTGAAAAATGGAATAACTGATCAAATAAACTTTTTTAAAAAGCAGACCACAGAGTAACAGACAAATAAGCATTCCAATCCTTCTAAACTATAGATTTAAAAGTATATTTTCCTTCTTCCCAGAAAGATAAATGTTTTAGGTAAATATTCTGCCAAGTTTTGCTTTCAGACCATGTTGTCAGACTTTGTAAATTTTTCAGTAGCTGTCAGAGTAAATTTATTAACAAAGAGATCTAAATTCTTGTGTAATCCTGAAGGGGAAAGTCCTGGTGATAAGCTTTCCTGTAGTTTTGGGGAGATCAAATGTCTAGCATAATTAATATGCAAAAAATAGCATTAGTGACACTAAATCTCCACCTGCAATCAATTGTGATAATAATAAAAAAAATAGATTATCTTAAACAAACCACTTGAAAATGTCCATTTGTTCCTGTGTTTACAAGAAAAAGACAGAGGCTATACATGGCAGAATCACTAATTTTGGAGACACACTTTTGCAAGGAAAAAAATAGTGTACAATTAGCATAACCAAAAAAAATTCAGATTCCTGTTATACAGGATAAATTATATGGGAGTAAGGTAAAAAAACATACTGGACAGGAAAGACATAATGGAAAGGAGAAATCATAACTACATTTAAAGGAAATATAAATATCTGCATAGAAAAAGAGTACATAATAAGAATTAAAAAAAACTCACTCAACTGTTTTATTTACAGTCAAGGAATCTGATGCCTAGAGGATTTCAATGATATAGCCAATGCAAAAAAAGGACAGACCACTTTTGAACTCTGGTCCTTTGGCTTCAGAATTGTTACTCTTTCTATTATGCAAATCTGTTTACTTTTAAGTTCAACAAAACTGTTATTCTCCAGTCAGGATTGTATAGAGATCATTGCACACTGAGAACTTGTGTATATAATTAAATATTAAACTTATCCATAATCTTAAAAACTTGGGATAAAACATAGTGAAAATAAATCAAGATTTTGAAAAGAAAGGTAGGAAGGAAGAAAGGAAGAAAGGAAGGAAGAAAGGAAGGAAGGAAGGAAGGAAGGAAGGAAGGAAGGAAGGAAGGAAGGAAGGAAGGAAGGAAGAAAGGGAGGGAGGAAGGGAGGGAAAGAGGGAGGAATCTACGTGGGATAATCAACAGGCAATGAAGGAGGAATAATTTTTCTGTGTTATGAATTATATTCTCTTATTAGAGGCTAAGTCAGGGGCTCTGAAACTGCCTGTGGCAATTGTGTATAATTGAAAATCTGTTACCATAAAAAAGAACTACATTTTCTGGGAGCCTACTGACTTCCTGTCATTATGTGCTTCCTATAGACAGGGAATTAATATCCAGTGGGCAGTCCTGCCTGCCTCTTACTTTGGCATGCAGCAAGTATAGTGGTGGCAGTAAGGCAGGGATTTTGAAATGGCTGATTAGCCATTTGGCCATGGGCACGTGGTTTTTATTTTGTATCCTCTCTATTCCTTGATTTCTAATGATCATTTAATAAACCTCCAAAAATATATTTTTATTATTAAGATTTAATTTTAAATTTTACAGTTGGCAACCAGAAGGGATGAGAAAAAAACTCTTAATTTTTTTTAAAGATAGCCTAGATAATTATTTTTTAAGCCACGTTTCTCCTGCCAAAGCTTTTCATACACCACCCTTGCAAATTCCCAGAGAATTCAAACTCTCTTTGGAGCTACTGCCTTTTTCTTTTCCTACTTTTTGCCCCATTGCTTGCTCTCCTAGTTGGCCACGCTATTTTTAACTGAGGGACTCTTGGCAAAGAAGAGATAAGCTGCTTCTCTTGCCCATCTGCTTGAGTCCATGTTCCTCAGTTCCTTCTTTCTGCCACTCCTACTACTGCTCCTGATTTTGTTCACTCCAGCTACTAAGTCCCAGTGTCCTGCTTCTTGTTCCTGATCTGGTCCCAGTCCTTGCCCCAGCCCCAGGCCCCCAGCAATCCTCCTCTTGATCTCAGGCTCTGCTCCTAAATCAGCCTCCCACCAGACCCTGACCCCAACCACTGTTGCTAATTGCTACCGCGGAGAAGGTAGGAGTCCTTAGAGCCAAAAACAAAAACAAAAAACAAACAAACAGGGTGGTTTTTTTTTTCCTTATGCGACATTTAGCCCCCTAACTACCTCTGGGGAAATATGTTTTATCCTGGGGGGGCAGGGAGAAGGAAGTTATTCTTCGAAATAGGAAGCTGATTACAAGCATGGCGTACTCTATGAAAGAGCAGTACCATGCCTATTTCAAACAGTTTCTATCATTCATGAGTGTACTGATCATTTTACTTAGCTTGTTTTAGATTCAGGGGAGGAATTCATCTCCATGCAACTCTTTGCCATTTGGACCTGCCCAGTTTGAGATTCCTAAAACCCATGTTCTCCCTTGCTAATGGAAATATCACAATACTGACAATAGGAATCTGAACAGATAGAAAAAGGAACTTCAAAGAGTCTGGAAGTGAAATTTTAAGCCCTTTCAGATTCCATTATTTAATGAAAGTCTTTGTATCTTATTATATTTTGCTGATTGTTTTAAGATTTAATTTTGTTTTTTAAGTTCATATATTAATGTATTCAATACTATTCTGTTACATTGAAAATATAGTCCTTATTCTGTCTTTCATTGTGTGGCAAAACTTTCTGTAGTCCTGGGTGCTGATTGGGTAAATGCATAATTGATTAAACCACTTTAATTGGGCCCTGATTCAAGGACCTGTTATAGGTTTATTTATTTTTTTTACTTAAAACTTTTACACATAAGACTTTGATAGTCTATATTTTATCCACAATTTATTTTCTCTTTTATTTGGATTCTTTTGGATGTTTTTGATTTCTCTTGCCAATTGATTCATACACCTCATAACTCAGCCATGCATTCCTAAGTGATCCTTGTGTTTTTCAATACCCTCTTCAGGAGGAAATGTATAATTGTTTTAAATTGCAAAGTTTAAATTCCTTTTGAGAGTAATTTTAGTAATTAAGAAACATGCTACCTCTCCAAATCCAGAAAGTGAACTGTTTGGAAAAGGCACCATGAAGATGCCTCCACAGACCACAAACTGCACCAGAAGATCCACAGTGAACTGTGGGATGTGATGATTTGAACTGTATGGGGTTGAATGCATTTATTTTGCATGTATTCTCATATGCCAAAGGGAACTGCTCTCTAACTGGCTTTTTGCCAATGTGTCTAGAAATCATTGGTTTTGCTCTCTTTTTCTCTTATCCTCAAATTGTTGTAATTTCAAAGTTCGTATGTTTACAAGACCCACTGGAGAGACTAGTCCACTGCAGGTCTCAGGGGAGAATGTATAATTGAAAATCTGTTACCCTAAAAAAAGAACTACATTTCCTGGGAGCCCACTGACTTCCTGTCATTATGTACTTCCTGTAGATAGGCAATAAATATCCAGTGGGCAGTCCTGCCTGCCTCTTACTTTGGCATGCAGCCAGCAGTGATGGTGGTGAGTGGGGATTTTGAAAATGGCTAACCAATCATGGGGATGTGATCTTTATTTTGTATCCTCTTAATTCCTTCATTTCTAGTGATCATTTAATAAACTTCTTAAATATAATATTTTCATTATTTGAGTTATAATTTTAATTTTTACATTTGGAACAATATAAAAAATTCTGATGGTTTCAAATCACTGACAATTTAAATGTCTTCAATGGAACTGGAGAATCATAGAGTGAATATATTCTTTATAACAAGAAATATTTCCAAAGAAGCCATAAATCAGAATTTTCATTACTTTTCTGCATTTACTTTTTTTGTTTTTCATTGCTATTTTCTAATATCACCTTAAATTCTGAATATATTTCACATTTCTTTCATTGCTGGATTAAAAGTAAAAAAAACCTATTTCAACAAACCAACCAAGAGATCAACAATGTCTTGTAATACTTCTCACCCATATTTTTTACTTTTGCAACGAAGGGAGAAAGGTATATTTTCTCAAATCTTGAAGCCAAGCTTTGGTTTATGTGCTTTCCCCCCTCTATTTACATTGTTTTATTCATTGTCAATATTGTATTCCCAGTTCTGCTTGTTTCATTGTTTGTCATTTCATTTAAGTCTGCCTATAGAAATGGAGGAAATGACTAGAACGTTTATTTCATTGGTACAAAGAACTCCCAGTTTGAAGGAAACCCCCTCTAACAATGCTAGTTGATGCCTTCTCTATAAACTTATATTCTCCAAGTATTGTGACATCCCAAAGTCATACAAACAGTTCTTGAACCCAGGACTTCTTTCCTTTGAGGCCAGCTCTTTTCTCAACTATCCCACACCACCTTAACTTTTAATTGTCTATTCTTTTTTTCCAGGAAAGAATGGATAATCACAATCTAGAGCTTTACAATCATTAAGACCAATGGCTTTTAAATGTGTGTGTGTGTGTGTAGAAAAACAAAAACAATGTCAAAACTAATCTATAAAGAACATGAGCTTCTTTGTTTTTCTGATATATTATCTTCTGTCATCTATAACTCAGTGAGAATTTAGTATAAAATATTTAGTATTTTAAGATTTGTGAAGCACTTTATATACATAATCTCAATTGTACTTTTCCTGATTGAATGACCAAAATTAGAGTGGCTGCCAGTATATCTTGACTAATCTGTCTTTTCAAGGAAGACTACACATCATTGGATTTAACCCCCCAAAATGATGTTGCTGGGTGGAGGGGAACAATAGAATTCCATAAGTAAGAAAGCAGGCATCTGCCAGCAAACCTTGCTCCACTGTCAGTAATAATTAAGTGAGGGAAGGTTTGGGAAGTTAATCCATACATTTATGCACCATTTAGACAGTTAATGCTAATGGTTTTTTAATTAACTTTCCACTCTTTCCAGCACAGCACTACCTGGGCTACAATTCAGTAAACAACCTTGAGGATTACAGGTTCTCTTTAGCTTACCTAAGAGAGTCCAGGAGATGACATGCTCTGTAGAGCTATAAATTTTGGAGGAAGCTATTCCTTTCATCCTATGTTTAGTGTAAGTACTGCTGCTTCTCCCACACCATCACAGAAGTTCATTATGTCAAGAAAATTTGCTAACTTTTTTTAAAGACCAACCCCCTCACCTTACCCACACAGCATCTTCTAGGCACTCTAGTTAAAGATCTCAATATCTTATAACAAGGTGTCTTTCAATCTTTATCCATTAAGAAGTTTTCAATTTTAATATTAAAATAAAAAAGAAAATCCATACCCTGATGTTATTCTACTCTGTTTGAGTCTAAATTTGGGGTCTGGAGATTTGCCATGAGAATAGACAACATAATGAAACAGAAGAAATATCAGATTGGTCAAGAGAAATAACTACGAGTTGTAGCTCTCTCATTTATGAGGTGAATGATTCTGAGTTGGTCTTTCCTTCCTTGCATTTTAGTTTCTTCATCTATAAAGTGTTTATGTGTGTGTATGTGTATGTGTGTGTGTGTGTGTGTGTGTGTGTGTGTGTATGTGTCTTGGGGGGTGGATTAGACAAGATTAAGAATTATCAACCTGGGGCCATGAACTTGACTTAAAATATATATTTATTTTTGTTTACTATTTTTCAAATTAATTGATTTCCTTTTGAACTGATTCTAGATGATCATGAAGGCTCCATGCTCCTCTAGAGTCTATAAAATCATATAAAATCATATAAATATAAAAAATTAGCTTATATAAAATACATTACAAATAATATCTATTTTTGTTTGCATAGTAACTCTTGGACAAGGGTGTTTTATTATTCTCATTCTTTAGAAAGGGAAACAGAGGCAGTAGTTAAGTGGTAAAATAAAGATCATAAAGCTAGTGTCAAAATTAAGATATGAACTCCAGTCTTCATTACTTCAGATTTAAATATTTATCTCCTGAACTATCTAGTTGACTTCACTTTGCAGAACCCATTTATATATCTGGAATATGAAGATTGAACAATTAATCAATCAATAAAGATTCATGAAGTACCTATAATATACCAAATATGATAAAAATCTAGGGATACAAACATAAAAATGAAATAATTATTGACCTCAAAAATACATTTTATTATGGAATTATACTACCTACTTTATTTATTCATTCAAACCACAAATATTCATTGTCTACTATATACCAGGCACTGTACTAAGTGATGAAGATTCAAAAAGAGAAAAAAGACAAATCCTGTATTCAAAAAGGTCACAATTGAATAGGAGATATAAGAAACAAGTGACTTTGTATAAATAAACTATATACAAGATAAATGGAAAACAATTAAAAGAAAGAAGGCACTAAAATTGTTGAGAAAAGGTTCTTATATAAAATTGGATTTTAGTTGGCACTCAAAGTAATCCAGGAAATGCTATAGGGAAAGATAAGTATACATAATATTCCAGGCACAGGAAGCAGCCAGAGAAAAATTCTGAAGCTGAGAGATGGAGGACCTTGTTTGTGAAATGTCAAAGAAGCCAGTATCACTGTATATAAGAAGATATGGTGGCAATTAAGGTATAAGAAGACCAGAAAGGGAGTCCAGGTCTAGGTTCTTAAAGATTTGAATATCAGAGAATTTTATATCTGATTCTTGAGGTAATAAGGAACCATTGGAGTTTATTGAGAAGGGGTGGTGGTGAAATGATTGAATCTACAATTTAGAAAAATTACTTTGATAGCTGAATGGAGTGGGGAGTAATTTGAAGCAGATGTACTCATCAGTACACAATTGCAATAATCAAGATGTGGAATGATAAGGGATTGCTAGAGAGTGCTAGCAGGGTCACAAGAGAGACTTAGGCATATTCAAGAGTTGTTGCAAAGGTGAAATCTATAGGCCTGGGTACCATATTGTATATGAGTAATGAGAGAAAGTGAAGAGCCAAAGATGACAGCTAGGTTCTAAGCTTGAGGAACTGATAGGATGTCATTGCCCTTGATAAGTAATGGGGAAATTAGGAAGTGAAGATGAATTGGGGGGGGGGGATAATCAATTTTATTTTGGACATTTTGAGTTTATGTTGTCTACTGGATATTCATTTAAAGATATCTAAATGGCAGATGAGATATTAGAGGTCAACAGAGAGGTTGCCATAGATAGATTTCAGAATCAATGGTATGGAGATGGTAATTAAATCCATGGGTGTAGAAGTAGAAGAGAGGCAGAAGGGAAGAGGACCCAGGAAAGAACTTTATTAGATAAATATAGTTAGTGTGATCTGGATAAGTATTTAGCAAAAAGAGATATAGAAGGAATGTTCTGATATATAAAGGAGAATTAGAAAAGTAGATGTCCTAAAAACCTAGAAAGAAGAGAATATGAAGAAAATAACAAAATTCTTATGAGAAAAGTACTATCTAAATTATAAAGTGCTATATATTAGAGTTACAAAGCATTCAAAATAACAATTGAATTCAGATGTGTAAAAATAAAATGGTGAGTTATAAAATAAAATATTTATTAAAACTGTTCAATATTAGGAGGGTTTCTAATTCTAAGGTATTCTAAATCCACCCAAATAAACTCACAGGTTCTACAATTGCTTCTCCTGTATTACACAGGCTACACTACTCCTCCTTGATTTGACTAACCCAAATTTATACTATCTATATAAAGACTACTTCTATTATCCTTAAAAATCTTAACTTCACCTTCAAATTATAAAATATTAAAGGTTAACTGGTTGAGTCTCAACAAGAATCAAGTTAGGACTCCGAGTCTGTTAAGACCAGGTTTTTCTTTGGTCTTCATGGAGTTAAACAATCTATAAAAACCACAATAGATAATCACTAGTGTTTCCCAAGTTGGGAAAGGAAAACACTGAGTTCCATTAGATCTTTCCCTCATACAGAGAGACAAAGATGTTACCTCCTCCAGTCCTGAGAGTCTCCAAGAGTATGTGTCTCTGCCAACTGCCAGAGACCAATTCCCAACTGCCAGAAAGAGTAATTGACATAGAAAAATGGTTATAACTATCACATCTGAAATCAACATCCTCTCTCAGCTCTGCTTCAAACTCCAATTCTTTTCTCAAGCCAGCCACCTTACTTCTTATGTCTAAACTAATAAAACAATACTTATATTCTAATATCATCCTTACAGATGACAGAATGAAGCCTCAGATTCTCAGTTTTTGAAGTAAATGAATGACCAGAAGGAATAGAACAAATACCTCCTCATAATAAAATCATAATTTGAGAATCGGTTCTGATGCTTACTACTTGTATACTTTTCAGTAAGTTATTTTACCTCTCTCAGCCTTTTGTCCCATATTTTAAAAGGCAATGCTAATACTTGAACTCTCTACTTGATAAGAAAGTACTTGGAAAACTTTACTTAAAATGCTGTATTGATGTATTACTATTTGGAAATTAAAGATAGAGGGGATCCTTAGAGAGCCCAAATTTATAATTTTTCAGATGGCAACAAATTTCCATTGATTTAATTTAGATGGAAGAACAAGGTATCATTTAGTTAATATTTTTTTTATTTGTTTCAATTAAAAAAATAAAAACTTCCTCCAAACCAATGGGAATCTTCATTTAGTCAGCTATCCTTTGTCTGTATGGAGAATATAGAGAGGACACCCAATTCTGTGATCCATCAAAATAACAGTTGCTTACATTTTTACAGTGACTTAAATAATTGTTTAGTATAATATTGCATGTTAATATTAGAAGCTGAGCTAAGATAACTGAGTGAAAACAGCTCCATTAGATTAGATTAGATTAGATTTCCCAATATTCCCATTCAAATAGTTTTAAGACAATTCTTAAGAATTTTGGAACAGCAGTCATCAAAAAGATATATATATATATATATATATATATATATATATATATATATATATATATATATATTTTATCCTGAGGCAACTTGGAGGCCAACAGGAGAAATCTGTGACAAGATGATTTGTCAGGTGCAGACCTGGAACACATGTATTGTTAGTAACCATGGTGGACCTTGGAGGAAGATTACCTAGAAACAGCAGCAGCAGTGTTAAAAATCCTCATACCAGAGACAGTAGGAGAATTGGACAACTTATAAGATAGCTGTTAAAGGAGACCTTTGGTTGCATTTGATACAGTTAGAGGGGACTAGAAACTCTATTGACTATAAGCAACTCTAGTGACTATGAGCAGTTCTACATCATGGTTCCAATATTAAGAGGAGGGCTTCTACTCAATCACAGGGGATGAAGGGTTCCAGTTTCAGTTTCAATTTAGAGAAGAGCTCTGTCATTTATAGAAGAAGGAGAGAAGAGAACCTGGTCACAGTTCCAGATTTAGGAGGAGTGCTAGTGTTTTTGACTCCAAGGGAACATGGGGCCTTCCTGAGTAAAGATGAGAGTGTAGACTAATAGAACAGAGGTCATACCCTTTCCCTTATAACACCAGCTTGGAAACACTGAAAACTAACAGAGTCCCTGAACTAGCTCTGAAAACAGCAGCAACAAACAAACAAACCAACAAAAAACAAACCTTGGGATAGTACTGCTACACACCCCACTCTCCAAAATAAGTAGAATCTCAGAAAAAAAAGAAGTAGGCTGGAAGAATCAGCAAAAAAGAGAGAAAAATCCCAAAGAACTTCATCATAAAGTAGGAAGGTAGACAAAGATATAAAACTGAGAAGAACACAACACTGTGAAAATAGCTATAAGCAAAGTTTCCAATACAAATACTAATTATAATCCAGTTCAAAAATTCCTGGAAGAATTTTTTTAAAAAGATAAGAATGACAGAGAAAAAATGAATAAAGGGATTAGAGTGATATAAGAAAGCTTTAACTTAACTTATGCTGGTTAAAGGAGGCACAAAAGATATTGAAGAAAATAGAAAATTAAGAAAACATAATTGTACTAACAGTAAAAGAGATAAAATAATTTATTGAATAAAAAGGGGGAAATAGAATAGGAAAAATGGAAAGATGGAAAGTGAAGTACAAAAGTTCACAGAATAAAGGAACTGCTGAAAAACTCAATTGGCTAAATGGAAAAAAATTCACTGAAGAAAAAATTTCTCTAAAAATTAGAACTAGACAACTGGAAACTAATGCATTCATGATATATATATATATATATATATATGTATATATTTGGCAAATTCAAAAGACTTTTTTAAACTTGAAGATTATCACTAGAAAAAAAACAATTAAACTGAATAACGGATCATGGAGAGATCATTTGAGATTTGATATCTGCAAGCCATGATCAAAGAAAGAACCATTATTTTTTTCAAGAAATTTTTAAGGAAAAGTTTTCCAATATCTTAGATCCAGGGGATACAACAGACATTGAGAGAATCTGCCAATCACTTCCTGAAAAAGATACAAAAATGAAAACTCCCTGAAATGTTATATTCAAATTCCAGAGCTGTTAGGTCAAGGTGAAAATATTGCAAGCATCCAGAAAGAAAAATAATATGTGTGAAAATAAAATTGTGAATCATATAAAATTTGGCATCTTCCAACATAAATGAGCAGAAGGCTAGGAATACATTATTTTAGGAAGCAAATAAATTAGAATTGAAACAAATCTATGAAGCAAATAGTAAAATCTTTCAGGGGGAAATTGAATATTTAGTGAATTAGAGAACTTTCAGTAATTCCTGATGAGAAACCAGAACTGAACTTCTGGCAGTCAATATGACAGTTTAGAAGCAAAAGTTGAGTCCTCTCTGAAAACTCTTCCATGCCAATGAAAAACAAAGTGCTTCAAGTGGGACACAAAACCAAACACAACAACAGGACAGAGCCAGGTGGACCCTCCTAGTTGATTGAACTTAAAAGGTATGCAGAGAAGGTTGAATTTTCTGGATTAAGCAAAAGAAAGAAGGAAGGTATCAAGATCCTTCTCCAACCTACTGTTGCTGAGTCTCAGGAAGTTTGCTAGAATCTCAGGGAGAGAGCTCCAGCCCAGTTGGAGTGCCTTGCTACCACAACTACTTGAGGCTCAGGGATCTGACCACAGATGGCAGGAAATCATCTGGAGGAGAGAGTCAGAGAGAAGGCAGACTGGTTGTAGCCTTCAGCCATGACTCCTCCATTTTGGGCCTCTGCCTCTGGACGTTTTAGCCTCTAGGCACAACTCAGCTCTTTCAGATCAGCTTAATCCAGTCAATCAATAGTACAAATAAGAAGCCTCCAGAGGGCAGAAAAGCTCAATCTCCAAAATCCTTCCCCCACCTACTTCTCTAAGACCCTCAGTAAGAATCTGGTTGACTGGGATCCCAGGGCAAAGGCTTCATCTGTAACAAAGTACCTTGGTACCATCACAGGAAGCTAAGGGCTTCGACTTGGCAGCTGTTAGGGAGGTCTCTGGCAGAAAGGAAGTGAGGAGGAGGAAGGTAACTACCTTCAGACTCCACCACATATTCACCTTCACCTTCAGCATCTACTGGAAGCTGAGGAAGATCTGGTCTCAGGACTCATTAGTACAACAGGACACTTCAATCAGCTGAATCCAGCTAATCAGCAGAGTAGAGAAGCCTCCTCAGGAAAAAATAGCACAAACTCACAGATCCAGCAAATAAATAGAGGAGCAAGAATACAACCAATGGGGGTGGGGCAAAAAAGAAAAAAATATGAGTAAACAACAGAAAAAGAAAAAATGAAATTACAATTGACAGCTTCTATCAAGGTAATGAACAAAGAGCAAATGGAAGAGAGGAAGACCAAAGAACACTAAGAAAAAACTTAGAACTCCAGTGAATTGGTCACAGGCTTTGGAAGAACTCAAAACATGATTAAAAAATCAATTAAGAGACTCTGAAGACAATCAGAAAAAGAACTTTAAAAGCCAAATAGATCTTCTGGAAACAGAGGCACATGAACTAAAACAAGAAAATAGTTTCTTCAAAGCCAGAAATGACCAACTTAAAGATAAGGTAAGAAAGTGAAAAATGACCTATAAAGAAAAACAGATCAAAAGGGAAAAGATAATAAAAAATCCGGGGTTGAAATTCAGTCTTTACAACTTAGAATCCAACAACCAGAAGCAAATGACTTCATAAGACAGGAAGAGTCTATAAAACAAAATCAAAAGAATGAAAAAGTTGAGGAAAATATGAAACACATAATTTACAAAATTATAGACCTGGAAAACAGATCGAGGAGAGACAACTTAAGAATTATTGGACTATCAAAAAAGCATGACAAAAGAAAAAGCTTGGGCATCATTCTACGGGAAATTATCCAAGAAAATTGCCCTGATATTTTTGAACAAGTAGAGATTGAAAGAATTCACAGATCACCAACTGCATTAAATCCCCAATTGAAAATGCCCAGGAATGTTACAGCCAAGTTCAAGAACTTTCAGACCAAGCAAAGGATACTACAAACTGCTAAAAAGAAACCATTCATATATCATGGTGATACAGTTAGGATAACAAAGGACCTGACTGCACCCACTCTGAAAGACTTGAAGGCATGGAAAATGATATTATAGAAAGTAAGGGAACTGGGTTGACAACTAAAAATCAAATTCCCAGAGAAATTTACTATATTCTGGCAGGGGAAGGTATGATCATTTAATAAAATAGAAGACTTCCACACATTCCAAAAAAAAAAAAAAGAACTGACAAACAGAAAATTTGATGCCCAAACAGAGAACTAAAGAGAATCACCAAAAGGTACTTAAGAAAGGAAAAGAAAAATAAGGGACCCAATAAGTTCAAATGATTTGTATTCTTATAAGAAAAGATGGTATTGATAACTCTTAAAAAATATTATTATCATCAGTGTAGTATAAGGATAAAATTAGGAATTTGGGGGTAATTTAGGGGTTTTGTAGTAAAGGAATGTCTGAATACCTCAAGCCCAGCTTGGAATATTGAGCAAGAGTTCAGGCATGGAATTCTGAGGGACTTGAAGAGTGAAGTCACCAACTGTCAAAGGGGCTCTTGTAGTTTACCTGAGCTTGGAGAGACTGGTCCTTCCTGTTCTCTGTACCTTTTCTTGGGAAACTTGGAAAACCAGAGTGACAGTTTGGATAGGAGAGAAAATACAGATTGGAGAGTTGCTGAACAAAGAAAATCAACAGAAGAAAAATAAAGATCTCTTTTATATCTCTGTGGGACTAGAGGTTAGAGGCAGTTCTCTGAGGCCTGTCAAGGCCCAGAATCTTTACCTAGCTTGACTAGGCCATGAACTTGGCTAGGCTGACAGTGAAAGAACTGAACTTAAATTTACTTGGAGGCAGTAATTTAAGATTTATGTATAAGGACATTAATTATTAGAAATAGGTATATTTATAATAGATTTTGGTTTTAGAATAGTATAAGGAGATCAGAATAGACCTGAATTTCAAGTGGAAAAGATCTCGTGAAAGCTTGGAAATGGGAGTGGGGCAAGTGGGGCACCTTTAGCTTTAGGGATATTATCCTTAAAACTTTGTTTCATCTATTCTCGTCTTTCCTCAAAACTGTTGAACCTCATCAAATATATTTTTGGTTGTACCAGTTGCCTCCAACATTGCATTGATGAGTTTTTCTTAGGCAGGCCAAACTGTTTTAAGGCCTCAGGCTTAGCTTAGCTGGCAATCAACTGGTTTACTAACAACAGCAACCAAATCCTGAAGAAGATAAAGTGTATCCCATTCTCAACTCTATAGTAGCTAGAAGTATGTTTAGAGGGTACAATGACAAACTCTATAGGATGATATGTCAAAAAAAAAAATATATATATATATAAAGCTAGGGGGGGAAAGAAGATAATACTAAGAGAAATAGGAAAAGAGTTAAAATGGGGTAACATATATTTTATAAAGAAATACATGGGGTGAGTGGTGGAAAAGATCAATACAATGGAAGGGTGTAAGAGGTTGGAGACAGGTAATACTTAATCATACATGTGTTGAAATTGACTGAGAGAGGGAAGAACAATGAGATCCATTGGGGTAGTGTAAAGGGTGAACCTCAAGTAATAAAATACCCAAGTCATCTGCCAAATTTTATGGTGATTTAATTGATATAGTAGAGAAGTTTTTAAGGAGGAAAGCAGGGGCTAATACCAGGCAGGAAGATAGGAGATCTAGAAAGTAAGGGTTTGAGTATGAAGGAGGAAAGAATCAGTTTGATCTACAAAGAGGCTTAGCTAAGATGCCCGAACCTGAAATCAGCTTCAGGGCAAACTCACCATCCAATATTCCATGATGTCAGGAAGTTTAGCACACTGCCAGTCAGAGTTGTCTCTCCAGGGAAAAGGAAAGAGGCAGAAACTGACGTGCCTTATATGGACATTTTTACATCACTTTTCTGCATCTCATCTGTACCAATGAGGACTTAGCTTGACTTAGGACAGCCCAGAGGTCTGTACTTTTTTGCACATGTCTGTTGAAGTCCATCTCCTCAGATAATTAAATCTTGAGTTGATGCAAACCTTTCAAAATCTTGTTAAACTGAGTAGGGTGGAGAATGAGGGTTTTTCATATCAATATCAATAAGAATGGAGATGCTGTTATTCCAAGCTTCTCCATTCTTATTGATCAGGAAGTAGCTAAATCAGATCTTCTAAAGAATGGACTGATTAGGGTGGAATAGTTATAAAATTCACATTAGACAATTATATTGTGTGCTATAGAGAAGTAGAATGGTAATAAATGGGCTAATGGGGAGAGGAGCAATATAAGGGAGGGAGAGGTTGGGGTGTCATTTAAAAGGCACTACAGTAGAGAGGAATCAATAAGAGGGGAGGCAGTGGAAAGGGGAATAACATCAGGGAAGGGAAAGGGGGGGGGAACTGACTAAAACCAAAAAGTTGGAGGGGAGGGTAAGAGGGATAAGAGAAAAGACAGAATCAAAGGAGGAAGTCACAATGGAAGGGAATATACTGCCAGTAATCATAACTGTGAATGTGAATAGGATGAATCCACCAAAAAAAAGGAAGCTTTTAGCAGAATGGATTAAAAACCAGAATCTTACCATATGTTATCTACAAGAAACATACTTGAGGCAGGTAGACATACACAGAGTAAAAGCAAGAAAGTAGAGCAGAATTACTGGGCTGAAACTGAGACAAAGAATGCAGGAGTGGCAATTATAATCTCAAACAAAGCTAAAGCAAAACTAGATCCCATTAAAAGAGATAAGGGAGGTAATTACATCTTGATGAAAGGCAGTACAATGAAGAAATATCAGTACTCAACATATATGCACCAAATAAAAAACAAACAAACAACAACAACAAAAAAAAAAACTAGAGGAACTTAAAGAGAAAATAGATAATAAAACCATACTGGTGGGGGACCTCAAACTTCCCCTATCAGAACTAAATAAATCAAACCAAAAAATAAATGAGAAAGAAGTAAGGGACTAGAAGGAAATGTTTTAAAAAAAGAGCTAAGATATCTGGAGAAAAATAAATGGGGATGAAAAGGAATATACCTTCTTTTAAGTAAAATATGATTCATATAAAAAGACTAAATATGTACTAGGTCATGAAAACATTCCAAACAAGTCTAGGAAAGTAAAAATAATAAATGCAATTTTTCAGACCATAATGCAATAAAATCATAATAAGGGCTTATGGAAAAGCATATTTAAAATTAATTTGAAACTAAATAATCTAATTCTTTAAAACCACAGGGTCAAAAAACAAATCAAAGGAACAATTACTGACTTCATTGAAGAGAATGACAATGAGGAAATAACTTATCAAAATCTATGGCATGTAGTCAAAGCAATACTTGGTGGAAAATTTATATCCTTGAGTCCATATGTCAACAAATTAGAGAGGAAAGAGGTAAATGAATTGAGCATGATTCTTAAAAAAAAACTAGAAAGAGAACAAATTAAAAATCTCCCCCCCCCCAAAAAAAAAAACTAAATTGGAAATCATGTAAATCAAAGGAGAAATTAATAAAATTGGAGGTAAAAAACCCTATTGAACTAAAAAATAAAACTAGGAACTGGTACTTTGAAAAAACAACTAAAATAGATAAAGTACTAGTTAATCTAATATAAAAAATAAAGAAGAAAATAAAATTAAAAATATCAAAGATGAAAAGGGAAACTTCATCTCTAATGAAGACAAATTAAGGTAATTATTAACTAGTTTGCCCAATTGTATGGCAATAAATATAACAGTTTAGGTGAAATGGATGAATGTTTACAAAAAATATAAATTGCCTAGGTTAAAAACAGGAAATAGAATACTTAAACCATGACATCATAGAAAAAGAAATTGAACAAGCTGTCAAGGAACTCCCTAAGAAAAAATCCACAGGGCCAGATAATTTCACAGGTGAATTCTAACAAATATTTAAATTAGAAGTAATCCCAATACTATACAAACTATTTAACAAAATATGCAAAGAAGAATTTTTACTAAATTCCTTTTATGACACAAATAAGGTATTGATTCCAAAGCCAGGCAGATAAAAAAAAAACTGAGAAAACAACAATTACACACAAATTTCCTTAATGAATATAGATGCAAAAATCTTAAATAGAATACTAACAGAAGATTCCAGTAAGTGATCACGAATATTATTCATTATAATCAGGTGGGATTTATACCAGGAATTCAAGGATGGTTCAATGTTATGAAAACCAACTACATATTTGACCATATCAACAAGCAAACCAACAAAAATCACATGATTATCTCAATAGATGCAGAAAAAGCCTTGGAGAAAATACAACACTCATTCCTATTGAAAACACTAGAAAGTATAGAAATAGAAGGGCCTTTCCTAAAAATAATAAACAGTATATATCTAAAACCATCAGCAAACATCATCTGCAATGGGGATTAAACTAGAAGTCCTCCCAATAAAATCAGGAGTGAAACAAGGATGCTCATTTTCACCTCTATTATTTAACATTGTACTAGAAACACTAGTAGTAGCAATTAGAGAAGAAAAATAAATTAGAGGTATTAAAATAGGCAATGAGGAGACCAAGCTATCACTCTTTGCAGATGATATCATGGTCTACTTAAAGAATCCTAGAGAATCAACCAAAAAGCTAGTCAAAATAATCAACAACTTTAGCAAAGTTGCAGGATACATAATACATAATACATAAAATACAGGACACATATGCAGGAAAATAAACCCACATAAGTCATCAGCATTTCTATATATCTCCAAAACATCTCAGCAACAAGAGTTCACCTTAGACAATATAAAATATTTAGGAATCTATCTGCCAACACCTACACAGGAAATCTATGAACCCAACTACAAAACACTTTCCAAAGAATTAAAACTAGATCTAAATAATTGGAAAAACATTAATTGCTCATAGGTAGGACAAGCTAACATAATAAAAATGACAATCCTACCCAAACTTATTTACTTATTTATTGACATGCCCATTGAACTACCAAGAAACTTTTTTACTGAATTAGAAAAAAATGTAACAAAGTTCATTTGGAAGAACAAAAGATCAAGGACAGCAAGGGAAATTAAAAAAATGTGAAAGAAGGTGGCCTAACAGTACCAGATCTCAAACTATACTCTAAAGCAGTAGTCATCAAAACAATATGGTGTTGCTAAGAGACAGAAAAGATGATCAGTAGAATAGACTTGGGGTAAGTGACCTCAGGAAGACAGTCTATGATAAACTCAAAGATGCTAGCTTTTGGGACAAAACTCCACTATTTGACAAAAACTGCTGAGAACATTAGAAGATGGTTTGGGAGACATTGGGTTTGGATCAACATTTCACACCTTAAACTAAGATAAACTCATAATGGGTGAATGACTTGAATATAAATATAAAGAAGGAAATTATAAGAAATTTAGGTGAACACAGAATAGTATACTTGTCATATCTTTGGGAAAGGAAAGATTTTAAGTCCAAGAAAGAGTTAGAAAATAATTACAAAAAGTAAAATAAATAATCTTGATTACATTAAATTTAAAAGGTTTTGTACAAACAAAACCAATGCAACCACAATTAGAAGGAAAGCAACAAATTGGGAAAAAAATTTTTCGTAACAGAAACCTCTGACAAAGGTCTAATTACTCAAATTTACAAAGAGTTAAGTCAATTGTATAAAAAAATAAAAAATTGTATAAAAAAATCCAATTGACAAATGGGCAAGAAACATGAATAAGCAATTTTCAGTCAATGAAATCAAAACCATTAATAAGCACATGAAAAAATGCTCTAAATCTCTTATAATCAGAGAAATGAAAATCAAAACAACTCTGAGGTACCACCTCAAACCTAGCAGATTGGCTTACATGACAGCAAAGGAAAGTAATGAATGTTGGATGGGAATGTGGCAAAATTGGGACATTAATGCCTTCCTGGTAGAATTTTTAATTGATCCAACTATTCAGGAGGGCAATTTGGAACTATACCCAAAGGGCACTAAAAGAATGTCTGCCCTTTGATCCAGTCATAGCACTGCTGGGTTTATACCTCAAAGAGATCATGAGGAAAAAGACTTGTACACGAAAATTCATAGTTGTGCTCTTTGTGGTAGAAAGAAATTGGAAAATTAGGGGATGCCCTCGATTGGGGAATGGCTGAAAAAATTGTGGCATCTGATGGTGATGGAATACTATTGTTCTCAAAGGAATAATGAACTGGAGGAATTCCATGTAAACTGATATGACCTCCAGGAATTGATGCAGAGTGAACAGAGCAGAACCAGGAGAACATTATACACAGAGACTGATACACTGTGGTACAATTGAATGCAATAGAATTCTTTAGTAGCAACAATGCAATGGCCCAGAACAATTTGGAGGGACTTATGAGAAAGAATGCTATTCACATATAGTGGTAGATCTGTGGGAGAAGAAGCATAGAAGAAAAACAATTGCTTGATCACATGGATCAGTGGGGATATGGCTGGAGATATAGACTCTAAATGAACACCCTACTTTGATCAATGACACATGTAAAACACAGTGGAATTGCCTGTCAGCTATGGGAGGGGTTTTTGGCAGGTGAGGGAAAGAACATGATTCTTGTAACCAAGGAAAAATATTTTAAATTGACTAATTAAATAAAATTTTAAAAAAAGATACACATTGTGTTAAAATAAGGTGTTTGAGAAGAATCTTTTATGCTTTAGCTAAAGTAAAAAGGGCAGGAAGGAATAGCAATCATACTTGAAGCAAATAAAAGCAAAATATAGATTTAATTAAGAGATAATCAGGGAGACAACATTTGGCTAAAAGTTACCAATGCCAATGAATTATATCAAATTTTATAGAAAGTTTCTCTGATAAAGATTTCATTTGTCAAATATGTATATAACTGAATGAAATTTCTAAAAACTCACCCTTCATCAATTGATAAATGGTTAATGGATGTGAATAATTAGTTTTTAGGGAAAAAATAAATCAAAACCATAAGTATATAAAAATTTTTCTAAATGACTATTGATTAAGTAAATACAAATTAAAACAATTCTGAAGTTCTATCCCACTTCTTTCAGAAATAACAAATGATAGAGAAGATCTGAGAAAATGGGGTCAATAATGCCTAATTGATGGAGATGTGAATTGCTCCAACCATTCTAGAAAATTGGAGCTATGCCTAAATGGCCATAAAATTGCATATAATCTTTGTCAGCAATGCCATCACTAGATTTTTGCCTCAAGTGGATAAAAGAAAGAGGCAAAGGACTTATGCATACAGAAATATTAGTTACAGCTCTTTTGTGTAGGCAAAGAATTAGAAATCGAAGGGACATCAATTGGGGAACAAATGAACAATTTTAAAAATTATTGTAAGAGAATACTATTGTATTATAAGAAATATTAAGAATAGGTTAGTTTCACAATTACATGGGAAGATTTATATGAACTGATGCAAAGTGAAGTAAACAGAACTAGATTATTACTGTACTTGGTAAACAGTATTGTAGTAATGATTAACTATGAAAGTCTTATATACTTTAATCAATGCAATGATTAAAGTCAATTCTAAAGGACTCAAGATGAAAAAAACACTATGCACCTCCAGAAAGACAATTTATGAACTCTGCGTGCAATTTAAAACATACTTCTTATAGCTTTATTTTTCTTAGTTTTATGTGTGTGTGTTTTCTTTACCAATATGACTAATATGGAAATATTTTGCATGACTTTACATGTACAATTGATATATTTCTTACCTTCTTAATGGGTGGGGCAAGGGAGAGGTGGAGAGTATTTGTAACTCAGAAGATTTTTTTTTAATGTTAAGCATAATTTTTAAAAATTACTTTAGGGTCCTAGGACCATGACTGCAGTGCTTGGTTGATCATGGAGAATGGGAAGTGAAAACATTTAAGGGGCTAGCTGGAAAAACTCATCCTTAGTTTAGTAATTAAGAAACACTGCAGTCCATATATTTGAACCTATTTACTGATTATGGAAAAGTATAGTCAGGAACCTGTTCAAGTCAGACTTGGACCCAAATAGTTGCTATTTCACATTATTAACTCACCATGAATTTGCATCCTCTAAAACACACAGATAGTTTTTAGAGGAACTGCTATCTTTCCATTTCTCTTCCATATCTTGTACTATGGGGAAATTAATTTCTGAACCAAATGTAAAATTAATACATCTATCTTTGTAACATTGCATCTCAGAAAAATATATCATACATTTTGAGATTCTATCTCCATTGCTTACACGTACTACTTTCCAGAAATCTAAAAACTTTTGCATAAGGGAAATTAACATAAGAAAAGCAACCTACAAAGAGACTGATAGTAATATACTTCTGCAACTTCTCAGTAAAGGATCTTGAACCTTCTGAAGAAAATATATGGCACAGTCAGTAAATATTTATTATCGTCTCTCTCCATATATCTGTATCTATCTATATATCTATATCTATATACATATATATGTATACACACACACACACACACACACCAGTCACTATATTTAGCAATGATTATAGAAAGAAAAGCAAATAATAGTCTCTGGTCTCAAGAAGTTCAAGCTTATGAGGTGGACAACAAGCAAACCAAACAAGCTATATATAAGGAAAAAAGGAAATAATCAATAGAGGGAAGAACCTAGAATTAAATGGGACTGAGGTGAGATTTTGCCTAAGATTTGATGGGAGCCAGGGAAGCCAAGAGATGGAAATGAGTAGGGAGAGAACAATTTAATATAAATCAATCTAATCTCTAGGTCTCTTTTGCTTTATATAGAGAAAATAGAGTTTTATCCAAAATGGTCATAGTCTTTAACTTGGTTTTTCAAAGTTGAGAGAAGGCAGGAAAAAGAAAAAGTTAAGTAATTCAAGTATGCTTGGGTATATGTGTACTGGATGTATAGTGAAATCAAAGCTCAAATGGAAGAATATGTTTGAATGGTTAGCATCTATACAATACCAGTCTTAATATACACTTTCAGAATTGCAAAATGGATCATAAACAGACCTAGATCGAGAGATAAGGTGTCATGACTACTGAAAAAATCAAACAAAACAATCATGGTAAGGGAAAATGGTTGAATTGAATTCCATGATGTAGTGGCACAGAATAATTTCTACTGTGTTGTACTGTTAAATACCCAACTTTGCTTTCCTTTGAAACTTTTTGGCAGTAGATGGATTTTATGCTATAGAAAGAATGAACTCTGACAAAAGAGAAACCCGAGGCCTAGACAAGTTGATAGAACTATTAGCTAATCAATACATGTGTCTATTTCTTTTTAATTTTTTTCTTTATTTTATTCCAGTAATAAATTTACACAAAAGTTTTTCAAGGTTACATGATTACATGTGTCTATTCTGACATCATCAATATGGTAGGTCAGTCAAGGCAGTGACTTCTTGGCTAGAAAACATTAGAAAGCTATAAAATCATGAAACTGCAGTAACATTTAGTCTTGGAAAATGTTGTAGAGTTATTTCTCAGCAGAGGAAACAGTAACTCGAGATTTTGTGATGTGGGCATCTTCATGGGTGGCAACACATGCAGGCCCTTTGTAAAAATAACTCCTTGATTATTATAATCGAGAATAAGACCTCTCCAAGAAGCAGCTGCTGATATAGTGTCTAGTTATAAACTCTTAATTGTCCTTGAGTCAAAGGCCAACAGTGAAATTAGTGGGAGACAACTTGTCTTGACAGACCAAGAGAAAGCTCTGTTTGGAATTATGTGCTTTTCTAATGACATGAATATATGTGCTAAGTTTTTTCTGCATAATTCCTCCCATGGTGGAAGGGTGCAGCCTTCAACAAAACCTCTAAAGGAGTAAAGGTTTGGTGGAATTCCCTTCATGAAGCTCTCAGGGAAATGATACTCGGGTCAATGACTCAGGGAACACTAAGTACAGGGTTTTAAAGGTGAGTTTCAACAACAAATTAAGTTTCAGGTCAAGCTGAATGCCAGAGCGTAATGATCACTTAACCACTTATATGTGTCCTTGACTCATTATGGACATTAGCTATTATGCTAGAAGTGTCACTAACAGTCTGGGCTAATGCACTTACTACTGATTGTTCATAGATCCTGCTTTATGTCAGGACATTCACTATGAAGGAAAAAGATTTGGCAGCAGTGAATGAATGGTTAAGATTTTTTAAATTCAGAGGTTAGTCTTTAGGGGGAAAATGGGACAAACTTGAAATTTCTAGTCTTTTCAATATTCTGTCACCTTGGATTGGCCTGGTTCAGGGAACTCATAGCTTGCTCTCTTTTTTTTCCTTCCCATCTTTTTCTTTTACTTGAGCTAAGCTTCTCCTCAATTGATGTTTATACAAAACAATCTCTGTGGGGAAATAGCAGTCATTCCAAATATTCTGTGTCCAAGCTGGAAATTTGTGACTAGATAACTTCCTGAGAATTCCAGAAAAAAGTTTCCTATGTTCATGTATTAATGATGTAGCCCACTTTCCTATTTATTTGTATAATATTCTAAATTTATTCTTAACTTTCTGGTTGCTTCTATTTTCCAGATCCAAAAGATTTCTTCTAAACCTGGATTCTCCTCTGGTTTTCTTATTTCCTCCTTCCAAGTCATTGATGCATTGTTGGAATCATCTTATGGCTCTTTCCAAAAATGTCCTTGGTGCCCAGCAGCAAGAAACACTTAAAACAGGTCATGGTGTCCCAAACAATGCCTCATCTGGATGAAAGAAAGGTTTAGTGCCTTTGAAAAGTGGAAGTTGAACTTTGATTTCTCAAAGGTACATTTCTTCCATAATCTTTTCCCAATTTACTTTCATGCCTGCATTTTTCTCATCTCTTATTGAAGCCAGAGGTGCCTTTGGAGGGCTCTGGTTATTGCTCCTGCTAAAACAAAAAATCTATTTTGAGCCCTGTGCAGGCATTGTCATTGACATTACTTACACACAGTGAACCTGCCAGTGTATTTTCCAGTCAGAAAGGAAACTGGATTTGATGCTGAAGTACAAGTGAATGTGAAGGCACCAGTGTCTGAGCAAGTAGTACAAACCTTGAACCATCCAGTTTAAAGCTATGAATATTGTTGTTCCTGAATGACCTGATATGTGCACAACAATGTACAAAATAATAGTCTTCTTCTTATTATTGTTGCTTAGTCACTTTAGTTATGTCCAGTACCTTGTTACCCCTTATGAGACTTTCCTTGGCATAGATATTGGAGTGGTTGGCCATTTCCTTCTCCAGCTCATTTTCCAGATGAGGAAACTGAGGCAAACAGGGTTAAGAGACTTGCCCAGTGTCACACAGCTAGTAAGAGACTACTGGAGAATGTAAAGGAGAACTAGTTAAGGGATTTTTTTTAAATACGTGGTGTTATATTTAAAATAGTTGACTGCCATAAACTGTGGCAGTTAAAATAGTTGAGGTTGTAAACTGTAGTGAGTTAAAATAGTGGAAGATATAAATTGTAGTAGATATAAGAGTGGGTGAGTAAATTTGTGACCACAGGAAATATGTTTTCACCACAGTGTCTTGTTTTAAATCAAATATAAGGTGGCCGCCAGGGAAATATTCCCAATTATGAATATACCCAAGTCAACTGGGTTTTAAAGAGATTTAATTAATAATACAATGAGGAATTAAAGAAAGAGAGAAAGAGAGAAAAAAGAGAGAATAATGAGAAAGGGATAAGCCAACCATGGCCAGTCCTGGCCAACCCAGGCCTAAGCCCTAAGAGAAAAGATCAGTCAGTCAGTTATCACTCACCATAAGATTTGTTCAAGAGAGGATTCTAGTGACAGAGTCTCCTCAGAGAGAGTTCCAGCCAGAGTCCTCCTCAAAGGGCCTTCCAGCCAGAGACTGTTTCAAAGGGCCTCTCTCAAGAGCCTCCAGAGGGACAGAGTCCCCTCAGAGGAGCTCCAGCGAGACCTCCTTAGAGATTGTTCTCCAAGAGATTCCTTCTCAAGAGAATCTTCAAAAGATCTCTTTCTCAAGAGATTCCTTTTTCTTATATAGGGGGTATGAATTTCATAACTACTCAACCCTGTTCAAACCATTCTTTAGAGGATGGGATTTGGCTATTTCCTGATCAATAACAATGGAGAAACTTGGAATGACAGAATCAGGTCTTGGAAACTACAATCTCCACCCTACTCAGGGTAACAGGATTTAGGAAGGGCTGCAGCAAAGCTCAAGTTTTAATTATTTGAGAATATGACATTCAACAGACATGTGCAAAGGGGACAGACCTCTGGGTGGTCCTGGGTTAAGCTAGAGCCACCATTGGCACAGGGGAGACACAGGAAGTGAGGTAGAGGACAGCTGAGGAGTCTGGGGACTTCCTGTGTGGAGGAAAGGAGGTTGTTGGAGCCTGGTGCTTGGAGTGAAGGCCTTGAGACTGTTTCTCCATTTTGGTCACGTGAGTGATAGGGACTGATCTCTTTTCTTTGCCTCGGCTATCCAAGGCCTTGGGCCTTTGGCCCAACCTAAGCAGAGGGGGTATTTAAGCCCTATTCCCTTCTCTCCCCTTTCTCTCTCTCTCTCTCTCTCTCTCTCTCTCTCTCCCTCTCTCTCTCTCTCTCTCTCTCTCTCTCTCTCTCTCTCTCTCTCTCTCTCTCTCTCTCATACCTTTCTTCCTCCTGTTAGTAATTAAAAACTCCATAAAAGGTTGACTGCTGACTTGAGTTTTCATTTAGGAATTACATAGCTGAATTCCTTGGAGACCTTAAATTAATATATATATATATCAGTCTTTTAAAGTGATTTCCACATCACAGGGCTTTTCTCCTATGTCACCTCCCCTAAGTTCTTCCATCTACCAATCACAGTAGATGTTTTCCAAAGGACAGCCCATTCTGAATTCACTGCTGAGTCGACTAATCCCTTTAGTAAGTTTGAATCAGAAAAAACTTCTGAATAAATTTTCACCTCTTTGCTCCTGGCAAGTTTACAAGTTGCCTGACCTTTAATAGGTACTTAGCACCCCTTTGTATTACTTCTAAAAATAGGCATGGCTTAAATAACTTTTTGCCTCATTATATGTATGGGTTTAAGTACTTTCATTGTTTAGCAAGGAGTTTTCTCCCCTAAAGCAGTCTTAAGTAAGGGTGGAGTAGAGGTCTTCCCATTTCTGATCCAAGTAGAGTTCTCACTTTCCAAGTGGGGAATGTTACCAGTAGGGAATTATTCCAATGGAGAATTCCCCAATGGGGAAATTTTTAACATTCACAAGTCTGAGAAATTTCAAGATTTACAGTGAGTAAATACCCTCATTTGGACATTAAAGCTGATTATAAGATAGAGGAATCTTTAAAAAAATTAGATTCTACAAAATTATTTGTATAAAGGGGGCCATATAAAGTGAAAGTAATATGACAGCATTATAACATGCAGAATATATACAAAAGATTTTTATTCTTTAAATGGAAATAAAATTTAAATATATACCAAAATATTTGTAGTAACACTATCCGTCATAGCAAAAACTAATTGGTTATTGTCCTTCATACTCAAAGAGAACTAAAATGATATCCCTATGTATAGTGTCCAACTGTGGCTGATTAGACCAATATGCACTCAGAAGGCTCTTCTGCAAGCTGGACACAAATAGCTGCTGATACATACTAACTGTGTGAATATGGGCAATTACTTGGACAGAATGTATTCCCTTTTCTAGAGTTATTTGAATAATTTCAGTTAAATGTTCCATACCATATGAGACAGTGAGAATTATTTTTAAGTGTATTTCTTTGTATCAGGGGGAAATGGGATGAATTGTATTAACAAATCATTGAAGAATTATTAACAAGCCTATGTTTTATAAGAAGGAATATTATTATTTTTGGGGCTGAGGTGAATGGTCCTATATGAATAAAATTCATAATACCATACTATCTTGTAGTCTTGTTTTTAATTGAAAATAATTTTCACTCCTATTAATTTTTGAATCAATTATCATAGACTGAAAAATAGTTATGAAAAAAATTGAGCATTGCATCATCATTTCATTGCCTTGAAATAAAATGAAACTATTTCAAAATAAACATTGACATACTCCTACCCATCATTCCATTTATCATTGGAATATAATGGGATTCAGATTTATACTTTCTAAATGATCCAGAAAACTATTCTTAACCAGAAATGTCATTGTTTGACATATTACTTGATAAATGAATGGCCAAAGGTCAAAGTCAAGATGAGAGAGTAGAAATGCTTTCAGTTGAGCTTTCCCATATTTTCCTTCAAACATCTCTACAAAAATGCCTCTTTGAATTCTTGAATTACAGAACCAAAATAAGTTCAGATGGAACAATTTTCCAAACCCAAGACAGCTTAGGAGATAGGCAGGCAAAGTCTCTCTCACAGGTGTAAGATAATTTTGGCGTTTTGACTTGAAATCAGGAGTTTACAACTTTATCTTCCCCTTAAAGTATGTCTAAGTATGGGTGGAGTAATGTAAAGTTCCCAAGACATTCCTGATTCTTGTTAGACCAAGTATCTCCATTGTTACAATAAGGGAATAGCTAAATCAAATCTTCGAAAGTATAGTCTGAGTAGTTTTTAAGATTCACACATGGGAAGTGGTTAGGCCTAGAACACAAAGCAAACTATACAGTCTAAGTGGAAGAAGACGGAAGGAACCAAGAGCAGTCACTTGAAATGACAGCATTAGCAAGGGCAACTAGGAGTGGAGGCGAACAACTGGTCAGTAGGAGATTGAAGAGGATCTTTAGCCAGTACTGGGTTCAAGTCCTTATTGCACTGTTCACACACAATATTGTGTCTCAGTACCAGGACCAAAAGAAGCAATAGTACCCATAACCACAGTGGAATATGAGCCATCATCAACATTCCAAGGAGGAAAGGAAGGGTTGTGATTGCTCAAAGGAGATTGGAAACCTTGTCTCGGTTTCAAGATAGAGAAAAATAATAGTAATTATGGCTATAGGACAGAATATCTGATCAGTGTGCCAGGTGGAGGGGAATGCTAGTGTTTGTGGTTATTAGGGATCAAGGTTCCTCTCTAAGTAAAGGCCAGAGAACCTTGTAAATACTGAAATTCTATAGATCCCTAGAACCACCTCTGTAAATAGTTGCAAGAAAGGCTTGAAGCTTGGGATAATGTCCCCTCCACAATGGGAGCAAAGCCCAACTTTAACAGAAAGTTAAAAGTTAAGAAATTTACTAAAAAATGTGCAAACATTAAAATAAAAAGAACCTGAGTATAGAAAGACCATAGAACATTATTATGGTGACAGGGAAATTAAAATGTAAATGAAGAAGAAAATAATGAAATCAAAACAGCTACATTCAAAGCATTGAAGAAAAATATGAATTGGTTACAATCTACAAAATAATTCCTGGAAGATCTCAAAAAGAAGTTTTTAAAAATCAAATAACAGAAGTAATGGAAAAATTGGAAAAATAAAAGAGTGATGCAATAAAATTATGAAAAGAGAGTTAACAGCATACTAAAGGAATCATAGAAAAAAACTGAAAGGAAAAAAAAACTTAGAAAAAACAACAACAGATTGGATAAATGGTAAAAGTGGTACAAAAATCAACCAAAGAAAATAATATGGCAGAATTGGCCAAATTAAAAATGTGATACTAAAATTCACTGAAGGAAAGAACTCCTTAAGAATTAGAATTAGCCAAATGGAATAAGAGATTTTTTTAAAGTTCACTAAAGAAAATAATTTCTTAAAATTAAAATTGGACAAGTAAAAGTTAATGACCCAATCAAACACCAAGAAAAAATTAAACAAAATTTTAAAAATGGGAAACTAGAAGAAAATATGAAGTATCTCATTAGAAAAACTATTAATTCAGAAAATAGAACTAGAGAGATATTTATGAAATATTGAACTACCTAAAATCTATAATAATAATAATAACAATAATGAGTATCAACATCATCTTCTAAGAAATTAGCAAGGAAAAATACCTAGAAATCCTAGAACCAGAGAATAAAATTGTTGTAAAAGGAATCCATTAATCAACTCCTAAAAGAAGGCCCAGCATGAATACTCTCAAGTGTATGTGTGTGTGTCTGTGTAGTTTACAAGAAACATACTTGAAATAGAGATACACCTAAATCAAGAGTCCATTATATTTCAGCTGAGGGTGACAAGCAGGGGTAGAAATCATGAACAAAAAGTAAAAATAGATTTAATTAAAAGAGAAAAATGGGAAAAATATATATATAAATATATATATATATACATATACATCCTTCCTTTCCCTCTAAGAGTCAATACTCTGTATTTATTCTAAAGCAGAAGAATAAGGTCTAAGCAATGGGACTCAAGTGCTTAAGTGACTTGGCAGGGTCACACAGCCTATGGCTATCTGAGGTCAGATTTGAACTTTGGTCTTTCTGACTCTAGGCAGAATGTTCTGTCCATTGATCCATGTAACTACCTGTACAAAAATATTTAGAGCAGCAAATGTGGGGGGAGGAAAGAATTGGAAATTGAGGAGATGCCCATCAATTGGGGAAAGGCTGAGTAAGTAGTGGCATATAATTGTGATGAAATACTATTGTGCTATAAAAAATGGCAAGCAAGATGCTTTCAGAAAAACCTGAAAAGACTTATCAGAATAAAAGTAAAGTTAAATGAGCAGAATCAGGAGAACACTGTAAAGAGTAAAAATGATAATCATTTTTTTAGGACATTTTTGAAAGACATAATGAACAATGATATCCACGTTGAGGGAAAGAGATGGCAGATTTTAAATGAAGAATGAAGCATATATTTTTATTTTTAATTTCTTTTTTTTGTCTGAATTTTCTTTTTCAATGTGGCTATTATTGAAATGTTTTACATGTATAATCTATATCAAATTATGTACCTTCTCAATATGGAGTGAATAGAATTTTAGAAAGAAATAATATGGAATTCAAAAAATTTTAAGTAAATAAAATTTTGTATATGTAATTGGGAAATGGAAAATAAATGTAAAAAAAGACATTTAACTGGCCCATCTTATTTTCTGATCATGAATGTCATTTGAATAATACTTTTATGCCATTTATTTCATGTGTCATTATTTGTAATATTCCATTTATCATCCTTTGCATTCTTTACATTCAACTGTCTTTGATTATTATTATTGTCAATAATAATAATATTTCTATAGTATTCCAAGGTTTATAAAAACAATTCATTGATAAAAATGAGGGATAATGCAAATATTGTTGAATCCACTTGACAAATGTGAAAACTGAGGCTAATAGGAGAGTTGAAATGGCATCTCCACTATGAAGGACCTAAGTACACACTTAAATTCAAGTCTTTTGACTCCTGGCTCATGCAATCACTTAAAATCATTTTGTAATTACATTTAAAATGTAATTTCTATTTTATATAGATTTAGTACAAAGTATGTGAATATTGACTGGATAGTTAAATATTAACTGAAAGTAATATAATAAGCCATCAAAAGTGAAAAAAATCAATTCCATAAAAAGTATTAAACTCTGATATATTAGAAGAAACTCTAAAGAATTATTTCCTAAAATTCAGTTGCTTCAATATTTCTAAAACAGTTTAGAAAATACTTTGTCAGATAGATTTTTTTCCTTTTGTTCTTGTACCTATATATTTTTAACATATTTTTACATACCTCATCACTGATAGATAATACACTGAATTACAGAAAAGACAAGCTATTTATTAGCTTCATTTTAAGGAAAAAGACAAATGATGATTATTTATACAGAATTTTATCTCATGAGTCTAAAGAGAATAAATGGTTAACATAATGTACCATATAAAAATGAAGTAATAAATTAATTCAAAGAAAAAAAGAAAAAGAAAGACAAAGAAAAAAATGAAATAACAGAAATAATGAAGTATAGAGAAGAAATTTTAAATCAAAATCAGCTAACATGATTTTAAATTCCATTTCTTACCTATATTGGGTATGATAACCAATTCTGAGTAATTCTGAGTACTTACCTGTTCAGTGTATAAGTCTATAAGACTATAGTTGCAGAATAGTCATCATTTGCATGAATAGTGGAAATATCTTTAGCCTGCCAGGTTTTGAAAAGAAAAACAAACAACTAAACAATTAAGGAGGAAATGTACAATATTCATTTCTGTTGAAAATGCTAAAAAAAGAAAAGAACAAGTAGACTTTCATATTATGAACAATATGTAAAATGTAATTTCTGTTATTTGTCTTTAAGAAACAATAAAATCTTTCCAATAATATCAGGCACAAAACAAAAATGTCCATTACTATACTGTTATTTGATAGTTCTAGAATTGCTAGCTATATCAATATAACATGCAAAATGAATCTTAAGAATATATATGTACATATATTATCCAATGTTTATGATCTAAAACATTTAATTAAAATATTATGAAGTTGTGTAGTAAGTGCTTGGGAATTATACATAGAATTTGATGGATAAAAATATCAAGGGGTTAGATGTCCTTTAGCTTGAATGTTTTTATTGTTTTATAAGAGTCAAAACAGAGTAGGAATATTGTCTTGTGGGTAGGTAGGAATCTAGCATTGCCTCTGACAAATGATTATCTAACCATTAACGTGTACTCTGGTAAATTTAGTTCACTTGTTTTGGACGTGTGATGATTAAATTAACTCCCCTGACCATTTTTTAGATTTAATCACCAAAAGTGTAAACAACTCATTCACACTTGAGTGGGGGAGATTTGTGACCCACATGTGCAATAGTGGGTGACGAATCAGAATCAAACTGACTGCCCCCTGGACAGTCCTAAGCAAAGCTTCAACATAATTGTTGAAGGTAAAAGTGAAGGAAGGTACAGAAAGTGATGCAAAAGAAAGTGTCTTTAAAGGGAGTTACAACTTCCTGTGGTGAGCTTCTATTGAGAGTTCTCAGGTTCTTCATGCTTGAGTTCTGAGTTCGAGTTGGAGGTTGATGAATCTGCTGACTGATCCTGAGATCTTTCCTGGTGAGACTGTCCTTAAATATCTCCCTTTGGACTGACACGTGGTGACTAAAAAGAGCTGACTCCTTTCCTGGATTTTCTGAAGAGACTAGCCTCAGGAAAGGCCTATCCTCTTGAGAAAGGCTCGCTGCATCCCCAGGTCCTTGGCTCAAAGTGCAGGCCTCTCCAGTTAAGGACTAAACTCCCCTGCCTGGGTTAAGCCAAGGGTTGGAGCAAAATACTTAGTGTTTAGGATAGATATCTTACCCTATCCTCTCTCTCATTTTTTTACTTTCACTCTTTCTACATTTTGTAAATAAATTGTCAAATAAATCTCTTTGTAATTAATTAAATTTTTGGCAACCCTACTCTTAAATAATCCAGTCCAGCTTTTTTATATAAAAACCCCTTTTCTCCCCCTGACAGGCAACAAACACAAGATGTTAAGAAGCTGGTAAAAAAAAAAAAGAGGCTCAAATCAGTATGCAATAGTTATTAACTAATTATGATTCCCAGCTATTGGATTCAATTTCTTATTCTCAAAGAGTAGGAAGAAAAAATGTTTCTTAATAGTTCTTATATTAGCTAAAAATCAGCCTAAGTAGCTAAAATGTTTCCATGAATTTTTAGGCTAAAAATAATTTGAAATTGTAAATTTTAAGCCTATAAATAAAAATCAGAAATGTCCAGAGATTACTCAATTCTCTGAACTTGATAGAAAAATAGCTTTGGATTTTAGAACTTTGAATTAAGTACACTCATCCCTCTATTATAGCTCATTTATCGTGGCTTCACTGTAACATAGATTTAAAAAAAATCTAATTCTGTATTATGGAGTTTTTCCTATATTACAGAGCCAACTACAGCACTATGTTCTATATCCTGGGTGCTGATTGGCTCAGTGTTTATAAGAGTGTAGAAAAGGTTTATAGGAGAATGGGAAGGATTTATAAAGCCTTAAAAATATATAAATAAAAAATAAATATAAAGCCACTACTTCATGGATTTTCACCTATCTCATGGGTCTCTGGAATGAATCCCCATGATAGGTGAGGTATCACTATATTTAAAAAAAAGGGATTACATGCTTTTCTCTAAATATATAGATTTGGATATTGTTGGAAAGTACATAATGGTATCTGAGCTTAATTCCTCCATTTCTAACTGAGAAGATGACTTCATAGCAATTTATTAAAGAATTTATCTAATAATGAATTCATTATAATCTATCAACTTTTTGTTCTATGATTGACAACTTGATTTTAAGAACAAAAATAATAGCTTGAAGTCTTTTTAGCTCTCAAAAACTTGACAAATTTTGAAAACATTTTTTTAATTGCCCAACTTGTATTTAAATAATGAATATGAAGATTTTCTTCATGAAAATCTAAACCATAGAATTTCTCCTGCATAATGCTATGTCTATAACTCAGACTCAATAGCTATTAGTATAGTTGACAACTACTTAATTGTAATAGTAACAATTGGAACTTATTGTGTGCAGTAGAATCAGGATGCTTTAATTTGATATTTATTTTTAATGATCTAATTCTGATAAAAATTGAAAATAAATAAACATAAATTCATTTTAGGATCAGGCAATGACCATCTATAGACAAAACTAAATGGCACATTCTTAAATCAGGTCAAAGTAGATTTTGATTTTTGTGAAGAATGAGTATGGCATTCTATGAAGGCAGTAATGGTTCCCCTTCATCTATTTCCCCTAATATGAATGAAAAGTTTCCTTACAGTCAGACCTAAGCGACACTAATGTATCTCTTGAATCATGTAAAGTGATGCATAAATTTTTTCCAAAATCATTCCTAAATCAAAATCAAATTCAAACAGATTGAGGCTTATATATACAAATTTTAAAAGGTTTGATTGTGACTTTTAGACCTATTCTTATCAAAAGATTAGTGCTATAGCAACTATGTCCCCCTCTTTTTTTAATGGCAAATTCCTCTGACTAATGGAATATAATAAATTGGATATCCCTATTCACTAGAGTAGCAGAAAAATCTTTCCTAATTTTTTTTTCGAAGAAGCAATAATCCATTTTCGTCCCTCTTATCTCCTTGGTTCCCATTGAAGGCGGGGGAAACCACCTTTGTATTAAATATACATAGTCAAGCAAAAAAAAAAAAATCCCACATTTACCAATATCCAAAACCATATATCAGCCTTGACCTCAAGGCTATCACATCTTTAATAAGAGATGGGTAACATGATTCATCATCAGTTTACTTGGGGAAACTTCACTGGTTATTATGATAATCAGAATTCTTTAAGCTTTCAAAGTTTTATTAACAATGTGATCATTCGCATAAGTTGAGAATGGGTAAAGTTTCTGTTGCTTGTGCTGATTTTGTCTTGGCAATTAACATGAAGAAAATAGAGGTTCTCCACTAGCCTTTGAAGCTCACATTGGTCTTATAGGCCATAGTCAGACATACTGTACACTGACCCCAACATAGTGATGTCATTTTGGTCCTCTTTGAGCGCAAAGGACAACAATTGACCAGTTTCAGCTAATTTTGCTTTCTTAAGTCTGCATCATTTCATACAAGTCTTCTAAGGTTTCTCTGAAACTTCTTAAAAATAATTTATTATAGCACAGTAGTATTAAATCACATTCATATACTACACCATTGTTTATTCAACTATCCCTTGTTTTCATACAGTACAAGTATTATTATCCTTATTTTATAATGAAAATAAATAAGGCCCAAAGATTTTCAGTGACTTCTTGGTCAAGTCACTTAATCTGTCTATACTTAATTTTCTTAATATAGAAAATGAGAGGAGTGGATAATATTACCATTAAATTTAATTTCAATTCTTTTTTTTCACATTTTTATTATATAGTTAGTAGCCACCACCATCACCAACAAAAGCATCTAAATAAACAAATGCATAAAATATAATAAACCACAAATTCTACATTTAAAATTTGTGAATTATATATGTGTGCTAATATAAGCATCCATTGCTTTTGAGTTCCCTTTGGATTTGTCTTACTTTGATACATTTTTTCTCTTGATTTTGTGACTGTTATTTTTTAATGTAATCATAAAATGCATTATTCTTATTCTCATTTCTTTTCATATCTTCATATATTTCTAGTATTTGTAATTTGTAATAACAATATAATCAATTCCATTCAATTATCACAATGTATTCAACCATTTCTCCCAGTTATTGTATTTGTGTTATTTCCAGTTATTTTGTCATTATAAATAAAGGTTCCATGAATATTTTCATATATACACAGCTTTTTACCCTCTCAATAATATCCTTAGGGTCTAATCCTAATAATGAGAATCCAAAGTCATTGGGCATGGACAACTTTACAATTCTTAAGATATATTTCCATCTTGGTTTCTTAAAAAATAACAGTTCACTGCTGCTCCAGCAATATATTATTAGGCTGATTTCTTCATATCTCTATCAGTATTTAACTTGACTAACTTAACTCATCTGGTTCTCAGTTAACATATATTGCCAGAGCCACATTTAGTTAGATTGGTCCTTAGGCAGAAGAGACATCTGTTCCCAATATCATATTCTTTCCAAAACCAAGCCTTTCCAGCTTGGTCATATACAGTGGAACTTTTCTTCCAGTTCCACAGTCTCTAAGAATTGTAGGATTACTTCAATAGTATGATGAATGATAAATTAGGTTCAGTTCATCTCGAAAAATCCTTTGCCTTAGTAACAGTAGCTAGCCTGCAAAACAGGAATTTTGATTTTTTGACTCAGATGCTTGCTAACTTTGTGTTGCTAAGAATCATAAACTAAAATTTCTCAGAACATCAGTTTGTTATATAAAATGGAAATAATAATAATAATAGTACTTCTCTCAAAATGCAGGTGTAGGAATCAAATGAGATTATATATGTAAAACACTTTATAAATCTTCAAATATCTTATACATGAGAGCTATTATTAGCTTTCTAATTGTCCTTTGTCCTTACATTTAATATTCTGTCTGAACAAAGTAGAAGTCATATTATGGTCCTACATATGATGGATAAGTATCTTTCCCCCTTCTAGTTCAGCTCTGAAAATAGTAGTCAAATCCTGGAAAGAACATGGTGATCCTATGACTACAATCACTATTGCTTTTGACTTCCCCAAGAACTCTCTGACAAGCATATTCTTAAATAAGCTATCTTCTACTAAATGTAAGCTCTGTAAGGGCAGAAGCTTTTTTGCTTGCTTATATTTGTACTAGCATAGTGCCTGCATTGTATTCAGGGCTTAATTTTTCATTTTCCACAAGGAAGCCATCTACAGAAATTCTCCATCATCCCTTCACCCTATCCCATAATGCTTTCTTTCCTCTATCTTGCCTTTTCAGCTTCATTTTGTATGGTTTTATTTCCACATTGGAATATATTTTCCTTGAAGGCAGGGATTATCTTCCTTTTTCCTTGTATGTTTATTCCCAGCATTTAGCACAGTGCCTGGCACATACTAAGAAGTTAATAAATTCTTGTTGACTCACAAAGAATAATAAGTTTTTTTCATTTATTCTGTGATTTATTTATTCATTTGTTTTTGGGAGCTTTAGCAACTGGGAAGGATGAAACTGAGCTTATTTTTCTTTATTCTCAAAGACGCATTCACTTCTAGTGTCACTTGATGATTTAGAAGAGAAGTGAAAGAGCAGAGGAAGGAAATCGCTTCCTCTCTGACCTCCCCTCCCTTCACCAGTTTGTTTCATTATATTATATTCCATTTAATCGTGACTTTTTTTCTCCTTGCTCTAACTACAGTGCCACTGAACCAGCCACTTAATGAAATTAACTGTGTCACTTTCGAACTTTACAATAATTCTGCTTCTTTCCAAATTCCCAGTCTCTGTGTCCACTAATTGTATTTAAGTCCTGAATGGGTTTAAAGCTGAGCTTTTGCCTCTACCATTTACCTCCCAAGTCAGCTTCCTATTTGGTGTAATGTAGCGCACCACTATTAAGGGTTTTATTAACTTCCCTTGTTTTTTGTCCCTAGCCTCATTACCTCACAGCTCTTAATGTTAAATTGCCAAAGCCTGAACTCTCTGACTGGTTCCTTTGCAATTGCATTTCCTCCCTCTGCCCTGTTCTCTGCTCTCCTCCCTCAGCTTCTTTCACCTCTGTTTTTTGCCTCATCAGCAACTCTCTGCAGCATGTTCTTTCTTCCAGGTCATTAACATATAAAGTGAAAAAAAAATTGGCCTTAATATTGACCCTTCTGGTTCTCTATTTCCCAGCCTTCTGCCTCCTAAATGGTTTCCACGCCCAAGTGCTCTTTTCATAACAAATAATCCAATTCTTCCTCCACTTAAGTATGGTATAAAGAGGAGGTTGAACTCTGTTATTTTTAAATATGAAAGCCAAGTCATTGAGAGTTTAATGAAGTGAAGTCTATGAAAGATAGTTGCCCATAGTATTGGAGACCTGAGGAACCCAAGACCAAGTTTAGGGAATATGTAACCAGGAATCCAAGGCAGTTAAAACTACCCATACCTGCTTTTCACTATTCATGCTAGGGCTTTCTATAAATGGAATGGGGCAGTTATTGTTGTGAAGAACAAGGAGACTAAAAAAATAATCTTTCTGTAATTAAATGTTAAGCTAAATGAATATTAACCCAAAGCCATATCTTTCACCAATATCATCAGCAACTATTTATGCCTTTTACTGGATACAAAGCATCACTATAGGCACTAAGGAAAGAACAGAAGTGTCCAAACATGAGATAATGTCTTGATTCATAAGTATTGAACAGTATAGACAAGGAAGTGTGACATATACTATTGGACAATATGGGCAAATATGAACAATACATAAGAAAAATGTGAAATGCCATTATATAGACAGAGCTAAAATTCTATGATTCCCCCCATTTTTCTCTCATCAGACATCTCTATGAGAGAAAATAGTTATTCAAAAATAAAATATGCTACCTTGTTAAACAGTGAATTCCCTCTCACTGAAGTTGTTCAAGCTAAGGATGGGATACATCAAAGAATTTTTGTATTAGAAGGGAGTTTAGCCCCAAATAATCTTTATAGTTCTTTCTTTAGAGAATTCTGAGATACCAGGTTTTTTAATATGTTATTCTTTCTGCAGTCATCACTTCATTCTTTTTTGTAGTTATTTTATTTTTACCAATTATAGATAATAACAATTTTCCACATAAGTTTTCTGAAGTTACAAGACTCAAATTGTCTCCTTCCCTCCTGCCTCCCAGAGATGGGAAGCAATTTGATCTGGATTTTAGATGGATTATCATGTAAAATATATTTCCATATTGTTTATTTTAATAAGAGAATATTCACATAAAACCTGTAAGGGGGAAAGGTTTTTTTTAATAAAAGGTTTGGTCTAGATTATTTAAGTGTGGTCTCCAGGAATTTAATTAATTCCAAAGAGATTTACTTACAATTTATTTACAAATGGTATAAAGAGTGAAGTAAGAAATCAGAGAGAGGATAAGGTAAGATATCTAGCCTAAACATTAAATAATTTATCCCTGCCCCCCGGCTCAACTCAGACAGGGGAGTTTAGTCCTCAACCTGATAGGCCTAGGCCCTTGTAGCCCAGGATTTGGGGAAGTCACTTGAGAAAAATACAGCAATTAAGAGTTAGCTTTTTTATGCACCATGTGTCAGTCTAAGGAACAGGGTCTCAGGTCCAGTCAGCAGATTCTTCTGTCCCTCTTCACCAGCCTCAACTCAAAAGCATGAAGAATTGAATTCCTTCAGGAAGTTGTCACTCCCTTTCAGACATTTTCTCTTGCATCACTTCCTGTGTCTTCCCCTAATTTTACATCTACCAATCACTTTAAGTAGGGTGTTCTAAAAATAGTCAGGGGTTACAATTTAAACCTCACAATCAGGAGAGAGTTAATTAATTTCATTGTTATAATAAGGGTAGAGTTAAATTTAATCTTCACAAACCAAAACCTCAAAATAATAATACAACTAAACTGAGGTCAAAAACTCTGTGCTTTGATCTGCATCCTGACTCCAACAGTTCTTTCTCTGGAAGTGAATAGCATTCCCTGTCATAAGTCCTTCAAAATTGTCCTGGATCATTGTATGGCTGAGAGTAGCTAAGTCCTTTGCACAATATTGCTGTTACTGTGTAAAATAATCTCCTGGTTCTACTTATTTCACTCTGCAACAATTCATGGAGGTCTTTCTAGTCCTTTTCTAAAATCATCCTTTTTTTTCTAAATTTTTAAATTTTCTAATTAATTCTAATTCCAACAAAATTAGAAATTTTCATTTTCAATAGCCCAATAATATTCCATTACCATCCTATAGTTCAATTTGTTCAGCCTTTTGGCAATGAATGGACATCCCCTTAATTTCTAATTCTTTGCCACTAGAAAGAGAACTGCTATAAATATATTTGTATAAACAGGTTCTTTTACCTTTTTTTTTTCTCTTTGGGATACAGATCTAGTAGTTGCATTACAGGACCCTTTAATGGGGATGCATAGGTTTATAATCCTTTGGACACATATCCAATTTGCCCTCCATAATGGTTGAATCAATTCACAATTCCACCAACGATGCATTAGTGTCCTGATTTTGCCACATCCCCATCAACATTCATCATTTTCCTTTACTGTCATATTGGCCAATTTCATAGATTCATCACCTTTTCTCAAAGAAGCAGCTGAGAGGTGGAATCAAGATGGTGGGTTAGAAGCAGCAAAAGTCAAGTCCTCTGGGAAAACCCACCCCCACATCAATCAAAAAAACAAAGTGCTTTGAGGGGATAGAAAACCAAATCCAACAAGAATACAGACCTGAGGGACCCTCCTGCATGATTCAAATTAAAATGTACTTAGTGAAGTCTGAATTCTCGAGATTAAGGAAAAGAAAGGAAGAAAAGTCCCAGGACTCTTTCCCTACCTACTGTGCTGAGACTTAGGATGTTTCTGGGATCTCCAGATGAGGGTTCCAGCCTGGAGGGATTGCTTTGCTACCACAGCTACTCAAGGCTCAGGGCTATGACCACAGCTGGCAGAGAGGAAGCTGGAGGAGAGGGTCAGAGAGATGGGCAGCCTGATTACAGCCTTCAGCTACCACTCCTCCATCTTGGGCCTTTTCCTCTGGAAGTTTTGGCCTCAGGGTGCATCCAGCTCTGCAGATCAGTTTAACTGGTTTAAATCAATCTATCAATAGTGCAGATAAGAAGCCTCCAGAGGGCAGAAAAGCTCAATCTCCAACACCCCCTCCTATCTGCTGTATTGTGACCCAAAGTAAGAATCTGGCTAACTGTGATACCAGGGAGAAAACTGCAACTGCAACAGAGTACTTTGGTAAAACCATTGGAAGCTCAGGGCTCTGCCCTGCAGCTAGCAGGGAAGCATCTGGCAAAAAGGTGCAGAGTAGGAAGAAGGTAACAACCTTTAGCTTCTACATCTTGACCTTCATCTTCAGGTTCTATTGGCATCTGGGGAAAATCTGGCCTCAGGACTCAATAATACAACAGACCAGCTCTATCAACCTAATCCACTTCATTAGCAGAGCAGAGAAGAAGCTCCCTCAGGAGCAAGAATACACCCAATGTGGGGGGGGATATAGATGGGAAAATATGAATAAATAACAGAAAAAGAAAAAAGAAATTACAGTTGATAGCTTCTTTCTAGGTAATGAACAAAGAACAAATGGAACAGAGGAGGACCGAAGAACACCACACAAAATCTCAGGAACTATAGCAAATTAGATACAGGCTTTGGAAGAACTCAAAATACAATTAAAAAAAAAACAACTAAGAGCTTCCTAACTAAGATGGCCATAGAGTAGAAGCAAGGGTATTCTTCTTCTTACCACAGACCAATATAAAGTTCCTCAAAAGGACAAAAACATTATAATAAAGAGCAGAAGGAATAGATATGTACACATACATATATACATATATGTTAAAATGTTACTCCTTCTAGACATCACATTAAAGAAATTCAAATTAAAAAACAAAACATTTAGGCACCATCTGACACTTATCAGATTGGCCAACATGACAGTAAATGAAAATGATAAATGTAGATAAGGTTGTAGCAATATTGGGACACTAATGCATTGTTGGTGGAATTGTGAATTGTTCCAACCATTCTGCAGGACAATTTGGAACTATGCCCGAAGAGGTATAAATCTATGCATACTCTTTGATCTTGTAATGCTACTACTATGTCTGTATCCCAAAGAGATTTTAAAAAGGGATGGAGAGGACATGCCTGAATAAGAATATCTAGAGTAGCCTAGGGTAGCTCTTTTTTTTTTTTTGGTTGTGAAAAATTGGAAATTGAGTGGATATTTGTTAATTGAGAAATGGCTGAAAAAATTATGGTATGTGATGGTAATAGAATACTGCTGTGCTATAAGAAATGATGAGTAGGATGATTTCAGAAAAAAATAGAATGACCTTCATGAATTGGTTCAGAGTGAAATAAGCTGAACTAGAACATTGTATAGTTAACAGCAATAGCGTACGATGGTCAATTTATAAAAGACTTGGCTACTCTCAACAATTATCCCAGGACAATTCTGCAGGATTTATGACAAAGAATGGTATTCATTTCCAAAGAAAGAACTGCTCAAGTCAGAATAAATATCAAAGCATAACATTTTTTCACTTCAGTTTAATTGTGTTTATATTTTGGGGATATTGTTTTATATGTATACTTTTACAACAATGACCAATATGGAAGTATATTTTGCACAATACTACAATCCATAACAAATTGTTTACCATCTCTGAGGGGGCGGAGGGAGCAGAGGGAAGGAGACAATTGAGATGTTATAATTTTGGAAAGTATATGTTAAGATTGTTTTTATGTATATTGGGGGAAATAAAATGCTTTTAAAATTAGCAAAAATTATACCAACAACTCAACCATGTTTTAACAAATAGAATTGACATAGTTGACTTTTTAAAATAATCTCTCTTTGCATAAATTATTGTTCAGTCATTTTTCAATCATGTCTTACTCTTTGTAACTCCATTTGGGATTTTGTTGGCTAAGATACTGGAGTAGTTTACCATTTTCTTCTCCAACTCATTTTACAGATGAAGAAAGAAACTGCAGCAAATGGGATTAAATGATTTGCTCAGGGTCCCATGGCTTGTAAGAGTTTGAACTCAGATATGAATTCAGGAAGATGAATCATCCTGAGTCCAGTCCTGACACTCTATTCTCTATGCCATCTAACTGCTGTTGGTGTTAAGTAGCTAGACTCTTAGTGATTATGTGAGGGAAAATACAATGTGATATAGCTGAAACAGAAATATCTTTAAAGTCAGGATGACGTGGGATCATGCCCTATCTCAACATATACTGGCAGTATGAATCTGGGCAAGTGGCTTAAGCTCTTGGTGATCGAGGAAACTCTCTAAGACTACAATTTATAGAAGAATCATTGTTGGTAGGGACAATTACTTTATGAGGAAGTTCTCCTATACTGATGAAATCATTGGTTTAGGTCATATTATATTCATAAATATTGCATAATATGCAATAGATATCTCATATTTATAGTCATATACAAATAAACATATATGTATATATGTGAATGTATGTATATATGTGTATGTTCTGGGAAGGATCATTAAGTTTTCAATATGCTGAGATGAAAATGCTAATAAGCATATTTTAAGGCAGTGATGAAGAAAAGGCATAACAGCAAAATTCATAGGATAATAGAATGTCAGAAATAGATATGAAAAAGAAGACTAGATTTCTTTGGTCTAATCTTTTTGTTTTATAGAGAAGGGAGGTTAAGCCTCCAAAAAGGAGTTACTTGCTCATTATCAACAAGAGACAGATGCACGTTTTGAACCCAGATCTATGGACTTCTAATTTAATGCTCTTTTGTGATACCTCCATTTAGCTGTCCTAAGACACAATAAGATTGTTCTATTTTACAAATTATATTTATTTCATATATATTACTTTGTGTATTCTTCATTAGACTTTACTGAGAAGCTAATATATTAAGAGTCCTAGGTTAGATTTAAAAGTAAATTTCCAATGTAAAAAATGTAGTACCTCACCAAATATCTGTAATCCAATGGGACAATATAATCCATATCCCTGCAATTGTCTTAAAAACAACTATAAATCAGTATCAAAATGTTTACATACTTACTATTTGGCAACTGAATTACTTATAAACAAGAAAAACAGTGCTGAAAACAGATAGGATTTTAAAATGGTAAATCATCAGCAATTAAATGTAGGAAACAATGACAAAAGTGGGTTATAGCAGGCTTTAAAAATACTTCCTAGAATGATAAATATAAGGAATTCATAGAAAAATATGAATGCAAATGATCTGCCATAGCATAAAAGAAGTGCTCTCCTCACTTACTCATCTTGACCCCTCTGTAAACCAGTTTAATTCTATAATGTCTTCTTCTCTGGAGTCCCTCTTTCCCTTCTCTTTTCAACAACTTTCCCTTACAACCCTTAGCCTTAGATCATTCCCTCCATCTGATGATGCCTTTACTCCTACATATGCATTGCTGAATAAAGCTGGAGAACATCATTGAACTCTGTTGACTTCATGCACTACAAATGTATATTAAATAAGCTTAACAGGTGGCTTATACTCATGCAAGGTGGTTCTTTTAATATTTCTGTAATTAACCCCTTATCTTGTTCATTACAGTGCCTCTTTTCTATCCTTTTTCAAATTTCCCATGATCATACCTTCCCCATACTTTCAATTAGGAACATTGTCTCCTATGTTGTTGAAAATAATTGAAATAAATTACCAAGAATTTCCTCTTCTTCCTTTCTACTCATTTCACATCATCCCCTTTTCCAAAAGACCGGGAACTTCTTGAGAACAGGAATTGTCTTTTGCCTGTCTGGATCCCACAGGATTTGGTCTACTTTTTGTTCAACAGGCTGTTTATAGAATGACTGATTATTTTGGTCTGTTCTTTTCATTTTCATTGTTGTAGTAACTATGTACATTTTAATTGATTCTGTTCACTTAATTTTCCATTAATTCATGGTTTCCTGTATTTATCATATTAGTTGTTTCTTACACCTTAGTGATATTCTATTATATTCATATCTCACAAATTGTTTAAGCATTCCTAAATCTGTAAGCATCTGCTTTGTTACCATTTCACAAATAATCAAATGATACATTTTATCAGTGACTGAAATCCCCCCTTTCCCCTCTGAGTTGAATATATTTCAAAATAATTGATTCCAGGCCAAACAAATAGGTCTTCTACAAAACAGAGAATCTTTAGCCCCTCATGAGAAAGTGAGGAATGGAATTCAAATAAAATAATCTAGGTTTGAATCATGGCTCTCCCCTTTGTTACTTTGGTGATGTTGAGTAACTGGTTTTTTTTTGTTTTTTTTTTAACCTGTTTTTTCTTATCTGTAAAATGAAGAGCTTGGACTAAATGACCTCTAATTCTAGCATTCTCTGTGTCTCCATTCATGAACCACAACTAAAAAAAATAGAGATATAAAGGCAGAGAACTAATATTTTCCTTTAAACATTTTCTGAGGCAAAATTAAAAGCATACTTCAAGCAGCCCATTTAGTCAGTTTCCCTTGCACCAGACAATTGCTCAAAAGCAAATTAAAGAGAAAGACCTGATCCCCTCCTCCTGGAGAGCACATTGAGCCATGCTGAAAGGGCCACAAAACTACACATTTTCTTTGACCCAGCAATACTGTTGCTGGGTTTGTACTACAAAGAGATCAGAGATAAGGAAAAAGGCCCTACTTGTATAAAAATATTTTAGCAGCTTTTTTTTTGATGTGGCAAAGAAATGGAAACTGAGGTGTGTCTATTAGTTAGGGAACAGACTGAAAAAGTTATGAAATATGGTTGTAAAGGAAAACTATTGTATCAAAGGAAATGATGATCAGGATGAGTTCAGAAAAACTTGGGAAAACTTATATGAAGTTATGTAAAATGAAGTGAGAAGAACCAAAAGAAGTGTATACAATAACAGAAATATTGTATAATGATCAACTGTGAGGTCCTATTATCAGCAAAACAAGGATCCAAGATAAACTCAAGAGCCTCATGACCCCCCAAAAAATTACTATCCACATCCAAAGAAGGAACTGTTGGCATCTGATTTCAAAGCAAAGTATGCCAGCCTTCATTTTATTTACTTCATGATTTTTTACTGTATATATGACATGTGTCTTCAGTCATGACATGGGGAATATGGAAATATGTATTGCATAAAAGCACTGGTATAACCTATATTAAACAATTTGTCTCTAAGGGAGTGGGGAAGGGAGGAAAGAGAGAATCTGAATCTCAAAGTATCAGAAAATAATTGTCAAAAATAGTTTCTAAATGTAATTGAAAAAATAAAATTTACTAAATAATAAGACAGAGATCAAAATTATTTATGACAGCTTTTTTTAATTGAGGGATGGTATGATATAGCACATGGAAAGCTAATTTGAATAACATTACATGTAGGTAACTTTCTGTTAGTCATCCAAATGTTTGGAATTTTTCTTTAATTGAATTCCTGGCTTTTAGAGAATTTCAGCAAATAGATTGAGCTGCAGAAGCAAAAATCTTGAAATATCTGACTGGATTGTTACTTTGCTCAAGGATGATGAGTATATTCATTTGATAACCTGTTTTGTTTATGACTTTAACATAATTTTCAAGCATTTCCACCTCTAGTACCCCTATCTCACGCATCTTTAAATTACTTGCACATCCCATTTTTATGCACAGTAGAATATCCAAGTAAATCTGCAGCTAGGAAACAACAGGCCTTGCAATAATTTGGGAATAAATTACTCATGGAGTTCATGCACATCATGTGAACATTAAACTAATCGGCAAATTTATTGTTAAAGAGGGGAGAATGTATGGGTTTTAATGTTAAGTACATTTGATAGCAGAGTATTATTTTGGAATTTATTGGCTAAGACACAATGCATATATTACCCCAAAATCTTCAATCAGAATTTTAATATCACATATTCTACAGATGTCACTTCATAAAGTCAAACATTTTTATGTTGAGAGTAAAAGCCCAGGCAGTTAGAACTGTATAATCAAATAGAAAAGATTGGCATCCAGTATCTCAATTTTTAATATAATTCAAATAGATATTTTTCAAGCCACATAGTGTAGTAGAAAGACAAGAACAAGAAATTAAGAGATATCGGTTCACAGATTTAACCTTTGGTAATGACACTTTTTAGGTGGCATTAGATTTCAAGTTGAAAAAAACGAAGTTCAAAATCAGCCAGAGATCATAGAGAAATCATTTAGCCTTAGTCTGTCTTAGATTTCAAATCTGTAAAATGGGAAATCTAGTAGCACTTACTGTCCAGGGATGTCAGAAGGGTAAAATAAGTTAATAACAAAGTAATTTGCAAATATTAAAACTCTATATACATTATTGTTGTTATTGTTATTATTATTACCATCTTGATAGAGGATTTTAACTAGACTTAGGAAAATCTGAGTTCAAATCCTGTCACAGACATATACTAACAGTGTTGTCTCAGATCTGCATCTGTAAAATATGGATCATAAAAGCAACTCCCTCCCAGGGTTATTGCTAGCATCAAATTAAATAATTTTTTTTCAAACAGTTAGGACAGTCTCTAGCACATAATAAGCACTATATAAATATTAGCTGTTATTTTTATTGTTATTATTTTCATTGAATTCTGCAATAAGACATCCATGATTGTAATTAATGGCAAAATTGAAGGGTATTATAAAATTATATATCATTAACTATGTCACTGAGACAGAAGGCACAGAGAGAATGGAGCAAGTTATTTCTTTTAAGTGAATCAGCATGATTTAATTGACTTGTAAACACAGCTCAATAGGGAATTAAAATATCTAATATATTACAAGAAAAGCAAGGCATGACACTGAATTCCCAACAATTGATTTAGAGATGAGGGGATTGATTACAGAAGCTAGGTATTCACTTATTTGAGAATACAGAGCCAGAGTAGATCATGTTTTGAAGGTCAATTCAATCCCATAGTAGTAAAAATCCTCTTAGTGTTAACATTATATACTCAAACTCAGAGATTATTAGTGCTGGAGGAACCTCAAAGATCATCTAGTTAAAACTCCTCATTGTATAGATAAGGACACTGAAGTCCAGAGAAAATTGAACTGAAAGTGATTTTATGGATCTCATCCAAATAATTCATTTCCTTCCTCTCATGTCTAAAAATCAATACTAAGTATTGGTTTCAAGGTAGAAGAGCATTAAGGGCTAGGTAACTAGACTTAAGAAGAGAATTGCCTAGTGAGGAAGTATCTGAGGCTATATTTAATTCCAGGACCTCTGATCTCCAGGTCTGGCCACTGAGCCATTTAGCCTACCAATCCATCACTACCCTGATATAGGCATTCTATTCATCCAAAGGAGACTGTATACCATCCACACCTTCCCATTCTGTGTAATTTTTGCCCATGGCCTACCCCCTAAACATCCTCATACATCATCTCTCCAGTAGGCTGCCATTTAAGTAGGGTCTTAAATTACCCACTTTCCACATACCCCCACCACATTTCTTTTATTATTCCATGGGTAACAGTGAAACACTAAGGGTTTCATTCTATTATTCTTTATTCTCAATAATTGCCTGACTTACCTCATTTTCTGACAAGATATTGTCTGAAAGATATCTTTTATGCCAGTTTAGTAAAAGCTATCTTTCTGTTATACCATGCTAAAATCCTTTTGAAGCAAACTTGATTTGTTAGCAAGTTCCTTACAGCTTGTACTATTTCATAATTAATGGCATGATTTCCCTTATTTGATAGGGTTTTTTTTTTTCATCCCTCAAGTGTTTATTTCTTGACTGCCATTGATATTTTCTCTAATGAGTTGACATTATTCTGATCTCATTATACTAGATAGCAAGTCTTTCCTTAGCTAGCTTTTTTTTTTTTTGCATCATATGGCTAAAGGAAGCAACCCATTAAAATCTTTTTGGAAAATGCTTGTCTTATTAATGCACCAATACAAAAGACACAAGGGCACATTCTGAGCCATCATGCTATAATGTACAAGCCAGAAGTTTCTGATAGGATAGATCACAGTACACAGTATGTTCTTTTATTTGTGGGAGGAGTAGAAATTTTAATGATGTCAGCTTAGTTTTAAATGGTTGTTTATAAATGAACATATATTCATGTATATGTAAAACTATAAATATGTGTATGTGTGCCTATACATACACATTCATTCATATACATATAGAAATATATATAACCCAAAGTCCATTGGTATTCGACTCTTTTATCATTGTTGGAGATAAATGATTAAAAAAAATATGCATGAGGGGTAGGACAGAGATGGCAAGAAAAAGAGTTTGGACAGTGTAAATTCACTTCAATTTTCTGAAAAGTGAAAATAACTCTAGGAAAAAGCCTACATGATAGGAACTGGTGAACTTCATCATCTTCCTATGCCCAACTCACTACACTAGGTACTGTGAAAACTGTCTCCCTTGGGTGATCTGAAACTCTTTCTTTTAGTTGAGTTGTGTTACTTTATTCCCAACAGGAAAGTTAGTAAACTATGTATTACCTGGAATATATTCTCATGTCTACTTGTCTTAATTTATATTTTGCTTTTGGCTTAGATTTTCAAGATTTATTCATCCATCTGTTTGATTATGTGCTTTTGATATTTTCTATGTGAATTCATTGTGGAAATTTCATTTAGAAATGGTATCAAGACTTGAATATAAAGCTTGAGATCCTCCTCCATTTAAAATAGTGATCAGAGGAAACAAAGAAATAATGCTATCATTCTTTGTAGATGATAATGATGGTATACTAAAAAGTCCTAGAGAATAACTAAAAAAACTAATCAAAATAATTAACTTTAGCAAAGTGGCAAGATATAATATAAATCCATAAAAATCATTATCATTTCACTATACTACAAATAAAACCCAGCAGCAAAAAAAGAAAAAAAATGATGAATCCCACTTAAAATAACTATTGGCAATATAAATCGCCTGGGAATCTCTCTATCAAGACAAATTCAGGAAGTATATGATTATAACTACAAAACACTTTTCACGTGCACACACATATAAACACACACAAAGTCAGATCCAAAGAATGGAAAAATATAAATTTCTCATGGGTAGACTGAGCCAATATAATAAAAAAGACATTTTTCCCTAATTTCCCTAATACTTATTCTGTTGCTATGCTGTTGCCACAGCAGTCAAACTATCCAAAACATATCTCAGAATTAGAAAAAATAACAAAATTCATCTGAAAGGATAAAAACTTGGAATATCAAGGGAATTAATGAAAAAAAATGATGAAAGAAGGTGGTTTAACTGAACCAGATGTGAAGCTAGAATATAAAGTTGCAACCATCAAAGGAATTTGGTACAGGTTAAGAAATCAAATGGAGAACAAATAGAAAAGACTAGATAGAAGACAAGGGCAAATGATCATAGTAACCCAGTGCTTGACAAACTTAGAGATCCATGCTCTTGAAAGAAAAACTCACTTTTTTTCCAAAAACTTCTTTGAAAACTTCAAAACAGTATGGCAGAAATTAGGCTCAAACCAACAACTCATGCCAAATGCCAAGATAAAGTCAAAATGGGAACATGATTTAGAAATAAAGGGTGATAGCATAAACAATTTAAGGAAGCACAAAATAGATTAAGTCTCTGACCTGTGGATAAGGGAAGAATTTAGGTCAAAACAAGACATAAAGAATATTAGGAGATGCAAAATAGATAATTGACTACTTTTAATTAAAAAGTTTCAGCATAAATGAAAACCAAGCTTAATTACTCAAATTTATAAAGAGCTAAATCAAATGTACAAAAAATCAAGCCATTCCCCAATTGATAAATGGGCAAGGGACATAGATAGGCAGTTTTCAGAAAAAGAAATCAAAACTATTAATAAGCACATGAAGAAGTGTTCTAAATCTCTCATAATCAGAGAGATGCAAATCAAAACAGCTCTGAGGTATCACCTCACACCTAGCAGATTGGCTAAACATGACAGTTATGGAAAGTAATGAATGCTGGAGGGGATGTGGCAAAGTAGGGACATTAATTCATTGCTGGTGGAGTTGTGAATTGATCCAGCCATTCTGGAGGGCAATTTGGAACTATGCACAAAGGGAGATAAAAGAATGTCTACCCTTTGATCCAGCCATAGCACTTCTGGGTCTGTACCCCATAGAGATAATGGACAAAAAGACTTGTACAAAAATATTCATAGCTGCACTCTTTGTGGTGGCCAAAAATTGGAAAAAGAGGGGATGCCCATCATTTGGGGAATGGCTGAACAAATTGTGGTATATGTTGGTGATGGAATATTATTGTGCAAAAAGGAATAATAAAGTGGAGGAATTCCATGGAGACTGGAACAACCTCCAGGACGTGATGCAGAGCGAGAGGAGCAGAACCAGGAGAACATTGTACACAGAAACTAATACACTGTGGTATAATCGAACGTAATGGACTTCTCCATTAGTGGCAGTGTAATGTCCCTGAACAATCTGTAGGGATCTAGGAGAAAAAACACTATCCATAAACAGAGGACAAACTGAGGGAGTAGAAACACCAAGGAAAAGCAACTGCCTGACTACAATGGCTGAGGGGACATGACAGAGGAGAGACTCTAAACGAACACTCTAATGCAAATACTAACAACATGGCAATGGGTTCGAATCAAGAACACATGTGATACCCAGTGGAATCACGCGTCGACTACGGGAGGGGGGGTGGGAGGGAGGAAAGGGAAATGATCTTTGTTTTTAATGAATAATGCATGGAAATGATCAAATAAAATACTATTAAAAAATAAAAAAAAAATTAAAACCAAGATTAAAAGCCAGACAATAAATTGGGGAAGAAACTATAGCCAGTCTCTCTGACAAGGTTTCATTTCTCAAACAAATGGAGAACTGAATCAAATCTATAAGAATACAAAGCACTTCCCAATTGACAAATAGTCAAAAGGCATGAAGAGTAAATGATGAAGAAACTAAAATTATCTTTAGTCATTTGAAAGAATGCTCCAAATCACTATTAATTAGAGAAATTCAAATTAAAACAACTATGAGATACCATCTCACAGCCATCAGAGTGCCCAACATGACAAGAGAAAATAGAAAAATGTTGGGGGAGATGTGGAGAAATTGGGACATTGATATACTGGTGGTGGAACTGTGAATTGATAATCTAGAACCAATCAAAGGGTCAAAAAACTATACACCAGGTCTATATCCCAAAGAGATTGAAGATAAGGGAAAAATTTTAACTCTACAAAAATATTTATAGTAGCTGTTTTTGAAGTGGCAAAGAACTAGGAAATGAAGGGATGTCCACCACTAGGGATTGAACAAGTTGTGGTATATGCTTGTAATATAATACTTTCTGTCGTAAGAAATGACAACAAAAAATTAATCACAAAAAATGCTGGGAAGACTTATATGAAGTGATACAAAGTGAAGTGAGAAGAACCAAGAGAACACAGTAACAATGGTAATATATACTGATCAAAACCATTATCAACAAGGCAAAGATCCAAGACAACTCCAAGAAAGTCATGCCAAAAAAAAAAAAGGATATCGACTTCCATAGACAGAATAGATGGAGAATAAAAATGCAAATTGAAACATATCATTCTTTACCTTATATTTCCATGAATTTTTCTCTAGAGTAAGAAATGTCTTCTTTTTTTAAAAATTCATTTTGAATATTTTCCCATGGTTACATAATTCATGATTTTGTCCTTCCTCTTGTCCCTCTCTCCTTCCAGAGCTGACAAGCAATTCTACTGGGTTATACATGTATCATTATTCAAAACCTATTCCCATGTTATCTATATTTGCAATAGAGTGACCTTTTAATGCCAAAACTCTCATCATATCCCCATTGAACCACAAGACTGATCATATGTTTTTCTTCTGTGTTTCTGTTCCCATAGTTCTTTCTCTGGATGTGGACAGCATTCTTTCTCAAAAGTTAGTCTGGATTGTCCTCGGTCATTGCATTGCTGCTAGAAGAAAAGTCTATTACATTCAATTGTGCCATAATTTATCAGTCTCTGTGTTCAATGTTCTCCTGGGTCTGTTCATTTCACTCTGCATCAGTTTTTGGAGGTCTTTCCAGTTATGGAATTTCTCCAGTACATTATTTCTTTGAGTTCAATAGTATTCCATCATCATTTGATAAGACAACTTGTTCAGCCATTCTCCAATTGATGGACACCCCCTCATTTTCCAATTTTTTGCCACCACAAAGATCATGGCTATAAATATTTTTGTAAAGTATTTTTCCTTATTATCTCTTTGCATTACAAAACCAACAATGGTATGACTGAATCAAAGAGCAAAGCATTCTTTTAAAGCCATTTGTGCATAATTACAAATAGCCCTCCAGAATCATTGGACCAATTTACAACTCCACAAGCAGTGTATTAATACTCAAGTTTTGCCACATCCCCTCCAACACTTATCAATTTCCTTCGCTGCCATATTTGCAAGTCTGCTAGGTATAAGGTGGTACCTCAATGTTGTTTTAATTTGTATTTCTTTAATCAGGAGAGATTTAGAACACTTTTTCATGTGCTTATTGATAGTTTTGCGTTCTTCGTGTGAAAACTAACTATTCATGTCCCTTGACCATTTGTTGATTAGGGAATGGCTTGATTTTTTGCAAATTTGAGTTACTTGTTGATATAGTTGGGAAATTAAGCCTTTGTCAGACAGTATTTTTAGAAAAATGTTTTCTCAGTTTTTTGATTTCCTTCTAATTGTGGTTGCATTGATTTTGTTTGTACAAAATCTTTTTTATTTTGATATAATCAAAGTCATTCATTTTAAATTTGTAACATTCTCTATTCCTTCCTTTCCTACAGAACTGACAGGTATACTATTCTATGTTCACCTAATTTATTCATGATTTCACTCTTTATAATTAAGTCATTTACTCATTTTGAATTTATCTTGTTTTGAGTGTAAAATATTGATCTAAATTTTTTACTCTAATTTTTCTAACATTTTGGTCACTTCCTTTACTTCTTTCTTATTTATTTTTCAGTTGAATTTATCTATTTTTGAAAGCTTCCCTAACTATAATAGTTAAAGATAAGAGGGAAATAGAAGAAAGAGCAAAACCAGTGTTTGCTAGGCACATTGACAAAAAGCCAACTGGGGGCAGTTCCTTTTGGCATAAGAGTTTGCATTAAAAATATATATGTCCAACTCCCTTCAGTTCAATCAATTGTACCCCAAAGTTAATTCTGGATCTTCTGGCTCGGTGTAGGCTTTTACAGGCATCTTTCTCCAAATCCAAAAAGTTCATATTCTGGACTCAAGGAATTAGTATTCTTCTTTCTCTGAAATTTTTCTTAAACAAAAATTTAAATTGTGGATTTTATGAAAATACATACAATCCCCATCTGAGGAGGGTGTTGACCAACACCCATATGAATTCTGTATACATGGTTGAGTTATGGGGTGTATGAGTCAATTATCAAAAGAAAAAGCCAAAAACATAAAAAACCCAAATAAAAAAGAAAACTTAAATTTTGGGAAAAAACAATTTATATAAAATTTCTCAGTATACAAGAATAAATTCATAATGGGCCCTTGAGTTTGGGTCCAATTAAAGTAATTTCTGTCGCACAAATCTATAGGAAAAAATGTTGTAATATTGCACTTACCCACTATCATCCAGAACTATAGGAAGTGGCCATACTATAAGAGAGAAAAAAGGACTAGATTTTCTGCATAAAAAGGAAAGTGTGTTTCCCTGGTCTGATTTTTCCTTCACACTCAGGGATAGGGTAGCCATGAAGTACTTGTACAAATGTGGCATGGGGAAGACCTGTGTCTGACTTATGTCAAACAACCTCAACATTGAACTTCAAACAAGTCCTCTGTCTTGGCACAGAATCTCGCCAATCTCACTGGGATTGGTTGGGCTTATTTGATCATGGGGTTCTAGATGTCATGCAGATTCTCATCAATTCCATTGGAATTGGTTGGTCTCCTTGACCTTGTGCTTCTTTGCACTGTATAATGGATTTTTTGTTTCCTTCTCCTAGAATCAGACACTATCATTAATCCCAGTACCATAACATTTATCAATAAATGGCCAGTTTCCATAGTCTAAAGCTTTTGGGTATGCATTATATTAGAGTAAATATATATTTTAAACTCATACTACTACAAAATTTAAAAAAGATTAATATTTATTATATGTACTTCAAGTAAAACAAATGAGAGAAAAAAGAAAAATCAAATATTCTAATGCTCATACAAGGAAAAGCAACAATAAAAATCTTAAAAATCAAAAACATATAGTTCACAATCAGTGACACACTATATTTGCCCAAGGAGGGGGAAGAATACAAAGTTTTCTCACCCCCAAAATGGGATCTATTTCCTTCTTAACTTGGCCATGATGCACAGTATGAGTGCAAATGATTTTTACCAAGTAAAAGCTTTTCAAATCAATACTATAGCAGCTAATTTACTTTCAAGTATTACCAAAAATACCCAAATCATAAGAGCACATTTAAATAACAATAGCAAACAAATCCTCTATCATATAGGATTCATATTAGTTACTGTGTGACATTTAAACTAAGAAAACTATGAAGCTCATGGATACTTTTCATAAGTTCTACAGATCTAACAAATCTTTCAACCTTGGCTGAGATAACAAAGCTTGTCTTTTTAACAAAGTCTATTACGGCAATTATTCTAAATTGTGCCAATATTTTAAAATGTGGCAGAAGAGCCCAGAAAAACAACAACAACAACAACTCGAACCTCTGAACTGCTGATGAAAATATTTAGTCTCTAAAATATATCAAGACTCTAGATCATTCTAGTGGAAGGGTAGAGTAATGTGAAGATATAGAAATCATCCAGAAGCAGCTAGACTTCTTGGGAAATGCTCCCTCTTAGAAGTCACCAAGAGTTACCAGACCCTTTAGGAAAACCTTCCCACCAAGGCGGAGTCAAGATGGCGGTGTCAAGATGGCAGTGTAGAAGCAACAAAAGTTAAGACCTCTGAATACCCTTCCTTATCAATTACAAACTAAATGCTCCTAGGGGACTGAAAATCAAACCTAACAACAAGACAGAGCCAAGGAACCCTCCTTCTGGACTCAAATCAAAAGATATACACCCCAAAAGATGGAATTCAAGAATACTCAGGTTTAAGGGGAAGGCAGAAGTAAGGTCTCAGGACCCCTACACCCCCACCTAAAGCACTAAGAATCCAGTGGCAGCAGGAACCTCTGGGGGGGACAAAGGCACAGGTCTGGAGGGTGTACCTTGGGAGCAGGGCTGTGCCAGGCTCAGAGTATCAAACACAGGTGGTAGGGAAAAAGCTGGAGCGGGAGCGCAGAGTGGGCAGCCTGATCACAGCGGCAGAGACCCTCCATATTGCTCCAGCCTTCCAGGAGGTTTTAGCCTCAGAGCACATCCAGCCTAACCCAACTGACCTTAATCCCATCAAAAGTCTTCAGAGCCCAGGGAAGCCCAAGCTCCAACAACCCTCCCTCACAGACTACTGGACTTTAATCCAATCAGAAGCCTCCAGAAGACAGGGAAGTTCACACTCCAACACCCCTCCCCCCAGACTACATGGAGAGATCTCCTGACAAAGCTCAAAGAAGGGAGACTGTAAGAAAACCCCAAAATGAAAAAAAAAATGAGAGGAGCAAGAGGCCAGACAAATACGGGGGTAAAGAAGGGGTAAATATGAGCAAACAATGGAAAAAGAAAAAAGAAATTACAATCGAAAACTTCTATACAAACAATGAACAAAGAGTAAATGGCACATGGGAGGAGGGATCATCAAACAATAAATCAGAAATCACAGCAAATTGATTACAAGTTTTGGAAGAATTCAAAATGCAATTCAAAACACAATTAAGAGAGGCTGAAGACAATTGGGAAAAGAACTTAAAAACTAAGATAAGTCATTTGGAAACAGAAAATAGTGTCTTGAAAGTCAAAATCAACCAGCTGGAAAATGAGACAAAGGAGATGAAAGATGAGGCAAAGGAGATGAGAGATTAGGTAAAGAGAATGAAAGATGACCTCCAAAGAAAATCAGAACAGAAGAAGGATGACCAAAAAGCATAGGGATGAAATCCAATCTTTAAGAACCAGAATGCAATCACTAGAATCAAGTGACCTCACAAGCCAGCAGGACACTATAAAACAAAACCAAAAGAATGAAAAAATTGAGGAAAATATGAAGCATCTCATTCACAAAACAGATTTAGAAAATCATTCAAAGAGAGACAATTTAAGAATAATTGGCCTACCAGAAGACCATGACAAAAGAAAAAGCCTGAACATCACACTAAAGGAAATCATCCAAGAAAACTACCACAGTATTTTAGAACAAGAGGGAAAAGTGGAGATTGAAAGAATCCACAGATCACCTCCTGTACTTAATCCCCAACTTACAACACCCAGGAATATTTTAGCCAAATTCAAGAACTATCAGAGCAAAGAAAATAAGTTACAAGTTACAAAAAAAATTACAAGCTGCCAAAAAGAAGTCATTCATATACCGTGGAACTACAGTGAGGACAACAAAAGATCTGGCTGTATCCACACTGAAAGACTGAAAGGCATGGAATATGATATTCTGGAAATCAAGGGAACTAGGTCTACAACCAAGAATCAACTATCCAGAAAAAACTGACTATATTCCTACAGGGGAAAGTAGGGTCATTCAACAAAATAGAAGAATTCCAAGAATTTGTAAAGAAAAGACCATACATGAAAAGAAAATTTGATACCCAAACACAGAACTCAAGAGAATCATCAAAAGGTAATTAAAAGAGGGAAAAAAGAAAAACAAAACAAACCACAACAGAAAAAAATTGCAACCAAAAAAAAACCTTTTTATAAGAGACTCAATAAGTTAAAATGATATGTATCCCTATAAGAAAAGAGGTCATTGGTATCTCTTAAAATTTGTTGTTATCACCTGGGTAACTAGGAGAATTACAGTTAGAGGGAAGAGTGACAAACTGTATAGGATGAAATAACAAGACATAAATAGGTATATAGTTATATGTATGCATAAATACATATACATGTGTATATGTATATATATATATATATATATATACAACTAGAGCTAAAAAGAGGTTAATACTAAAAAAATGGGAAAAGAAACAAAAGGGGTTAATTTATATGACACAAAGAAGCTCATGGTGGGAGGAGGGTTCTCCTCATCAATATATTCAAAGGGTAAAGAGGTCAGAGATAGGAAATACTCAACTCTTATGTGCATTGAGATGGACCCAAAGAGAGAAGAACAATCAAATCCATTGGATCAGAGAATAGATTTGCACCCTATAGGGGAGTAGAAGGGTAACAAATGGACTGATAGGGAGAGAGGCAGTACAAGGGAAGGAGAGGGTGGGGATAGTTTTTAAAAGACTGCAAAGAAAATAAGGGGGGGAATAAAAAGGGAGGGGTGTACAAAGGGAATTAAAATAAGGGTGGGAACTAGGGGTACTGATTAAATACAAACATTGTTGTAGAAGGAAATAGTGAAAGAAGAAAGGCAGGACTAGGAGTAGAAATCAAAATGCATGGAAATACACAGCTGGAAATCATAACTCTGAATATGAATGGAATGAACTCATGCTTAAAATGCAAGCAAATAGCAGCGTGAATTAGAATCAAAAACCCTACCATATGCTGTCTACAAGAAACACACATGAGGAAGGTACATATGCATAGGGTGAATGTAAGAAGATGGAACCAAATCTATTGGGCAACAACGGATAAAAAGAAGGCAGGAGTCTCAAACATGATATCTAACAAAGCCAAAGTAAAAATAAATCTAGTTAAAAGGGAAAGCAAAGGTAAATACATCCTGATAAAAGGCAGTATAGAAATGAGGAAATATCAGTACTCAACATGGATGCACCAATAGGCATAACACTCAAATTTCTAAAGGAAAAACTAGTGGAGCTCAAGGATAAAATAGAAAAACTATACTAGTGGGACACTTGAACCTTTCTTTATCTGAACTAGATAAATCAAACCAAAAAATAAATGAGAAAGAGGTAAAGGAAGTGAATGAAATCTTAGAAAAATTAGAGTTAGTAGATATGTGGAGAAAAATAAATAGGGACAAAAAGGAATATACCTTCTTTTCAGCAGTACATGGTACATTCACAAAAATTGACCATGTATTAGGGCATAAAAACATTGCAAACAAGGGCAAAAGAGTAGAAATAATAAATGCAACATTCTAAGATCACAATGCAATGAAAATAATAATTAGTAAGGGTACATGGAGAGATAAATCAAAAACTAATTGGAAATTAAACAATGTTATTCTCCAAAATCAGTTAGTTAAAAAACAAATCATAGAAACAATTCATAATTTCATTGAAGAAAATGACAATGATGAGACATCCTTTCAAAACCTATGGGATGCATCCAAAGCAGTACTCAGAGGGAAATTTATAACCTTGAGTTCCTATATTAACAAATTATGGAGGGCAGAGGTCAATGACTTGGGCATGCAAATTAAAAAACTAGAAATTGAACAAATTAAAAATACTCAGATGAGTACTAAATTATAGATCCTGAAAATCAAAGGAGAAATTCATAAATTGAAAGTCAAAGAAATATTGATTTAGTATATAAGACTAGAAGCTGGTACTTTGAAAAAAAAAACAAATAAAATAGACAAAGTACTGGTCAGTCTAATTTTAAAAAGGAAAGAAGAAAACCAAATTGATAGTATCCAAGATAAAAAGGGAACTCTCACCTGTAATGAAGAGGAAATTAAGGCAAAAACAAAAACCCATTATGCCCAATTATATGGCAACAAATGTGGCAATCTAGGTGATATGGATGAATACTTATGAAAATATAAATTGGCTAGATTAATAGAAGAAGAGCTAGAATACATAATTAATCCTATATCAGAGAAAAAAAATTGAACAAGATATCAAAGAACTCCCTAAGAAAAAATCACTAGGTCCAGATGGATTCACAAATGAATTGTATCAAACATTCAAAGAACAACTAATCCTAATATTATACAAACTATTTGAAAGAATAAGCAAAGAAGGAGTTCTACCAAATTCATTTTATGACACAAATATGGTACTGATCCAAAAGCCAGGCAGGTCAAAAACAGAGAAAGAAAACTATAGACCAATCTCATTAATGAATATAGATGCAAAAATCTTAAATAGGATACTAGCAAAAAGACTCCAGCAAGTCATTACAAGGGTTATTCACTTTGACCAGGTAGGATTCATACAGGAATGCAAGGATGGTTCAATATTAGGAAAACCATCCACATAATTGACCATATTAACAAACAAATTGACAAAAATCACATGATTATCTCAATAGATGCAGAAAAAGCCTTTGATAAAATACAACACCCATTCCTATTGAAAACACAACAAAGTATTTCAATAGAAAGGCCTTTCCTAAAAATAATAAAAAGTATGTATCTAAAATCATAAGCAAGCATCATCTGCAATGAGGATAAAATAGAAGTCCTCCCAGTAAGATCAGGAGTCAAACAAGGATGCTCATTTTCACCTCTATTATTTAACAATGCACTAGAAGCACTAGCAGTAGTAATTAGAGAAGAAAAAGAAATTGAAAGTATTAAAATAGGCAATGAGGAGACCAAGCTATCACTCTTTGTGGATGATATGATAGTCTAATTAAAGAATCCTAGAGAATCAACCAAAAACTAGTCGAAATAATCAATAACATTAGTAAAATTGCAGGATACAAAATAAACTCATATAAGTCATCAGTATTTCTATATATTTCCAACACATCTTAGCAGCAAGAATTAGAAAGAGAAATTCGATTTAAAATCACCCTAAGCAATATAAAATACTTAGGAATCTATCTGCCATGACAAACACAGGGACTATATGAACACAACTACAAAATACTCTCCACACAACTAAAACTAGATCTAAACAATTGGAAAAGTGTTGACTGCTCATGGATAGGACGAGTTAACATAATAAAAATATCATTTGTTAGAACTAAAGATTAATGATATCCAGGGAAATCATAAAAAAAAAAGAAGAAGAAAACGCATAGGAAGGTGAACTTGCAGTCCCAGATCTCAAACTATACTATAAAGCAGTGGCCATCAAAACAATTTGGTACTGGCTTAGAGACAGAATGGAGGGTCAGTGGAATAGACTAGGGGTAAATGCCCTCAACAAGACATTCTATGATAACCCAAAAGATCCCACTTTTGGGGACTAAAATCCAGTATTTGATAAAAACTGCTAGGAAAATTGGAAGATAGTATGGGAGAGATTTGGATCAACATCTCACACCCTATACCACGATAAACTCAGAATGGATAAATGACCTGAATACAAAAAAGGAAACTATAAATAAATTAGGTAAACACAGAATAGTATACTTGTCAGATCTATGGGAAAGGAGAGACTTTAAAACCAAGCAAGAATTAGAAAAAATCACAAAATATAAAATCAATACTTTTGATTACATCAAATTAAAAGGGTTTTGTACAAACAAAACTAATGCATCCAAAATTAGAAGGGAAGCAACAAACTGGGAAACAATCTTTATTATAAAAACCTCTGACAAAGGTCTAATTACTCACATTTACAAAGAATTAAATCAATTGTACAAAAAATCAAGCCATTCTCCAATTGATAAATGGGCAAGTGATATGAATAGGTAATTTTCAGTTAAAGAAATTAAAACTATTAATAAGCACATGAATATGTTCTAAATCTCTCATAATCAGAGAGATGCAAATCAAAACAACTCTGAGGTATCACTTCACACCTAGCAGATTGGTCAACATGACAGCAAAGGAAAGTAATGAATGCTGGAGGGGATGTGGTAAAATGGGGACATTAATGCATTGCTGGTGGAGTTGTGAATTTATGCATCATTCTGGAGGGCATTTTGGAACTATGTCCAAAGGGCAATAAAAGATTGTCTGCCCTTTGACCGAGCCGTAGGACTGCTTGGTTTTGTACTCCAACGAGATAATAGCTAAAAAGACATGTACAAAAATATTCATAGTTGCACTCTTTGTGGTGGCAAATAATTGGAAAATGAGGGGATGCCCTTCAGTTGGGGAATGGATGAACAAATTGTGGTATATGTTGGCAATGGAATACTATTGTGCTCAAAGGAATAATAAAGTGGAGGAATTCCATGGGAACTGGACCAACCTCCCTCTAGGAATTGATGCAGTGAGAGGAGCAGAACCAGGAGAGCACTGGACACAGAGACTGATACACTGTTGTACAATCAAATGTAATGGATTTCTCCAATAGTGGCAATCTAATGATCCTGAACAACTTGAAGAAATGTAGGAGAAAATCTACTATCCACATTCAGAGGAATCACTGTGGGAGTAAAAACACCGAAGAATAACAAATGCTTGATTACATGGGTCGGGGGATATGGTTGGGGATGTAGACTCTAAATGAATATCCTAGCAAACATCAACAGCATGGGAATAGGTTCTGATCAAGGACACAAGTAATACCCAATGAAATTACTGATAGGGTGTGGGTAGTTGAGGGAGGGAAATAATGTGATCATTGTAACCAAGGAATAATGTTCTATATTGACTAAATAAACTAATTCAAATGGAAAAAAGAAAAAGAAAAAGGTAAATTAATTTTAGGTTTAAAAAAAAGAAATAAACATAGCCAAGCAAAAGAAAAAAAAACAAAAACAAAAACAAACCTTTCCACCTCCTAGATGAGACAGTAATAGCATGTCTTTATATGTCTCATCCATTACATTTTTATAAATGCAGAGGTGGGGAATACAATAATGCACTTCAATTCAACCACTAAATAAACCCTTTACCTCTTGTTACAAACAACTCAAAGGCTGGCAAATGATCAGTCAGAGGTAGGGATGCTACTAGATATCTGAAAATCACTTCTGAAGACCCATTAAAATAAATTTAAATGCTTAGGTCATTAAATTCTCCAAAGGATGTATACAGGTTGTAACCAGTTTGATGGAGTCCATCCATCGTCATCTATGTGACAAATAACAAAGGCAAAAAGGAACAAATGGCCATTTAAGCAATATGTGACCTTGATGAATGTGGTAACAAGCCCATAACACTGATTTTCCTAACTGATCTATCCAGGTTTCACTTCTCAGTTAAGTTAATTCTAGACACATATGGGGATTGGAAAAAGGGAAAGTAGACTTCTAGGAGTAAAACAAGACTAAAACTTTGTTAATATCAGCTTAACAATCACCCTCTCTAATGACAAACCTTGCTGAGCTGAACTCACTGGATTTTTCTAGTACTCTGGAAGTTTTTTGAGCTGCAAGTTAGAGTCTTCCCACCCAAAGGTCAAAAGCCCTGAGGACCAGCTAATTGGGTTGTTTTTCCCTTGAGGCAAGGGGGGTTGGAAACAGCTTCCTCGGGTTAAGCCTCAGGGCCCTGCCACTAAGATTAAAAACAGTTGAGTTCTGTTTATTTTAAGAAAAAAAAGAGAAAAAATTGTTTGAACTTACCTTTGTCTAGCAGCTGTGAACTGTAGACCCTTTGCTTTCACCCTTCTGTGTCTTTACCTTGCTTTTTGTCTCCAGAAACATGTCTTTAGTGTTAGGTGCTTTTTTTGGTTGTTTGCTCATTTTTCATATCTAATTATAGGTAAACTTGGGGAATGATGTGATAGTCTGAGGGCTTAGAGATCTGAAATCCCCTCCTCCTTCTGTTGATTGTTGATTGCTGATTGATAAGATGCTGATAGCTTAAAGATTTGCCTCAGGCTGAGGTGTAAGCTTTTAATCTCTTTTTGGTCTTGATCAGGTCAGGAGCTGATCAAATTCTAGCCCCAGTTTTAGGCTCAAGTTTTTGATTTCACAGTGTACTTGATCCAATCAGGCACACCCTTGATTATCCTGTATTGTAACTCTGCCCTGAGCATTAGGCAAAAAAAATCAGTATTTGTACAATCAGCCACCCCAAAGTGTGAACTATGTCCTTATCCCTATCCCAGACTAGAATTCTTTGGGCTAGGGCTCTGAACTTCTACACAAGGGGTATGTGTTGGCTTGTACCTCTATTTTCCCAGGCAAGATATCAGGGTCTGGATGTTGGCTTGAGATTAGGTTCTAAACTTCATATTGCAGATGTGGGATGGGGATGTGTGGCTTGCTCTTGACTTGCTCTTTTCTCCTTGCTACAGATTCTTGCTGGTTCTGCTCTCCTCTCATCCCAGTACCCCAGGTATTCTTTGCCTAGCAATCAGGTTTTTCTTTTCTTGAAAGTTGTTTCACTCTTTCTCCTTGTTGGTTCTTTCACTTCTTTCTTCATTTTGTGGCAATATTATAATCTTGTTTGGATAGGATTCTTATGGTGACACAGACATGCTCTGGAAAGGCACTCCAGGCATTCCACATAGTGCTGACCAGCATATGAGAAGAGTAAGACATGCCCCCAGAAGTCAGAGATGCCTCCATCATAGCCCTATACAAGAGCAAAGGCTCACGAGCAGTCTGTGACAACTACAGAGGCATCTTACTACTCTCCACTGCTGGAAAGATCCTCACCCGTGTTATACTCAACAGACTACTGTCATCTGTTTCAGAGCAGAACCTGCCTGAATCACAATGTGGCTTCCAACCAGATTGTAGCACCATCGACATGGTCTTCACAGTGAGGCAAATGCAGGAAAAATGCCTTGAGCAGAACCTAAGTCTCTACATTGTCTTCATAGACCTGACAAAGGCGTTTGACACAGTGAACAGGGACTCATTGTGGGTGATCCTCAGCAAGCTCGGTTGCCCAGCAAAATTTGTCAAACTGATCCAGCTCTTTCATGTCGACATGACAGGGGAAGTCCTATCTGGTGGAGAGACTTCCAATCGCTTCAACATCTCCAATGGCGTGAAACAAGGCTGTGGCCTTGCTCCGGTACTATTCAACCTATTTTTCACCCAAGTATTATGACATGCTGTGATGGATCTAGACCTGGGCGTCTACATCAAATACCGACTGGATGGCTCACTATTCGACCTTCGCCTCCTGACTGCAAAAACAAAGACAACAGAGAGACTCATCCTGGAAGCTCTCTTTGTAAATGACTGTGCTCTCATGGCCCACCAAGAAATTCATCTTCAAACCATTGTGGACAGGTTCTCCACCACAACAAAGCTGTTTGACTGACTATTAGTCTCAGCAAAACAGAGGTGCTGTTCCAACCCACACCAGGGAGGCCAACGAACCAGCCGTGCATAACTATTGATGGCACGTGGCTTTCTAACGTCAACACTTTCAAGTACCTGGGCAGCACCATCGCCAACGATGGGTCCCTAGACCATGAGATCAATGCCAGGATCCAAAAGGCCAGCCAGGTACTCGGGTGACTGAGCTCCAAAGTCCTCCAACACAACAGTGTAAGAACTGCAACAAAGCTCAAAGTGTATAACACAGTGGTCCTCAGCTCGCTCCTGTACGGTTGTAAGACATGGACACTGTACCAGAAGCACATGAAGCAGTTGGAGCAATTCCACCAATGCTCTTTCCGGTCAATCATGAGGATCTGATGGCAGGACCGAATCACCAATCAGGAAGTCCTCGACAGAGCCAACTCCACCAGCATCGAAGTCATGGTCCTCCAAACCCAGCTACGATGGTCTGGACACGTCATCCGCATGCACTCACAGAGAATACCAAGACAGGTATTCTATGGTGAACTGTCAGCTGGACTCAGGAAACAAGGCCGACCAAAGAAAAGATTCAAGGATCAGCTAAAGTCAAACTTGAAGTGGGCTGGCATTACACCAAAGCAACTAGAACTCGCTGCCTCTGACCAAAGCAGCTGGTGAACCCACATTAACCATGCCGCCACCACCTTTGAAGATGAGCGACGTCGACGTCTTGCCGCTGCGCGTGAACGCCGACACCAGGCCACAACTGCACCTCCCGTAACAACTGGCGTCCCATGCCCCATGTGCCACAAACTCTGCGCCTCAGCCTTTGTACTCCAAAGCCACATGAGGGTACACCGTAGATGAAACTGCACAAAGACAATAGTCATTCTCGGTCACCGAGAGACTACCACTACAGTTGAGGAAACTGAGCTGAACAGAAGGTAAGAGATTTTCTCAGTCAGAAGGTTTATCTAGCCTATGTTCTTAATTTTGATAAGAGGAAAGTAATGACCAAAGTGATTAAATGAATTGAAAAAGCTTAAATCTATAGTAAATATAAGATCTGAATTAGGAGCACAAGCCATATCAATTTATTTACATTCCAGTAACTTTACTGTAAAATATAAGAGGATACTGAATTTTGTCATTGGTGCCTTAATTTGACATTAAAGACACTTTTTAGTTCCCTCTCCTTTACCTTCATTTGGTTGGAAAAGAGAATTTTAAACATTGGACTTTATGTAAAAATACAGTTACAAAAATAAACCTGTTTATGTTATGTTATGTTAGTTTATGTTCATGGTCCTCTTGGTCCTCCAGACAAGAAGCTTGTTCCAATATCAATTTGTTCATCTTCTGATGGTACTTATCAGTAGAGAAGAAATTTCCATTGGCATTACAGTTAATTATCCATATAGAGAAGATCATTCAGTAGCTCTTTTTCTTCCAACACACTTCCCAATTCATCCTAGTCTGTGTGGTCTTTGAGGGGTAGAAGGTTTTGAGGAAAATATCTTTTGCTTAAGTATCATTCTTCTCTACAGTTATTGCTATTCCTTATTTCAATTACAAAAAGAGCCTAGAAAATAATGACTAATGAAAGAAATCTTTTATTGTGAAAAGAGCACTGATTCACAAGTAAGAGTTACCTACGGTACAAGTTCCAGATTTGTAATTAATTACCTGCATGATCATGAGAAATGTTACTTGAGTTCCCTTGATCTTATTTTTCTCAACAAAAAAATGAGGGGATTTGGAATATATGACCTCTGAAGCTGCTTTTAGTTCTTATTCTATGATCTGGTGAACTTAGGGCATTCTGAAAATGGCTATGCCTAAGTTCACCAAAATGTAAAAGATGCTAAAAGTATTTGTACTTCCTTAGTGGTAAAATACAACTGAATTTAGTACCTAACTGACAAGAGCAATTAATTAGAATCTTAAAGTCCTAAATAGTATTGCTTTTCTCTGGGTGATGGAAGAAGAATTGTATTTACCTATCCTGGATTAATAGAGAAGTGAGTGGAAGCCTTAAAGCAGTATGGCAATGTACATAGTGAGACTTAAAAGTCAAGAAGATCTAGTTCAAATCTCACTTATAATTATTAGTTGTATGACTTTAAAGAATATAATTTACTTCTCTATTTCTCATTTTCTTCATTTACAAAATAAATATATTAGATTGAATGACCTATAAAATCCATCCTAATTTTAACCTAAGATTATAATTCTAAATCTCCTGATTCAACTAAGTCTACAAATTTCTCTATCTCCTTACCAGGCACACTTTCCACACTCTATCATGCAATCTTTTTTCTTGATTGAGGATTGCTGATCTGGTTCTGCTAACTTTACAGACTTCTTCACCTTTTACCTAGCTATTTTATTTTCCTCATAGGTACCTTTCTCCAGCTCTATCTTTCCTTAATAAATTGATTTCTCAAATTTAAACATAAGCTTATTAAATTTAGGGTTTGTTTTGCTTCCTTGGATTTGTATCTCTTTCACTTAGTATAGTCTGTGGTAAATAGTAAGTGCTAAATTACCATTCTATATTTCATCTATATATCCATATAATGAAATTTCAAAGTGATGGGATGTGACTTTTAATATAGGAAAACCTCTGAATTATAGCTGTCCAAAATTGGAATTGATAGACGCAGAATATAAAGTTCTTAATCAATGAAGGTAATTAAATGGAGACCAAGTGATCATTTCTTGGGATATTTCAGAGAAAATTCTTTCCAAGGTTTAGTTTGAACTATGTTACAAAGGACTTTGTGATTCTGATATTCTATTCCTTTGTGATATAGCTTTTGGCTACTATATAAACATTGCCTCAAATTTATAGTCTAATTTTATCACTCCAGTTACCCTATGTTGTTGAACTTTATTTGACTTCCATAGAATGAGAAAGATTCCTAAGCAAGGCAGGTATTCCTCTCAATCTGATCTCTCAAACACTAGAATTGGAAAGGATGATAGAGATAATCTTGATCAATCATTAGTGAAACATGAATCCTGAAAATGTGAATATTATTCCAAGCAAGTGGTTATACAGATTTACTTCATCTCCATGACTGGGGAACTGAGTTCAAAAGACAGTTTATTAGATCTATAGAAAAGAAATTTCTTCTTTATGCATAGCCAAAATCTGCCTTGCTATCATTTCTTCCCCACTAGTCCTAATTCTTCCCTCCTGAGCCACAGGAAATGCATTTTTAATTTCCCATGTGGTAACTCATCACATACTCAGACTGTTATCCTATCTCTCCTCTGTCATCTCTTCTTCAGACTTAGTACCATGGTTTTCTTTGAAATAATCCAAAAGGTGGGGTTTTTATACATCCTTCCCATCTTGGTTAACCTCTTCAGGTGTAGATGAATTCTCGTTTCTTTTGAGCTAAATGATTTTATGATGAATCTATGATAAATGAGAAATCTATGATGGGTTTTCTGGTTGTCTTTATAACATTTTTCTCAAATTTGACTGTACTTAAATATTTATGTTCATTGTATACTTATTTATATGGATGCATGTATATATATATATATATATTCATGCATCTATATATATGATATATATCCATGCTGTTTCCCATTAGAATATTATATTCCCTGTTATTGTTCCATAAGAAATGATAAGCAAGATGATTTTAGAAAAAGTTGTAAAGATCTGAACAAACTAATGTATAGCTAAATAAGCAGAACTGGGAGAACACTGACAAAATAACAGCAATATTATATGATGATCATCTGTGTAAACTTGTCTACTCTTATTAATTCAATGATATGGAATAATTCAAAAAGACTTATGGCAGGGAATTCTATACACCTCCAGAGGAAAAAAAAACTGATGGAGTCATCCATCTATTGTGAAAACAATGACCAACATGGGTATTTTGCATAAAAAGAAAGATTTTAAAAAGAATATACTCTCCTGAATAGAGATTGCTTCTTTTTTTTCCATTGTACTTGTATCCTCAGTGTCTATCATTAATATGCACTCAAGAAAATGCAGATTTACTGACTGATTGCAAGGTATTTTTTTTACTATGGTTTAATGTCTCTAAGAGATAGAAACAATAAGTCAACATTTGTATGTTGGTGATTTCCAACTTTTCCTAGACAATAATAGAAAGGGATAGGACTTATGATTTAATTCCTACCAGGCACTCCTTTGTGGGAAATTATGCCTACCAAAGCAGTTTTACATCTTTTTTTTTAGACTTTCCTAGAGTATTGAGATCCAGGGCAATTCTGTGGGACTTATGACAAAGAAGGCTATCTAACTCCAAAGAAAGAACTGTTGGAGTCAGAATGCAGATGAAATAATGTGATTTTTCAATTATCTATTTGGGTTTATGTTTTGAGGCTTTGGTTGTATAAGATTACTTACTTGTAAAAATGAACAATGTGGAAATATGTTTTGCATGATAATACATGTATAACCCTAATTGAAATACCTGTCAGAACTGGGAGGGAGAAGAGAAGAGGAGAGAGAGAGAGAGAGAGAGAGAGAGAGAGAGAGAGAGAGAGAGAGAGAGAGAGAGAGAGAGAGAGAGAGAGAGAGAGAGAGGGAGGGAGAGATATGTTTGATCAGATAACTTAGGAAAACTTGTGTGGAAAATTATTATTACATGTAAATGGTTACAAATCTATCTATCTGTCTATCTATCTATCTATCTATCTATCTATCTATCTGTCTGTCTGTCTGTCTGTCTGTCTGTCTGTCTATCTACTTGTATATTTGTATATATAGATTTTCCTAGAGCACTGAATGGTTAAATGGCCTCCCTAGAATCACAGAGTTAGCATGGATTAGAAGTGGGACTTCAGACTATATCTTGCTCTCATTGGAGACAGCGAGCCATCTAATATGTAACACTTCATCACTTCCTTTTCAATAGCTTGTTCACATACTATATTAGTCTTATTATCTTCAGTAGCAATGCCATCTAGAAAACAAGCAAGATTCAACACATTCATATACCTAAATTTAGGCAGCATAGCAGAAAAAAATGAGGTCTGTATAACATGACTACAAACCTCACAGTAAAAATCTAACTTTTAAGATAAAAAACTAGGGTTCACTTGAACATAAATAAATCAGAGCATGATTCTAGGCTGCACTCAAGTCATGTGTATGCCAAATTAATAGGAGGAGCAAGAACATCCCATATTTGGATTAGTATATGACTTACATATAGAAATAAGCCATTCTATACCGTTCTTTTTAAACGTTCAATATCCCAACCTCCCAATAGAATTAAATTTCCATTCTCCTAATTATCTTTGCCTCCCTTCCCTGATCCTTTCTGGTTTCTCTATAACCTTCCTAGAGCCCAATTACCAAAATTGAAAAAAGCATTTCAATAATTGGAATTCTAGAAATTCAAGAAAGAAGGAAACAATGCTTTCATGAACCCTCATTTTTTTTCATCTTCGTATTCTCAAAATAAGAAAGTCAGAATTTTATTTGTATGTAGAAATAATGCTAGTTCTTGGTTTAAATATCAGCACCATATTTGTGTCATAAAATGAATTTGGTAGGATTCCTTATTGGCTTATTGCACTAAATAATTTGTATTGTATTGTGATTAATTGTTCTTTAAATGTTTGATAGAATTCACTAGTGAATCCATCTGGCCCTGGGAAGCCTTGATGGCTTGTTCAATTTCTTTTTTATGAGATGGGATTATTCAACTCTTTTATTTCCTCTTTTGTTAACCTAGGCAATTTATATTTTTGTAAATATTCATCCTTTTTACCTTGATTGTTAGATTTTTGTTAGTATGTATTGAGCAAAATAGCTCCTATTAATTGCTTTCCTCTTTAGAGGTTAAATCATCCTTTTCATTTTTGATACTATTAATTTGATTCTCTTCTTCACTGAAGGGTTTGAGATCTGTTGTCTATCTAAGGATTTATCCTGCCTGTTGGAGCTCTGCTTGGAGTCAGAGGTAAGAACTGAGTAGAAAGTGTGGACACCAAAGGAAGAAAAAATCCCTGAAAGGGGCTCAGTAAACTTTCACATAAAAGGTACTAGCCTTCCCTGAATACTACACACACACACACACACACACACACACACACACACACACACACAGAGTCACATGAAAATACTCTACATTATTATTGATTAGAGACATGCAAATTTAAAAAATAATCTGAGATACCACATCACAAGTTTTAGACTAACATTATAGAAAAAGAAAACAAATGTTGAAAGTGATATGGAAAATTAAGACACTGTTGTGCTTTTGGTAGAATTGTAAACAAACAGCCATTCAGAAGAGTATTTTGGAACTACATGCAAAGGGCTAGTACACTGTTAATGTTCTTTGAACTACCACCACTATTCCTATCCACTACTACTATCCAATGTCTATACTTTCATTTTTTGTTCTCTTTCTTTCTCTCTCTCTTTCTCTATGTCTCTGCCTCTGTCTCTCTGTGTCTCTGTCTCTCTCTGTCTCTCTCTCTGTCTGTCTCTCTATCTGTATGTCTGTCTCTTTCTGTCTCTGTCTCTTTGTGTGTGTCTCTGTCTTTGTCTCTCTCTGCCTGTCTCTCTCTGTCTCTGTTTGTCTGTCTGTCTTTCTCTCTCACCCTTCATAAAAACAACAGCAAATACAGGAAAAATGATGTCTCACTGCCAAAGAACATAACTGACATTAGTAACCTCATGTCCATAACAGAATAGTGCAATACGGGAAGAATAAGGACACTGAGAAAGGATTTTGACCAAGACACTGGCTAGAATGTCTAAAATCACATGGGGGTAGATGACTGATGACCTGCTCTGACTGCACATAGTGCTGGCCCTGGGTGATAATGATTATAAAACTACCTAATAAAACTTTGTTGATCCTGATCTTTGGCAGGAGAAAACCTCTGTTTATTCATCTGGCTCTGTCAGTACGAACCAAATTTATTGATTTAGTTTTTTTTTTCTTCCATAGCTAAAAGTGATTTGAAGGGAAATAAAGAATAATTGGAATATTCCCATATGATAATTATTTTAGATTATCTGAACCATTTCCTTCTTGGCTATTATGAGCAATATGACAGGACAGGATTATTTCTGATGAATTCTGGGTATGCCAGAAGCACAGTATCCTGAGGCCCCCCCTTTCCCAGTCTCTGCAATGCATCCCAAGATGACTTAGTGGAGTTATTGCAGCAGTAGTACCTGATAATCAAAGGAAGGTCATGGCACATCATCTTGAATATTATTCCTGACAGCTCCTCATCACTCACAATTGACTAATTCCCACAATGGCACATCTGCTGCCCAAGTTTAGATTGGATTTATGCTATTTCCTTCCTGGGGAGTACATAGTGTGAGTTTAAGTAGATTGCAAATAAGATGCAGACATACAAACTGAGGGAGAGACAGACAAATATGGATAAAGGGAAGAAGGAAGGTACAGAAATAGAAAAAAAACACAGAAACATATGAAGACACACACACTCAAATACACATAGAAGAAATGGAAGAGTGCTATTGGAAAAAGACGTGGCATAATATAGTTAATAAGAATTATGAAAAGATAATAAATATATATTAAAATATATGTAATATAAATAATGCATTGCTATAAATATATTAATAAATACTATTGATTAATAATAATAAATAGCTCATATCTACATAGTGTTTAATATATGCCTGGCACTGTGCTAAGCACTTTACAGTTATTATCTCATTTATTCCTCATAAGAATCCTAGGAAATGGGTTTTGCTATTATTCCCATTTATAAATGGGGGAACTGAGACAAGTGGCCATTAAATGCCTTGCCTAGGGTTACAGATCTATTAAATGTCTGATGCTAAATTTGAACTCAGGTCCTGACTCCTGACTCTTGATCCAGAAGACTGACCATAGTGCCACCTAGCTGTTCAAAATTTACTTTACATAGTGCTTACTCTGGACCAGAAGTTCTGCTAAACACTTTATGATTGTTATCTCATTTTATAAGAGCTCTGGGAGATAGATACTACCAGTAAATTTTTATGAAAAATTATATAAACTTCACAGATTACCAGAGGTAAGGGAGTACTACACACAAAAGAAAATATTGGATTGACTCTTGTTTAGATCTAGGCTCTTCTAGATTTGTGAGACTCTGGGAAAATCACTTAATTTTAATGATTATCTTTTCTCTTCTATTTGCTATGAAATTCATATTGCAGAGTAGAGCATGTCATGTAGCATCTCTCTATATGGAACAACTTAGGATCTTGCTTCAGAGAGAGTTGGATGTCATGTAAATGTCTTAGAGATTATTAAATATATGGAAACATTCAGTAACTTTTTTCTGATCTCTCTACCATATGATTAGAAGGAGTCTTTAATTTAATAGGCTTTTAATCAGAACTAGAGGCATCTTCTTAGTCAATCTCATCCCTTTCTTTTGTTCTTGTTACTTGAACTTTTTGAGGTTCTTGGTAACCCCTTTAATCACAATAACTGATGAGAGACAAAGTTATTAGACAATAGACCTCAGAGCCTTTTGCTTTCTGTGATAATGTGGCCAATTAACAGAGCTTTAGCAAATTGGCCACTTTATTTTTTTTTCCTTTGCTTTAGCATAAGGTTTTTTTCCCATTTGAATTAGTTTATTTAGTCAATTTAGAACATTATCCCTTTGTTACAATAATCACATTGTTTTGGTCCCTTCCCTCCACCCACTCTTCCCACAGCCAACAAGAAATTTCATTGGGTATTAATTGTGTACTTGATCAGAACCTATTTCCATGTTGTAGTTTGCACTAGGATGTTCATTTAGAATCTACATCCTCAACCATGTCCCTTAGACACATGCATACAAGCAGTTGTTACTCTTAAGTGTTTTTACTCCCACAGTGATTCCTCTGAATGTGGATAGTGGTTTTTCTGGTAGATTCCTTCAGGTTGTTCAGGGTCATTGCATTGCCACTGATAGAGAAGTCCATTACATTCGATTGTACCACAGTGTATCAGTCTCTGTGTATACTGTTTACCTGATTCTGCTCCTCTCACTCTGCATCAATTCCTGGAGGTTGTTCCAGTCCCTATGGAATTACTCCACTTTATTATTCCTTTGAGCACAATAGCATTCCATCACCAACATATGCCACAATTTGTTTAGCCATTCCCCAATTGAAGGGCATTCCCTCATTTTCCAATTTTTTGCCACCACAAAGAACGCAGCTATAAATATTTTTGTACATGTCTATTTCTTTATTATCTCTTTGGGGTACAAACCCAACAGTGCTATGGCTGGATCAAAGGGCAGACAGTCTTCTATCACCCTTTGGGCATAGTTCGAAATTGCCCTCCAGAATGGTTGGATCCATTCACAACTCCACTAGCAATGAATTAATGTCTTGACTTTGCCATATCCCCTCCAGCATTCATTACTTTCCTTTGCTATCATGTTAGACAATCTGCTAGATGTGAAGTGATACCTCAGAATGTTTTGATTTGCATCTCTGATTATAGGAGATTTAAAACATTTTTTATGTGCTAATTAAGTTTTTATTTCTTTACTTGAAAATTGCCTTAAAAATGTCACTTGCCCACTTATCAATTGGAGAATGGCTTGATTTTTATACAATTGGTTTAGCTCTTTATAAATTTGAATAATTAGACCACTGTCAGAGGTTTTTGTAATGAAGATTGTTTCCCAATTTGTTGCTTCCCTTCTAATTTTGGATGCAATACTTTTGTTTGTACAAAAGCTTTTTAATTTGATATAATCAAAATTATTGATTTTATATTTTGTGATTTTTTCTAGCTCTTCTTTGTTTTAAAGTCTTTCCTTTCCCAAAGATCTGACAAGTATACTATTCTATATTCACTTAATTTGTTTATAGTTTCCTTCTTTATATTTACTTCATTCACCCATTCTGAGTTTATCTTGGTGTAGGGTTTGAGATTTTGATCTAAACCTAATATCTCCCATACTGTTTTCCAATTTTCCTAGGAGTTTTTTTTTTAATATTAAATAGTGGGTTTTGGTCCCACAAACTGTGATCTTTGGGCTTATCATAGAATGTCTTGCTGAGGTCATTTACCCCAAGTCTATTCCACTGCTCCTCCTTTCTGTCTCTTAGCCAGTACCAAATTGTTTTGATAACCACTACTTCATAGTGTAGTTTGAGATCTGGGACTGCAAGTCCTCCTTCCTTTGCATTTATTTTCATGATTTCCCTGGATATCCTTGATCTTTTTTTCTTCCAAATGGACTTTGTAAAGGTTTTTTCTAACTCAGTAAAAAAGTTTTTTTGGTAGTTCAATGGGTATGTCAATAAATAGATAGATCAGTTTGGGTAGGGTTATCATTTTTATTATGTTAGCTCATCCCACCCATGAGCAATCAATGTTTTTCCAATTGTTTAGGTCTAGTTTTAATTGTGTGGAGAGTATTTTGTAGCTGTTTTCATATAGTTCCTGTTTTTGTCTCAGCAGATAGATTCCTAAGTATTTTATATTGTCTAGGGTGACTTTAAATGGAATTTCTCTTTGTAGTTCTTGCTCCTGAAATGGGTTGGAGGTATATAGAAATGTTGATGACTTAATTCAGGTTTATTTTATATCCTGCAACTTTGCTAAAATTGTTGATTGTTTCAACTAGCTTTTTGGTTGATTCTCTAGGATTCTTTAAGTAAACCATCATATCATCCACAAAGAGTGATAGCTTAGTCTCCTCATTGCCAATTTTAATACTTTCAATTTCTTTTTCTTCTCTAATTGCTACTGCTAGTGTTTCTAGTACAATGTCAAATAATAGAGGTGATAATTGGCAACCTTGTTTCACTCCTGATCTTATTGGGAATGCCTCTAGTTTATCCCCATTGCAAATGATGTTTGCTGATGGTTTTAGATATATACTGTTTATTATTTTTATGAAAGGCCCTTCTATTCATATACTTTCTAGTGTTTTCAGTAGGAATGGGTGTTGTATTTCATCAAAGACTTTTTCTACATCTATTGAGATAATCATGTGATTTTTGTTGGTTTGCTTATTAATATGGTCAATTATGTGGATGGTTTTCCTAATATTGAACCATCCTTGCATTCCTGGTATAAATCCTACCTGGTCATAGTGAATAACCCTTGTGGTGACTTGCTTAAGTCTATTTGCTATTATCCTATTTAAGATTTTTGCATCTATATTCTTTAAGGAGTTTGGTCTATAGTTTTCTTTCTCTGTTTTTTGACCTGCCTGGCTTTTGGATCAGTACCATATTTGTGTCATAAAATGAATTTGGTAGAACTCCTTCTTTGCTTATTCTGTCAAATAGTTCATAGAATATTGGGATTAGTTGTTTAGTTGTTCTTTGAATCTTTGATAGAATTAATTTGTGAATCTATCTGGACCTGGGGATTTTTTCTTAAGGAGTTTTTGATGGCTTGTTCAATTTCTTTTTCTGATATGGGGTTGTTTAGGTAATTTATTTCTTCCTCTGTTAGTCTAGGCAGTTTATATTTTTGTAAGTTTTCATCCATATCACCTATATTGCTATATTTGTTGCCATATAATTCAGCATAATAGTTTTTAATGCCTTAATTCCCTCTTCATTAGAGGCGAGGTCTCCCTTTTCATCTTGGGTATCAATTTGATTTTCTTCTTTCTTTTTTTTTAATTAGACTAACCAGTAAGTTGTCTATTTTATTTGTTTTTTCAAAGTACCAGTTTCTAGTCTTATTTATTAAATGAATATTTCTTTGACTTTCAATTTTATTAATTTCTCCTTTGATTTTTAGGATCTATAATTTAATCTTCATCTGAGGATTTTTAATTTGTTCACTTTCTAGTTTTTTAATTTGCATGCCCAATTCATTGACCTCTGCCCTTCTTAATTTGTTAATATATGAACTCATGGATATAAATTTCCCCCTGACTACTGCTTTGGATGCATCCCATAGGTTTTGAAAGGATGTCTCATCATTGTCATTTTCTTCAATGAAGTTATTGTTTCTAAGATTTGTTTTTTAATTAACTGGTTTTGGAGAATCGTATTGTTTAATTTCCCATTAAATTTTTATTTACCTCTCCATGTACCCTTACTAATTATTATTTTCTTTGCATTGTGATCTGAGAAGGATGCATTTATTATTTCTGCTCTTTTGCACTTGTTTGCAAAGTTTTTATGGTCTAATACATGGTCAGTTTTTGTGAATATACAATGTGCTACTGAAAAGAAGGTGCATTCCTTTTTATCCCTATTTATTTTCTCCAGATGTCTGCTAACTCTAATTTTTCTAAAATTTCATTTACTTCTCTTACCTCTGACTTATTTATTTTTTTGTTTGATTTATTTAGTTCAGATAAAGGATGGTTGAGTTCTCCCACTAGTGTAGTTTTTCTATCTATTTCATCCTTGAGCTCCCTTACTTTTTCCTTTAGAAATTTTGATGTTATGCTATTTTGTGCATACATGTTGAGTACTGATATTTCCTCAATATCTATACTGCCTTTTATCAGGATATACTTACCTTCCCAATCTCTTTTAACTAGATTTATTTTTACTTTGGCTTTGTCAGATATCATGATTGTAACTCCTGCCTTCTTTTTATCAGTTGATGCCCAATAGATTTGGCTCCATCCTCTTACTTTCATCCTATGTGTATCTACCTTCCTCATGTGTTTCTTGTAAACAACATATAATAGGGTTTGGGATTCTAATCCATTCTGCTATTCACTTGTGTTTTATGGGTGAGTTCATTCCATTCACATTCAGAGTTATGATTACTAGCTGTGTATTTCCCAGCATTTTGATTTCTACTCCTGGTCCTGCCTTTTCTTCTTTCACTACTTCCTTCTACACTAGTGTTTGTTTATAATCAGTTCCCGTAGTTCCCACCCTTATTTTACTTCCCTTTCTACCCCCCTTCCTTCTTATTCCCCCCCTTATTTTCCCTGTAGTCTTTCTAAAATTACTCCCCCCACCCTCTCCCTCCCTTGTACTGTTTCCCTCTCCACCATTCCATTTATTACCCTTCTACTTCCCTACATGGCATAAATCTAATGGATTGCCCCAATGGATTGGATTGTTCTTCCCTCTTTGGGTCAATTTCAAAATACATAAGATTTGAGTATTTCCTATCTCCAACCTCTTTATCCTTCCAGTGTATTGATGTTCTCCCCACTTCCACCATGAGCTTCTTTGTGACATATAAATTTACCCCCATTTCTTTCTTTTCCCATTTCTTTAAGTATTAACCTTTTTTTGTAGCTCTTATTGTATATATATATATATATATACACATGTATATGTATTTATGCATGCATAAATCTATATATCTATTTATGTCTTCTCCTTCCATCCTATACAGTTTGTCACTGTTCCCTCTAAGTGTAATTCTTCTAGCTACCTAGGTGATAAAACAGTTTTTAAGAGTTACCAATGACCTCTTTTTTTAATAGAGATACATAAAATTTTAACTTATTGAGTCTCTTTGAAAAAAAGGGGGGGAGATTTGTTTTGTTTTTCTTTTCCCCTCTTTTTTTTAAAATAACCTTTTGATGAGTTTATGAGTTCTGTGCTTGGACATTGAATTTTCTGTTCAGGTCTGGCCCTTTCTTTACAAATTCTTGGAATTCTTCTATTTTATTGAATGACCATACCTTTGCCTGTACTAATATAGTCCATTTTGCTGGGTAGTTGATTCTTGGTTGTAGACCTAGTTGCTGTACTTTCCAGAATATCATATTCCATGTCTTTCGGTCCTTCAGTGTGGATGCAGCCAGATCTTGTGTTATCCTCTCTGTGGTTCCATGGTTTCTGAATGACTTCTTCTTGGCATCTTGTAATATCTTTTCTTTGATCTGATAGTTCTTGAGTTTGGCTATAACATTTCTGGGTGTTGTCAGTTGGGGATTAAGAACAGGAGGTGATCTGTGAATTCTTTCAATCTCCACTTTTCCCTCTTGTTCCAGAACATTGGGGCAGTTTTCTTGAATAATCTCCTGTAGTATTATGTCCAGGCTATTTCTTTTATCATGGTCTTCTGTTAAGCTAATATTTCTTAAATTGTCTCTCCTCGAATGATTTTCTAAATTGTCTGTTTTGTGAATGAGATGCTTCATATTTTCCCCAATTTTTTCATATTTTTGGTTTTGTTTTATAGTGTCCTGCTGCCTTGTGAGGTCACTTGATTCTAGTTGTTGTATTCTGGTTCTTAAAGATTGGATATCATTCCTGGCTTTTTGGTCATCCTTCTTCTTCTCATCTGATTTTCTATGGAGGTCATCTTTCATTCTCTTTACCTAATCTCTCATCTTCTTTGCCTCATCTTTCATCTTCTTTGCCTCATCTTTCATTTCCTTTTCTTCATTTTCAAGCTGGTTGATTTTGGCTTTCAAGACACTATTTTCTGTTTCCAAGTGAACCAATTGTCTTCAGCCTCTCTTAATTGTGTTTTGAATTGCATTTTGAGTTCTTCCAAAGCCTGTGTCCAATTCACTGAGATTTCTGTTTTATTACTTGCCTCATCCTGTTTATTGTTTGTTCTTGGTTTGTTGCCTGTGCAGAAGCTGTCAAATGTAATTCCTTTCTTCTTTTTCTGTTGTTTGCTCATATTTACCCCCTTATTTGCTCCCCATGTTTGTCTGGGCTCTTGCTCCTCTCATTTTTTTGATTTTGGGGCTTTCTGTCAGTCTCCCCTCTTGGAGCTTTGTCAAATCTCCTCTGGGGGAGGCGTGTTGGAGTTTGCTCTTCCCTGTTCTCTGGAGGCTTTTGATTGGATCAAAGTCCAGCAGTCAGTGAGGGAGGGGTGTTGTAGCCTAAGCTTCCCTGAGTTCTGAAGACTTTTGATGGGATTAATTTCAGCTGGGTTGGGCTAGGTGTGCTCTGAGGCCAAAAACCTCCTGGAATGCTGGAGCAGTATGGAAGATCTTCACAGCTCTGACCAGGCTTCCAGCTCCCTCTTCAGCTCCTTCCCAGCCATCTGTGCTCGAAGCTCCAAGCTTGGCACTGACCTGCCCACAAGGTACATCCTCCAGACCAGCACCTTTGCCTGCCCAGAGGTTCCTGCTGCCACTGGAGGCCCAGCACTCTAGGTGCAGGGGGGGAATGGGTCCTGGGACCTTCCTTCTGCCTTCCCCTTAAACCCAAGTGTTCTTGGATTCAGGCTTTTGTGGGGGCTTACCTTTTGAGTTGAGTCCAGCAGGAGGATTCCTTGGCTCTGTCTTGTTGTTGGGTTTGCTTTTCAGTCCCCTAGGAGCATTCAGTTTGTGATCACTAAGGAAGGGTAAGCTGAGGTCTGAACTGCTGATTTTTTTATGTGGCCATCTTTACTCCACCTCTGCTTTAGCATCTATTTTATATTTTAAATGGAGGAATTGGAGCCTTCAATTTTGTGAACTTTGAAATGTCAGGAAGATCCCTGATCCCAATATCTCAAAATATGTTTCTGTTTTTGTATTTCTTCAGCAGACAAAGGAATAAATAATAATATTTTGAGTGGCTTCTGGGACTCAGGACATTGTTCATGAGAAAAAAGTCATTTGTCAATCATACAGAACTTTAATGTAAACTGGGTGGAAATATTATTATGTAGAAAAGTGTTTTCTCCTATTTTTGGGGAAGAGAAATATATATACTTGTGTTCCTTCTATTTTCTTCAAAATAAATATCATGCTGTAAAATATAATTGTTCTTAAGTGCTTAATTGATAGTCACTGGTACCCAATAATGGAGGTGGAACACAAAAAGAAGGGATTAGAGTCAATGGAAATAGAGGAAAACTCACAACACCCTCAGTCTAAGCTGGAATACTTAGAAGCAGATATAGATGTCCTGATTCTGGAGTAAGAGGTTATAAATCATCCCCTTATAAAATGAGAATTTTGAACTAAATTACCTCAAAATCTATTTCAATTTCTAAATCTATGATTATATGATCCCTGTTCTCTATATACTTTACAGAGGATCTTTTACAATATTTGCAAGAAATGGTAATCTAGGCTTCACTTGAAGATTCTGGCAAGTGACAAACCATCACTCTCTGAAGTATATCATTATACTTTTTTTTTAACTTTAAGTTTTAGAAATGTTTTGTTATATTAAATTGAAATGGGATTTTGTAACTTCCTTCCATTGCCCCTGGTTTATCCAGCTTAGGGCAAATGAGTTTAATTTGTCTTCTATATGACAGTCTATCCTTAAATTTTATTAGAAAGACATGAAGACCCTCCTATGTCTAAACTGCTCTAATTCACCCAACTGATTCATATATGGCAAGAGTCAGCAAAGGGTAATTGAAGGAGTATTAAATTTGGAAATAGAAGCCCTGGATTTTGAATTTCTGCCTTGTCACTTAATAGTAATATGAATTTAGACAAATCAATCAACCTCTCAATTTCCTCATCTACAAAAATAGTAGGTTTAGACTAGATTGTAAAAAAGGTCTCATTCAATTCTAAACCTGTGATCTTAAGATCCTTCAATTATTATTATTATTTTACTGTTAATACTCTTAGTGTTCAAATGGCTTCTCAAAAAAATGGCACTTGGAAAAAAAAAGTACAATACTCCCTATATGTTCTGAGCAGGGCAGAGAACTTTAATCATAGATTCTTTTCCATGCAGTCCAAGTTAGGCTACCAGTGTTTTGCTTTTCTGAGTTATATATATTTCTGCCCATTAAATCAACAGACAATCAGTTCAATAAAGTCATTGCATAACAGATTTAGCTTAAACACTCCGTCTGACAAAGAATGAAGCCATTACACATCAGAAGCCTTTGTAAGTGGGCAGATTGATAGAGGAATCCCTTCTGAAGGGGTAAGAGAGACAGAGATTTTATTTTTAACTATAACTATTAACTTTAACTATTTTAAACTATAACAGGTATCAACTTACTGCTAAAAATTGTTAATTCATTACTTTGCTAAGTTAAAATAAGGACACATTGCTTATGCCAAGGTAAATTTTTGTTGCAGTTGAAAGAAGAGAGCACTGACTCAAATGACTGTTTAGGCTGATTCCAAAATATCTGTGGCGTGGCAACTTAAACAGAAACAGGAAATTTAAATGCTTACAGATTTGTGTCCCTAGAAGAAATACTAGTCAAATATTAATGTAGAGTTCTGCCTATGAGAGTTTAAGTTTCCCTGCAATGAAAAATAGATTTTAAACCATCCTTCTTTCTCCATCCTATGCAACTCTTATCTATAAGTTCCTCACAGGGAGTCTACATAAAATGATAATGTTCTCTTTTTTTTTTTTTGTAAATTTTTCCTGATTTCTAGAAGGTGCCAGTCAATATTCAGATTGTCTACCTATTATACCTAGTACTCACCACTTGATCAGTCCATCTTCTCTTACTTTCATATATATCTTGGTGACATCTTTTATGTCTAATTTTTATTTCCAATTTCATTGGTTATATACTGTAGACTTTCTTTCCACAACTCATTTTTCAATTGCTTTCTGTGTAACATTTATTTTACAATCTTTATCACCTAATATATATGATGTTTTGAATTCATAGAGCAGAACATTTTTTAGTTTATAATTGTTTTAATGGAATCTATGGAATCATTAAATGAGTTTTACAATTATTGAAGGTAATCAAGTCCATTTTTCTCTTCTTATTCAACACTGAATGAAATTCAGTGCCTAGCTCTCAGATCCCTGAATTACATATTCAGGGACAAGAACTAAAGGTGGTCTATTCAAATAAATATTAAAAAAATATTTAAGAAATTCTTAATAGTTAGAAATATTTATACTCTTTTATTCTCATGTGGACTGAGCTCACATTTGTAGATCTTTTTTTAAAGGGGCTCTGAAATGTTTGGGGACTTTAGGCAATCAGTAAAATTTCATCCATAAAAAAAAAAAAAAGGATCTCAAGATCCATATTGAATTCTTCTTCCACTTATAAAACATTCTGGATCTCCTCTATAGCAGTGGTAGACACCCTTAGCAAAAATACTTCTAATTTTTATGCTCCATCTGATGCTATGATCAGAGAGACATCACACAGATATATTTCTAGTATATATTTTGGGCAATATTGAATGAAACTGATATATGGATAAGAAACAATTTTTGAAAAAAAACCCAACCAAACAAATGCATTTTCATTTTCAACAAAAATAAATACAATAAAACTTCACATTACCCAAATCATTAATTCACTGAGAAAATAGCAAATGTCTTAATCCATTATTAATTTTCTGTCATAATTTTTAAAATAAGAGTATATATGTAGGTTTATAATTATTTATGCACTCCTACTCAAATTTTTTATTAACATGGTTTAGAAGTTTTTTTCCTGAGCTTTGATTATCATTTTCATCAAGATACATTATATATTGATCCCTTTGTATGCTCACAGTTGTGTTCCCTTGGGAGAAATCTCTTCCATATTCATTTGTTCCGATACAGTTAACTTAAGTTCTTTTTTTACCTCTATCATAAGCACTTATGGGATTACTGTCTGAAGGTCCAAGTATGGTGTTTTCATTGTCCTTGATAAAGAAAACAGTTTGTTATTATTTTTTAACTTCTTCCACTTTTTATACTCTTTCTTACCTAGTTATTATAAATTTTTCCATATACATGACAATCAAACATAGTAATATATTCAGATTTTAGTTTCAAGTTTCTCCTGGTTTTAGAAAATTTCGTCTTCAAAAAATTAGTAATAGTTTTCTAAAATATATTATCTAGTTTGCAGTGATTCCTCCTGTTCTCAGAAAGAAGACTTACTTAGGTATTTAAAAAATGAGCTGTATTTCTTTTCTTAATGATAGGAAAAACACATGAAAAAAGTCACCATCTGGACAAGGTCAGAATATAATAAAGAAACATTTTCTGAACCCAGTGAGCTTGATTGATGAAAACCTGACCAAGGAATCTGCTACCTTTGAGGTCAGTCTTTAGAAAAAAAATACATAGAAAGTTTAGACCTTCTTTTACCAAAAGCTATGATGTTTCAGAAGAAAAAGTAAAATCTCAAACATTAATTTAGCATAATCATTCCAAAAAAAAATTTGACTGGGCCATGACAAATAATTGTGTTGAATCATTGTTTTACTGTATGTTGAGCACCAATATTTCATAAAATCCTATGGTATTCAATATGCAAAGGACTTAAATATTAAGGGACAGAATATTCAAAAAAAAATTTCCCTTGATCAAACAGTCAGTAAAAGATCTTCAAAGCTCTCTAAGTTCCAACAAAATTATGCTACTGTTTTGACTATTAGGGATAAGATTAGTGTTGTTGACTGCTTATATTATTTTAGTGGTTGCCAGGGATTTAAATTCAATCCCAATAAAATACTCAAGTCATTTTGGGATTTTTAGGGTGTTTTAATTACAATAGAAGGAAGAAATTAAGCAGAAGAGAGAGAGGAAAGAGAATTGGACTGCTCTGGCCCGGTCTGAACCAGGCAGGAGTTCAGAGATATCTGCCAAGGGACCTTCTCAGAAGATTAATTCTAGATCAGCTTCCAGCCAAGAGGCCTCCTCCAGATGAGGGGACTCCTTTCAGGAGGTAAAGGAAAAGAGGATCAGTCTTGGTTTACTCACGAAGATTGTTTAGGGAAGATGCCTCACCTAAACCAATCTACAAAGCTTCTCCTAGTAACCTCACCGCCAAGTCGCAAATGCCAAAATGCACCAAGAGCTGCAAGCATGCTAAAAAGCTGCTCAGAGCTCCCCATGCCACCAAGAGAGACCAACGTTGCTGAGCGAGCCCAATGTCTCCGAGAGAGAGCAAGAGAGAAAGAGAGGAAGTGATGCAAAATATATAGACAGCTCTTTACATCACTTCCTGTGTCTCACATGTACCAATGGTAGCTTAAGCTTGACTTAGGACAGCCCAGGGGGTCTGTCAGTTGTTTCTGATTTGTCACTTGCTAGCACATGTTGGTCAAAGGCCATCCTCCTCACAGTTAATCCTTAAGTAGGGGTGTATATATTCCTGGTTGCTAGAATTCTAAAGACTAAGCAGAGTGGAGTAAAACTAAAATTCATCCTTCCCTAAATCTAGCATCTGTGTTTTGGCACATGTGGTTTTATTTTCTTTTGCTGAAATTCCTTTCATTCTCCTTGATCTATGAAACCCTTGCTCTTCCTGGACAGCCCATCCCAAATACTATCAACACTATTGAATCTTCTTTGATCCCCTGAATGGATGATTATTAACTTTCTCAGACTTCGTGGACAAATTTTGTTATACAAATACAATTAATATGTAGTGTTTGTTTTGAATATTATTTCTAACAGTGTTTGTGCTTTATCCATCTCTGTCCCCCCACCCACCCAGATTGTAAACTCAATGAAAGGAGACAGCATGAAAATTTCTAAACATTATTTCTCTTCCTGTATGTAGAATAGTTTTCAGTACATAGAAGAGATATACTAAATCTTAAATGAATGAATGAATAAATGGCCAGAATAATTATCTCTTTACTTATAGACCAGAACTCTTTCCAGCACATTACAATCAAATTTTGAAATGTTAAATGGATTAAGAAAAGTCTCTCAGTGCCCATATGGCAGATGAAAGACATTCAACAGCTGAGTGCTCCTAACATTCTCCTATATACAACTTTAACATAACACTTTAATTAAAATTTTGGATCAGCAGAGTTAGGGAAAGGTCAAGATAAGGCATTTTTCTAGCCCAAAACAACTTTGGAAGTTGGAAGGAAAGGTCTGTGACAGTGGAGTGGGAGCATCCTTGAAGGTACTTGCAAAAGGTTCAGTAGCATCAACTTCTAGAAGTCAGCTAAGAAACAATAAGGGAGTTGGACAACTGGTCTTAAAGGACTTTCATGAGAATATTGATTGGCACTGTGTGCACCTGGTGTTTACTGGCTACTTTATTGCCCATATGCAGTTTTGGGTTATAGTTCCATTATAGAGAAGCATGCCCATTTTTGGTTATAAAGAAGCAAGCACTCTGTTCACAATTTCAATGAAGAAAAGAGAACTAGTATTCACATCGGCAAGAGACAAAGGACCTTACCATAGTTCTTAGGACCAGGAGTATTACTAGTACTTATGACTTCAGGGGCACAAAAACCCTTCCTGATGAAAGACTAGAGTACAGACCAGCAATGGAAAACTAGTCCACTTCACTTGTTCACTGATCTTATTACCTTGGAAGCACCAAAAATTTTTAGACCTCCAGAACTAGCTGTAGCCTGGAATAGCATTTCCCTAACCTGGATAAGCAGAACCTAACTTTAACATAAGATCAAAGTAAAGAAATAGGGTGGGAAAATGAGCAAACAACAAAATAAGAACTTTAGTATAAAAGCTATCATGCTGGAAGGAAAGATTAAGACAGACTCATGTCGTATTCCTTTTTTTTTTTTTTAAACCCTTACCTTCCATTTTGGAGTCAATAGTATGTATTAGCTCCAAAGCAGAAGAGTGGTATGGGCTTGGCAATGGGGGTCTAGTGAATTGCCCAGGGTCGCACAGCTGGGAAGTGTCTGAGGCCAGATTTGAATGTAGGACCTCCCATCTCTAGGCCTGGCTCTCAATCCACTGAGCAATCCAGCAGCATGTAGCCTCATATCATATTCCTATATGGGAAGAAGATGCTTGTAATCCATAAAGTGTTTTAAAATCATTATTAGGGCTGCTAGGAGAAGACTATATTAATAGAAGTCATCCCAATTTTGTTGGGATTATCTCAAAAGAAAAAAAAATTGAAAAACAGGGATGCATTGGGAGATTGGGAAAGGGAAGATAGACTATGGAAGATTTACTCATGTGAAAGAGGCACTCAAGGAAGAACTTTAACTCAAGAGAGGAAATTGGAGGAGAGGGAACATTTTAATCTCACTCATTCAAATTTACAGGAAAAGGGAAGAAACATTTACATTTAGTAAGATATAGAAGTTTAGTTTAGCTAACAAGGAAATAGGAGGGAAAGGGTATGAAAGAAATGAGGGAGGGTGGATTAAAGAAGGCAGTAGTCATAACAGAGAGAGAGAGGGTGGGGTGAGGAAAATAAAGAGGGGGGAAGAGAAACAAAGACAGACACAGAGAGAGTAATTAAATGAAAATAGAATGGAAGAAAATGCATAATAATCATAAATGTTAAAAGGAATGGAATGAATTCACTCATAAACAGAAGTAGATAGCAGAACTGATTAAAAAGTACAGTCCAACAATATGTTGTTTAACTTATCAACCTAAACAGTTTAATACCACACCCCTTGCCTATGTATATATGGCCATTTTCATTTCCCAGAAACAACAAAAAGAAGGTTCTATATGAAATAAATCTTTGAAAAAAAAGCATATATTAAACAAGGTCTTATAAACATTTTCCTGAAATTTCATCATTCTCTTCTTTGTATTTTCAAAATGTTTCATAAGTTCATTCTTTTCTATCTTTTTGGTTTTTATCATCACTAATAACCTTGACTGTTCTCATAACTCTCTCCTTACTATGAATAATATCCCTCCCTTGTAGCAAAAGTGTATAGCTAGGGAAAAAAAAAAAACTTCACTCATTGATTGTGTCAAAAATGTATTATTCTTTATTTCTTCCATAACCTTTCTGTCAAAAGGTAGAAAACATTATTCATCATCAGTCTTCTAGAGATGTGAAGGGTCATTCTAAGAGTTCTTAAGTCTTCTCAATGTTTTATTTTACATTTTTGTACTTGGTACATGAACTTTTCTTCTGATTTTAATTATTTTAGCCCAAATTAGTTTGTAAAATCTTTCCCTGGTTTCTCTGAATCTATTTTTTTTGCCTTTTGTCCAGTATTATGAGATAATATTTGTAAAGCACTTTTCAAACTTTAAAGCTAATGATTATTTGATGCCTTCTCTACTGTGGGTAGGGGAGGTAGGGAGGGAGATACCTGGGAATTTTAATGTAACAAATAAATGCATTTTAAAAAGATAATGATTATTATTAGAAGTATTTTCAGGTATTTTAGAACATTGTTATTTTTATTTTGGTCAGAATATCTTTCAATTTTTTTTTCAGTTAAATGTAGAAACAATTTTTGACAACTTTTGACATTTAAGAATTAAAATTTCTTCCCTCTCTACCTCACCCTGAGGCAGTGAATAATCAGAGATAGCTTATACCCATACTTTCAGCTGATACATATTTCCATACCGCTCATGTCATGATATATTATACATCAAATATACAATAGATATCTTATGAAGGAAATATAATGGAACATGGAATGCTTTGATATGTGTGATTTTTAAATTCTCTCCATCTTGGTTGGTCTAGCACCCAGGAATGTGCACAACCACACTACACAGGCATGTGCTATCTAATGACAAATCAGAAACAACTAACTGCCCCCCTGGGTTGTCCTAAGCCAAGCTTGAGCCACCATTGGCACATGTGAGATGCAGGAAGTGAGGTAGAGAACAGCCTCTGGAGTTCTCATCACTTCCTGTAGAAGGGCTAGAAGCCAGTTCAATCTTGGAGCTAGGGCTTGGAAGAGCCCTGCAGACAGCTTTCCTTCAGATTGGTCACATGAGTGAAAAGGACTGACTTCCTTCTCTGCCTTGACCCTCCAAGGCCTTAAACTTGTGCCTTGGCTCAGCCTGAGCCAGAGCTATTTTGAGTAAACTCCTTTCCTTCTCTCCCTCTCTCTCTCCCTCTAATAATTTCTTCCTCCTTTTGTAATTAAATCACCATAAAAACTCCATTCTGACTTGATTGTTTCATTTAGGATTTTATTAATAAAATCCTTGGTGACCAATAATTATTATATTCAGTCTCAACCCCTAAATTTAACAATAACATGCACACAGACTCCAATACTTCTGTCTTTATGTGTAGATAGCATTTCCATCATGATTTCCTTGTGGTTATCTTAGAGACTTGTTCTGCTGATAATACCTCAGTCCTTCACAGTTGATCATAGTATAATATTTCTGTTACTGTATACAGTGTTCTCCCGATTATGTTCATATCACTTCGCATAAGTTCATATAAGTCTTTCCATGTTTTTCTGAATTCATTCTATTCATTGTTCCTTATGGTACAATATTTCATTATAACCATATTCACAACTTGTTCATTCATTCTCCAACTGATGGACAACTCCTCAATTTCTAATTCTTTGTCACTATAAAAAGAGCTGCAAAAATATTTTGGTACACACTTCTGGGTTTGTACCCCAAACAGATAATAAAGAAAAATACTTGTACAAAAATATTTATAACCTCACTCTTTGTGGTGGCGAAAAAGTGGAAAATGAGGGGGTGTCCCTCAATTGGGAAATGGCTAAGCAAATTGTGGTATCTGATGATGATGAAATACTATTTTGCTGAAAGGAATAATGAACTAGAGGATTTCTATGTGAACTGGAATGGGCTCCAGGAATTGTTTCAGAGAAATATGAGCAGAACCAGGAGAATATTGTACATAGAGACTGATACACTGTGACACAATCGAATGTAATAGACTTTTGTCCTAGCAGCAATTCTAGTTTGTACTCCTAAATCCTTTGCCTTTCATAATAACATGTTCCTTGCTTTCTGATCTTTTAATGTAGAAGTTTCTAAGTCCTGAATAATCCTGACTGTGGATTTTCAGTATTTTAAATATTTGCTTTTGGCAGCATGTAGTATTTTTCCTTGGCCCAGGAGTTCTGGAATTTGGCTACAACAGTCTGTAGTACTTTATTTTGTGGTCACTTTTTGGAGGTGATTGGTAGATTCTCTCAACTTCTATTTTTCCCTCTTGTTTGAGAATACCAGGGCAAATTTCCCCTATGATTCCTTAGATATGGTGTCCATGCTCTTTTTTTAAAAAATCATGACTTTTAAGTATTTCCATGATTCTCTGATCATGAAACCTGGATCTATTTTCCAGGTTGGTCATTTTTCCAGTGAATTATTTTAGATTTTCTTCTATTATATATATATATATATATATATATATATATATATATATATATATATATATATATATATATATATATATATATATATATATATATATATATATATATATATATACACACACACACATACATATATTGTTTTTTTTATTCCTGATGTCTTTTGTTTCATTAGCTTCTATTTGTCCCATTCTCATTTTTCAGAAGTTATTTTCCTCATTATGTTTCTGTGTTGTTTTTTTAACATTTGTCCCATCTTAGTCCTTAATGAGTTGTTTTCTTCCATGATGTTGTTGTTCCTTTGATCTCCATATTGATTCAGTCAATTCTATTCCCTGGGGAGTCATTTTATTAAAGGTATCTCCATGCCTCCCTTTCCTTTTCTCTTATTCTAGTAATTTTTTATTGGCATTTTAAAGCTTTTAAAAAATTTTTAATAACAAATTTCCACATAACTTTTCTAATGTTATATGAACTATATTGTCTTTCTCCTTTTCCCCCTCCCAGAGTTGAAAATCAAATCAATATTGCAATTACTGTGTATTTTATTCTTAATCAGTTCACAGAGACCTTTCCAGCTTTTTCTGAAATCATCCTGTTCATCATTCCTTATAACACAATAGTATTCTATCACTATCATACACCACCATTTGTTCAGCTATTCCCCAATTGAGGAATGTCCTTTTAGTTTATAATTCCTAGCTAAAATAAAGAGAGCAGATATAAATATTTTTATACAAACAGTTCCTTTCTCATTTTTAAACTGTTTTGTCATACAGACCTAGTAGTGATATTATTGGATCAAAAGATATGCATTCTTCTATAGCCCTTTGGGAATAATTCCAAATTTCCCTCCACAAAAGTTGAATCAGTTCATAACTATCAGCAATGCATTAGTGTCCCAATTTTGCCACATTCCTTCCAACATTTTTCATTTTCCTTTACTGTCATATTAACCAATCTGATAGGGGTGATGTGGTACCTCAAACTTGTTTTAATTTGCATTTCTCTAATCAAAAAAGATTTAAAACATTTTTGTATGATTATTGATAGTTTTTCATTTCTTCATCTGAAAACTGTCTATTCATATCCTTTGACCATTTATCAAAAGAATGACTTGAATTTTTATAAATTCTACTTAGTTCTTCACATATTTGAGAAATGAGACCTTTACCATAGAAATTTGCTATAATCCCCTCCTATTTGTTGTTTCCCTTCTAATCTTGGTTGTATTGATTTTATTTGAATGTAAACTTTTTAATTTAATATAATCAAAATTATTCATTTTATATATGATAATGCTCTCTATCTCTTGTTTGGTCATAAATTCTTCCCCTCTCCATAGATCTGACAGGTAACCTAGTCTATTTTCTCCTGATTTACTTATACTATCATTTGTTATGTTTAAATCATATACCCATTTTGAACTTGACTTGTTATAGAGTAGGTGTGAGATACTGATCTAAACCTAATTTTTGCCATATTGTTTTCCAATTTTCCCAGCAGTTTTTGTTAAATGTGACTTCTTATCCCAAAAGCTGGGATCTTTTTATTCATCAAACACTAGATTTCTGAGGTCATTTCCCACTAGTCTATTCCATTGATCCACTCTTCTATTCCTTAGCTAGTTTTAATGATTATTGCTTTATAACACAAATTAAGACCTTGGACTGCTAGGCCACCATCTTTTACATTTTTTTTTCATTAGTTCCCTTGATATTTTTGACCTCTTATTCTTCCAAATGAATTTTTTTTGGTTCTATAAAATAATTGGTTTTTTTTTGGTAGTTTAATTCCAATGACACTGAATAAGTAAATTAATTTAGGTAGGATTATCATTTTTATTATATTAGCTCAGCCGACCCATGAGTAATTCTTTTTTTTCCAGTTGTTTAGATCTAACTTTGTGTTGAAAATGTTTTGTAATTGTGTTCATCCTATTCAAGTTTTCAGGAAGTTGATTTCTTCAGTGACTTTTGCCTAGCTATTGAATTTTTCTGTCTATTCTCTTCTTATTTTTTAAACTTCTTTTCAAATTCTTTCAGGAGTTCTTTTTGGGCTTGAAATCCATTCTTCCTTTCCTTTCAGGAAACGTGTTTTGTTTACTGGCTTCTTGTCCTCTTCTGAGTTTTTATTTTATTCTTCTCTGTCACTAAAGTAATTTTCTAAGGTCAGGTTTTGTTGTTGTTGTTGGGGGGGTTGTCCACATCTTGTTAATTTGTCTTGTTTATTTTCCCCTTATTTCCTAATCTAACTGTTGAAAATTTAATCTCTTCCTGAGGTACAGGGCACATTGACCCAGGAGGCTCAGCTGTCCTTGATTCTCATGGTATATCACAGAAGAGGTGACCCTGCTGACTTGTTCTACAGAAGTTTAGAACTGTATTCTATTCAGCATTCCATGCTACCAATTCTCCTGTTGTGTCTGGGGCTGGGATGGTCCTTGTTCTGCTGCCTCTTTTTCTCTGTCAAGTGATTCGAATTAGGCAGATCCACTTCTCTGGACTCTGCCGCCTCAGGAACTCTGCTATCACATGGACACTGATAGTTTCCTACAATTCATCCAGTCCATATTTCTGGTCCCCTATACCCTTAGGGTCCTGTTGCCATTTGAAAGTAAATAGGGTTCAAGCATTCTCTGCCTTCTTTATCTGTGTAAAGTGGATCAGGTTGGACAAGTTCCCATTCTGTAGCTTCATTGACTCAGGTGCTGCAGTATGTTAGGCTGCTCCACATTCTGCTGGTTGTTAAAGATGTTATATATGTTGTTATAGATAGCTATGCTGCCTGGGCCATTCTCTTCTCTTACATCAGTGTGACAGGTTTTCTCCACTTTTCCTTTTTTGAGTAATTTATTGTCTTTTTGTGTTTTTGTAGAAAGTGTTGGAGAACAGAGCATCTTTCACTCTGCCATCTTAGCTCCTAGCACACAACTCTACCTTGTCAGAATAACAATGATAATAATTATAATTATAGTTAGTCCCTTGTAAAAGGGAACTATTTTTTTCTCTCTAATTTTTTACTTGTGAAAGGGAATCCTTTATTCCCTTTGGCTATTTTGAGTCAACACTAACTTAAGTACCCTACTTAGACTGTGAAGACAGGATTAACTTCCCTTTGTCTACTTTTGAATTGAATCAACAAAAGTATGAACATCCTATTTGGTATTATGTGAGAAGCTAGCAAGATACTTAAAGAACTCACAAGTAATTAACATAGAGCATTCCACCCTTTTAACTCAGTCCCAAACTTGTGAATCCTAGGATCAGAATTTACTCCCTCAGAAACTCAATTGGCCAGGAATCTGTGAACCCTTTTGATAAGTATTTATCCCTCTAGAACAGTGGTTCTCAACCTCTCAATTTGTAGCAATAAGAATACACAATGCATATCAGGTATTTACATTCCAAATCATAACTATAGCAAAATTACAGTTTTGAAGTAGCCACCAAAATAAATTTTTGGTTTGGGGTCACTGCAACACGAGGAACTGTATTGCAGGGTCACTGCATTAGAAAGGTTGAGAACCACTGCTCTAGAAGATGAGAACTGGTGCTGAACATTGCCCCGTGGGCAGTGCTAGATAATTTGGAAACTGTGATTGGCCCCTGTGAAAAGGGGCAGGGACAAGAAATCACCACAAAAAGCCATGAATCCTATGGCTTGAGTCAGTCTTATGGAGATAGTCTCCTCATTGGAGTCTTTCAGGGAGCTTAGCTGGAGACTGCTGCTTAGATTATGGGCTTGGAGCTCAGCTTCAACTTGGACTCTGACTCCTGGACTACTATGTGGGGTGGGTGAAAGATTGACTCCTTTCCTAGTTTCTGGAGAGACTAACTTCCATCTTGGAGGAGGGCAAGTGATTATTCAGTACCAGCCTTCCTGGTTGAGATCTAATTAATCTGCCTGGATTAAGATAGGATAGATAACTTTTCCTTCACATTTCTCAACTTTATTGTTTCCTCGCTATTTTTTAAATAAATTTCTGACTCAAGATAAATATTAGAGACCTCATAATTTCATAAAATTATTTTCTAGCCATTAATTTTCACCTTTACAATCTAGAACAGTTTCATTTCTTCTAGACATTTTCAGTATTTACTTGGCTAAGCCATTCTTTTCTGAGAGACTGTGTTTGTGCTTATTATGCAGTTACTCTTTTCTTCAAATGTAGGTAGCTTTT